>NW_027411977.1:149532779-150132779 GCF_047663935.1 Musca autumnalis
ATTGGTACACTCTCTGAGTGAGAAAAAATAATAGTTGTGAATGAATATATCTCTTCGGAGAGAACTATTGCTTTATTTCCAATATTCCAAAGATTTCTCATTGATTTCCAAAAACCTACTTTCGAACAGGAGTCATTGACCTCACTCCATTAAATATACAAATCAGCTGATCAATGACGTCACTTTTGTGCTTCAGGAAATCCTAAAGCGAACAACCAAATATATCTCGTAGATCGCTACAGTGAAGCTCGCAATACTACACAAATCACTCAGAATACTCTAGGCATGTTTTTAGCTGTCTTACGCCAAAAAGGATATATATTTTTTCTGATTGTTGTCTGATCAAAAACATATGCCATAATTCTAGTGAGTCAGTCCCTCAGATACTTAGGTTGACTCCGACCTAACCCCTATCTCAAAATCTCAACTAAGAATACTTTCCCCGAGTGATTGAGTTTTTCTACCAATTTTTGATACCACGCTTTAGATTTCATTTTCCAATTGTAGGCTCAATCAGGACAAGCTTGCACATATATATCAAAAATATTTCCTTTTATTAAAATAAAATATAGGATCAATACGTGCGTTTCCTCTTCATCGTGTGAATCCTTATTTCTTTCACCAAAACTGCTATGTCTTTGGGAACTTTTATACGTCTGTCGGACAGACTAGTCGAGTTTGAGGCTGGTCTGAATGACAAGCAATCTCCTCCAATTTCCCCATATGTCCTCGAAACCCACAGAGAGGAAATAAAGGGTCTTTGGGGGCGCCTAAGGGAGGCATACGAACAATGTCTTCTAGATATCGAGCTCGAAGAGAATGAGGAGCTTGATGAGTCCAAAGCGGACGACAGCCAACAAGCTTCCAAAACAGATACTATAAAGTTCAAGTATCGCAGTGCCTACGCAACGTATTGCCGTTGTGTAACTCGTTTGGGTCAAATGTCCGAAGATTTATCTCCTCTTCCTGCTACTCCAATTCCATCCAACCAACATGGTTTCAAACTCCCACCATGTGAGATTCCTATTTTCAGCGGTGACTATCCCTCATGGCCAACATTTCGGGCCATGTTCACCGCTGTTTGCATCAAAAACCAAAGACTTAGTTTGGTGAAAAAATTATTCCACTTAAACCGAGTAACGAAAGGGGAACCAAATGATATTGTCAAAAAGGTTCCTCTCACCAATGAAAATTTTAACGTGGCCTGGAAGAATTTATGTTCTCGGTACGAGAACAAAAGGGTCCTCGTTAATATCCAACTAAAAACTTTATTCGGTATTCCTACTATTCAAACGGAATCTAGCACATCCCTAAAAAATCTTCAACGTGACATCAACTCATGTATATCACTGTTGAAGTTATATGAGATCGACGTTGCCAGCTGGGACCCCATTTTCGTATTTGTCTGTTCCAATCGTCTTCCTGATGCGACACTTACCTTGTGGGAACAGTCTCTCACGGACAAAGCCTTCATTCCAAAATGGTCCGAACTCGATTCCTTTTTAACCAACCGTCATAGAACGCTCGAGTCGGTAACCGAAATACGACGAAAGGCGTCATCGGTTAACAATTCCATCCAAAAACCTTCCACTCCCAAAAAAAATTGTTCGAAAAACATAAAATCGTTTCAGAATAATGTTGCGGATTTCCAATGCAAGCTATGTCCTAAGGAATCCCACGTCATACGAAAATGTCCAAAATTCCTCCAGATGGACATTAATCAAAGGATAAACGAGATAAAAAATTCTAACCTATGCCTAAATTGTTTTTCGAGAGCACACACAGTCAAAAGCTGCACCAGCAAATTTTCTTGCTACAAGTGCTCAAAGCGTCACAACACGCTGATTCACCGCGAATCAGAAAACGTAAAATCCAAACCTAGGAACTGGAGTCCACCTTCCACTCAAGGATCAGCACCGCTTCCAACTTCCTCAAACACATCTTCACTACAGTCCACTAATTCAGGCAGTGGAGTAGTTCAAACGTGTTTCTCCAGTCATTCCGAGGCCATATTGCTAGGTACTGCAGTGGTTAAGATCATCCACAATGGCTTAGCATACACCGCTAGAGCACTAGTAGATTCGGGTTCAAAAGGTACTTTCTTATCGGAGAAACTATTTAACTCCCTGAGGCTTCCCTTTAAACGGACTTCGGCCCAAGTCTCAGGTTTGAACAACACGATTTCTGCCGCGGTCCAAAAGGAGTGTACCATCATTTTGGCGTCGACCAAAGATGATACGTTCCAAACTTTAGCAAATGCTCTTGTAGTCCCACATCTTTCGAGTAGTCTTCCATCAAGAACTTTAGATACCGATACACTTACAGACTTGCCGGATATCCCGCTGGCAGATCCCCACTTTTATAAGTGTTCGAATATCGATATCCCCTAATCATGCGCTCTGGTACAAAACTTCGAGTGTGCGGATCACTCCTGGCTCAGGAAACCGTGTTCGGTTGGATCCTGACCGGCCCAATACCGTCAAAATCAATTCAAACTTATTCCTCCATCGTGTCTTATTTCAATGAAATCGCTTTGGATAAGCAGATTTCACGTTTTTGGGAGGTGGAAGACCTTCCAAGGAAGACTATCCTTTCTCCGTCTGACCAATTTTGCGCAGATTTATACAAAACTACTACCCTAAGAAGGAATGATGGAAGATATATTGTCCGTCTCCCCTTTAAAGAAAATTTTCAACAAATTGGTCAATCCAGAATGAGTGCTATGGCCCAGTTTTTCAGAAATGAGAACCGCCTACTTAAATCTCCTGAGTTCAAGGTTGAATACGATAACGTTCTTGAGGAATATGTATCCCTGAATCATATGTCCAAAATCTCACCTCCTTCTGATAACGATCATTGCATCCACTACTATCTTCCACATCACGCAGTCTTGAAACCCGACAGCACTACAACAAAGGTCCGTGTCGTCTTCAATGCTTCAGCTCCTAGTTCCAATGGAGTTAGTCTAAACGACGCTCTGTACACGGGGCCAACTTTGCAGAATGACCTTGTTGTTTTAATCCTTCGATGGAGATTTTTCCGATATGTCTTTAATGGAGACATAACTAAAATGTATAGGCAAATTTTAGTTAATTCAAAAGACACTCACTTCCAACGCATTCTTTTTAGGAGAAATCCCAAAGAAACAATCCATGATTATGAACTGAAGACAGTTACTTTTGGGGTCAACTGTGCGCCCTTCCTCGCCATCCGCACAATTCTGCAACTAGCAGACGATGTCGAATCGCAATATCCATTAGCTAGCGATATATTACGGAATTCGATGTACGTTGATGACGCTCTTGCTGGAGCCCATAATGTTTCGGTTGCAATAGATGCGAGACATCAGCTTACTAAAGCATTAGATTCCGCCGGTTTCTCAATGAGGAAGTGACAAGAAAATCCTTAGTGATATTCCGTCTAATCATCTCGTAAATGAAGAATTTCTTGAATTTGATGCAAACAGTACTGCTAAGACATTGGGCATTCGTTGGAATGCCGCATCGGATTCATTTTACTTTTCTGTAGTACGATTTCCTGAAACATATAGCTACACAAAAAGAAGTATCCTTTCACAGATCTCCAAGCTATTTGATCCAGCGGGCTGGCTGGCTCCATGCATTATTACTGCCAAAATAATAATGCAAAGAATCTGGGTAGAAGGTACAGAATGGGATGAGGAAGTTTCCTATGAGTCCTTACTAAGGTGAAATCATTTTTATCCTCATACCCTCATATAGATGCCATTCAAATTCCTAGATGGTTCAATTTTTCTCCAGATTGTGAGGTCCAGTTTCGCGGGTTTAGTGATGCGTCCGAAAGCGCCTATGGTGCTGTTCTGTACGTTCGTATACGAAATCGTAATGGTGTTGCTACGCACTTAGTTTGCTGTAAGACCAAAGTTGCCCCACTAAAAACCATATCCATACAAAGATTAGAACTTTGCGGCGCTTCCTTGCTCGCTGAAATGATTGATCATTTCGTTCCTCAGCTACATGTCCCAAAGTACTCCGTATACTGCTGGACTGATTCCATGATTGTATTATCCTGGCTTGCAAAACCACCCTGCTTTTGGAAAACTTTTGTCGCAAATAGGGTTTCTAAAATCATACAGATCATAAATCCATCACATTGGTATCACGTTCGTTCCGAACAGAATCCTGCAGACTTAGCTAGTCGTGGGGTCACTCCTCAAGAATTGCTAGGGAACGCATTATGGTGGCATGGACCCGATTGGCTTCAGAATTCTGAGGAAAACTGGCCAACAGCGGCTTGTACTATTCCGATCGAGGTTGATATAGAAAGGAAGAATGTCAAAGTACATTTCTCATACTTTGACGACATCCTCGATAATTTTTCTTCTCTCCCAAGAGCACTTCGTGTGGTTGCATACATCTATCGCTTCTTTCGCCACACTCATCCCAAGTTTCGAAACAATCCAAAACCTCATTCTACGACGATATCTTCATCCGAAGTGCGATACGTTCAGGGGAAACTAATCATCATGGCACAGCAAGCTTACTTTCCGGATGAATACATGGGTCTTGTAGTCAAAATAGAAGTGGCATCATCCAGCTCAATCCTAAGCCTCAATCCATTTCTGGATATAAACGGTGCCATGAGAGTGGAAGACTCACGTCATCTCATGATCTGTCTTATGATGAGAGGCATCCCATTATACTCCCATACCACTGTCAATACTCGCGCTTACTGGTAAGATTTGTCCATAAAATATCGCTCCATGGAGGAAACCAATTAGTCCTTCGTCTTATAAGGACACAATATTGGATTATACGTGTTAAAAACCTCATAAAAACAACTATAAATAAATTCAAGCCTTGCCTATTGTACAAGCACCGATGCCAGAAACAAATAATGTCCTCCTTACCCCCCGAAAGGTCAGAGATCTCCAGGCCTTTTACCCACACAGGCATAGACTTTACAGGGCCATTTGACATAAAAAGTTATTCCGGCAGGTCATACAAGCTATCAAAAGGCTATGTCTGCGTATTCATCTGTTTCTCAACAAAGGCTATCCACCTTGAAGCCACTTCTGATCTTTCCACTGCCACTTTCCTAGCTGCTTTTAACCGATTTGTCTCCAGAAGAGGTTGTCCATTGCATCTTCACTCAGATAATGGCACCAACTTCGTAGGAGCATCAAAGGTCATAGCAAGGGATTTCGTCCGAAGCATTCAAGAAGCAATAGATTTGAATTACGCCCATCAAAATGTACAATGACATTTTATTCCGCCTGGAGCACCCCACATGGGAGGGCTTTAGGAAGCTGGCGTAAAAAGCTTTAAGTCCCACTTCCGTAAAATTGCTAGCAACATAAAACACACTTACGAAGAATTCCAAACTCTACTCGCAAGAATCGAATCCTGCTTAAACTCACGGCCTTTGTCTCCAATTTCTCAGGAACCTTCAGATCTTTCAGCGCTGACTCCTGGACATTTCCTAATAGGTGGTCCTTTGCTCGCCCCAATTGATCCAAAAATTGAGGAATCTCCGAGGTCTTTGATTAATCGATGGCAACGACAAAAACTCATCCATCAAACTTTCTGCAACAGATGGAAAGAAGAATACCTCAAAGAGTTGCATAAACGACACAAATGGAAGAAGCCAACGGAAGATTTAAAAGAAAATATGATGGTTATAGTTCGGGACCAAAATCTTCCACCGAATCTCTGGCGACTAGGTAGGATTTCCAAAGTCCATCCTGGCACCGATAATCGCGTACGAGTCGTAGAAGTTACCACTGAAAGGGGCGTCATAACGAGGCCCATTACTAAACTGGTCGTCCTGCCAATTGACTAGAACTCTTCACAGCTTTCATTTCAACAATTATATCACAAATCTTTGTTCCATAAATTCCAACTCACCATTTCAATCAAATTCTATCGTAGTCGACAATGCGAACCAACACCCCTTCCAAAGAATCGAAAGGTGCCAACCATAAGTACGTGTGCAGACTCTGCAGACGAACCCATCCATTAAGGAAGTGTAAACGATTCCTTGATATGAATGCAAAAGAGCGTCTTCCGACCGTTAATATGTATGGGTATTGTCGTAATTGCTTGGCCCATACGCACTCACAAGGAACCTGTTTCACAACCACCGCATATCAACCCTAAACTTAAAAACACAACCGATCGCCAAAAGCATAAAAGTGATACGTCAACTCAACGAAGTTCCGTCGAAAGAAGTCCGGTATTGAAGCCGCCTAAAACACATAGCAACCAGCCAACTTCAAATCAGTCATCGAGAACATCTTTGTCCGCACTGTTAAAGCAAAATGTTATTACGCTCCTTCCTACCGTAATTGTAAAAATCGATTGTTCCAATGGGGTTTTTGAACTACGTTGCCTCTTAGACTCCGCTTCAAAATACAGTTGCATCGCTTCAAAGACAGTCAATGACTTGCAGTTAAAAACCCTAACATTAAGGGATGAAACCATTTTCGCTGCCACCCTGGTATCTACTCACGATCCCAACATCCAAGTGGAAACAACACTACGTGTAAATCGGCGCATATCTATCCACACTCCTAGTAAATCCCTGCTTATGTCTATCACTTCGAAATACAACAATCTTATGTTGGCTGATAAAAATTTTTATAAATCGGGTTCTGTCGATATAATTCTTGGCGTTGATATTTACTCCCGTATCATAAGCGAAGGTATTTTCAACCGTTCGGGTTATCCAACCGCCCAAAATACCATATTTGGTTGGACAATTTATGGTTCATACACTCATTGAAATAACAGTCGCCCAACTTTCATAATACTAAAACTGGGTTACATTGAATTATGCAAATCAATTTAATTTACACATACAATCGTAGATACTAAGATATTCTGTACATACTATGAATTAATAACATTGTCTCTATAACTCTATTAAAAATCTCTGAATGAATTCAACGTTTCTATATAGTTAATATATACTTGACATATGTAAAAGTATGATTGAACTTGGAAGTATTCCTTTGCAGTAGCACTGAAAGGGGGGCCGGAAATGTTTATGTTCAAATAAACAAAGTTAGTAACGGTTGTAAACAATCTTAATGACACCTACACATTGTGAATGATATCCCAACTCTCCTTACCAATGGCTACAAAACGACAAAACAACTGTCAAAACCTTTTCTGACTAACTTCAGTCATACCTTATACTTCCGTCTAAAGTAAAAAATAATATCCCTTCCTTAAAACCAACATCCATACTGGTAAGACGTGTTCCAAATAAAGAAATTGTATCCAACACAACACCTGATTCTGCCTTGTGCTTTGTCTATTATTTCTTTCCATTTCATTACTGAAATATCGTTCTCAACGAAATTTGGTGGAGACGAAAACCAGAGGATAATCGAAGAAAACCATTCCTGCTATTACATTGGCTCATCTAGTGCTCCATTTCACGTATTGTTGATTCGAACTCCCATATACACACAAACATTGGGTAAACATTATCAATAGGTTAAAAGGAAATAGAGACAATAGATTGAGTTTAATACAAAAAATAGTGAAAACGATATTCAGAAATATTTTTAGGTCCAAAACAAGACCTAAACCGCATTGAAGATTTACGAAAGGCATTCACAAACAAATATCAGATAAAGGAAATAACAAAATGATAAACCATATGTGGTACCTTAGTCCTGAACTTATTGGTCTGGCATTGTTTGATCTGATAGTGCAAAACACCGTAAATATCCAAAAGACGACAAAAATCTTAACAAAGCAAAGATTGAAATTTCTTCAGAAATTATCGATCCAAACTTACAAAAATCAACTGCCGAAATTCCTAGAAAAAGGTTTACCAGGCATAATTACAAGTGAGACTTAATTGTTGTTCAAGAGATGAAACTTTAACTCCGAATTTCTTTAAAAAGATCCTGCAATTTGACCACAGAACATCAATTACCAGGAGGGGTAAAGGATGGTAAATAATTTGAAAATTGTGAGCGACATAGCAAGGAGTCGAGTTCATCACCAAGTTGTCATCTGTACCCAGATGGCTCCAAAACCACATTATGTCAATCCCTTAATGCCCGTAATTTCATCGCGTAGTTAGTTATCTATGAGTTCACAGATACATATCTCCCGTGTAAGCAACATTTTATAATTTCTACGCATAGGTAACGTTACAGAGTCAAAAAAGGCCGTGTTACCCTCACCAAGGATTTTACCTGGTTAATCGTTGCCAATGTGTTAAAAGTTGTAAAACACTTCACTTCCTCTTTTTCTTCATTGCCACAATGATTTTGCGAAATCATGAATGAAAATCACCAGTATTACCACATGATTTCAAAATTTACACGCCTCGTAAATGGCATGTAGAAATTACCAAACGCGTAGGTAAAGATAACTAATAGAAAGCTACCTACCCGTTTACCCAGACGTTGAATTTACGGGCATAAGTAAATTAAAATATGTATGACCAAAATGTAAGCGTTTGTCATTGAAACCATACAATGAATGTACAAATGTCCATCCTTGTAAAAACAAAATTGCATTTGAAAAAGGAAATGTTTCATGGATAGCGATGCCATTCCACGGCCGATATGTCTGATGAGTCTTTACAAAAGGCGAAACATGTCACATAATGGTTGTTGTGGGCGTTCGAATCTTCGGCTTTCCTTTTTCACTTGCAAACATCATCGGTCATTATACTCGACTCCAACGAGAAATGAATTAAAATTAATATTAAAATAGATCTTCGCCCTAATAGGCAACATTTTCAAATAAAGTAAAATATATTTGTTTTCATTCGCAAAAAATTGATAATATAGGAAGAAAAAAGTGTTTTTTTAATAGACTCATTTTTGCCCTAAAGCCTTTTTCGGGACATTGGCTTTATTGTCTCGAATTCAGTAACACTTACGTTCTTTGTTGTTCAGCAAGAAATGCTAAGAATAGAATAGATTTTAATTAAATGTTTAATACGGGCAAGTAGCTTTAACCGCATATTTAACCACATATATGGGGCGTCGAAGTCGCCAAATAGCAAACAAAAAAAAAAATAGATTTTCATAACTTCGAGGCCCCAGTACCACGTGTTAACATATTCGACTTGTGCTCAAACTTTGGCAATCTTAAAATCTAACAATACTATAAGGTTTAGGCGGCTCCCTGGCTAAAAAATCCGAGATCGATTTGGTCCTTTGAGTTAAAACCAGCCCAATGCTACATATTAAATTAAGATGCTACAAAAAAGAAAATATTGAATTTTACATAAAACGTTTGATATTTTATCAAATTTTATATTTTTACATAGCTTAGTAATAAAAAATGGTATTACGATACCATATTTTTATACCCTACACCACACTGTCGTAAATGGTCTCAATAACAAATTAATCTGCTGAAAAAATCGAGGTTATACGGTCAACAGTCTTAGTTTAGAACACTGTTATGTATTTTTTGATGGTTTTTTTAACATTAAATTACAATTTTACGACTTTTATGACGATTTTCGGCCAAAATCTGTTTACATATTTTGCATATTCTGCATATTTTGGGCATATGCAAAATAAATACGAAATATGACCCTGCCATTGAATTTAGATTTCTTTGAAACGAATTTTGGTCCAATCAAAATCTTCGTATCTGTAATATTAAAAAATATGCAAAATCCGATGTCTAGTTATAACCTTATTGTGCTGCTAACTACAATGTTTTAAGTTACACTGACCCTTACTTCATCAGCCTCATTCATGGATGGCTTTTTTGACAATTGGGCTGAATATACATATTTTCCTTTCCAATTTGACATTTAATGGTGGGCTACCAACCCAACGTCATAGTTGAGGGGATTGGTGATGGAAACCAAAAGCCCTTTCCTCGGACATTTTCTCCAAAATCGCGGAATTATTCATAGCTATTAATTTTATTGCCAATTATCCAAGGTTTTTTCGAAGGTCGGAAGTGAAACTATTTTAATTTGGCAATATTTGACTTATTTCGCAGTAAATGACATTAAAATGACAATTTATTATTCTAACTGTCTATATAATTTAATTATCTACTGCAGTAAAGTGACAAATGATAAAAGTAAAAGAATTTCTTTAAAATTGTGCTTCGTTTACGCTGTCCTTTTAAATTAAAAAGTCAATTTAGTTCTATTCCTTGAAATAACTTCCTTCTTATGCAAAAAATTACGACATAAATTACTCCTTCCAAGAACTGGAACGCAAAACAAATTGTGATAATTACGGTCGGTTAATTTAAGAACGAACAATAACTACATAATTGCAACCGCAGAAGTTAACTTTGTCGACATTAATTGCTTTCTGTAAATGGTGAAGTTTATGTGCGGAAGTTTTTATAGATTTATACTTTGTCGAATTTTTAAGAAGCGCTCTGAAGACAATTGCTTTATTCTTTGCATTGTAAAGCATTTTGAAAACATGTGCATGTACATACGTATACATATACATAAGAATTACAATAACAAATCATTTTACAAAAAGAGTATTGTTGCTCGATTTTCTATATATTATACACTCTTCATGGTATAGAGAGTAAAATAAGTTTGTGACATTTTCAGCAGAGATTCGTACATAAAATATTAAAAAAAAATTAGTATTAAAGAAATTGTTATCACAAATGCAAACAATGAAAAACGCCAACCGTACTCCAAAAGCAGAGCGATTGAGAGCAGTTCACTAATTTTAGCATTTAATAAAGTGACGGCATTGTGAAATTTAAATAAGACAGACAGGATAGCAAATCCATGTAAATTAAAATCTAAATCGGTCTATAAATCGAAAATGAAACATTCCCACGAAAGAAGGATTGGAACCAGAACATTGGTGACGTTTTTATTGGGATAGCTGTTGCAATTTTGTTATTATTATTATTTTTTCAAATTAGTCTGGCTTAATTCCATTGTTGTTGTTTTACTATTTTAAAACAACGAATTAATTAGTGGAGAAAATTTGGCATTGTTCGCCAAGTGGTAAGGGAGGGAAGACTATATCTTCGATCCTCGCCACAGGATCTCATCAGTTCCCTTGTTTTTGTTTGTGGATATTCTCCACCGGAGTTATCTTGAAATAACTTCTTCTTCAAAAAAAAAAAAACTGTTTTATACCAAAGGCATTGAATAAATAATAAGTGTGTCTGCGTACTCGATAATTTGTAATAATTATTACAAATGTTTCAAAATTTGACAGTTATATAAAGGAAAAGTTGCTGAAAATTTTGTTTCAGCAACATTTAATAAGTAAAAAGACACACCAAATACTAGACAAAATGCATGCAACAAAAAATGTTTATGAAACAATGTATAGAAACATTATCCTTAACAGAAACAATGCAGTTTGCAGGTAATTTAAAATCGCAATCTAGGGGGAACATGTCATGTATGTAATAGTATCAGAAACGAAATTTATGAATTCAAGGATCTATTCCAGAAGAATTCCATGTCAATTGGAGTTAAGCTCTGTTGTCACGATATCATAACAACATTCTGTTAAGTAGTTAACCATTTCAGGCGTGGTTGGTTACAGGCACATTTTGGTTACATATGGCAAAACAACTTACTGGAATTTATAACAGCAATGCCAATCGTTTTTGATTCCCATTTCTCGTGACAGAAAACATAAACGTCGTGTTTTGTGGCTGAAATTTATTTTTTTACTTCTTTTATTGTTTATTTAAAAAAAAATCAAAAGTGAATGCCGTCAAACTTGAGTTTAAATGTTTTTCTTGTCAATATTCCAATGAGTAACAGTTTTCCTTTAAAAGAATGTTGTTATGATATCGTAACAACGGAGGTTAACTCCACCTACAGTTAATTTTTCACAATTGACTTTTCCTATCTTAGAATATGTGACGGCAGAAACATTTATTTGTTTCTAAGCTAATTTTAACTGGTCGAACACCAATTACATTTCCTCTTTCGGAATAGATTTAAGAATGGATTTGGCTTCAGTTCATTGTCCAGACTTTTTTATTCGTGCATCACCTGGAATTCACAGGGGATGAACTAGTCATGTACACCACCTCCCCGTCCAGAGTATTTATTTTTTAAATATTCTGTCGGGAAGGTGGTATATTTGATTAGTTTTGGGGGGTTAAATAAATAATAGATTAAGTATAGGTTAGGTTTAGTATTAAGAGAAAATAAGATGAGACAAGCTCTCAAAATATGAAAGGGCCGGGAGCAAGCTCGATTTAAACATATTTACACATTTTATTATGTGCTACACAAATTATTATATAAGTCTGGAACTGATTATTTGCAACAAGTATTGTCATTAAATCAACACATAATAGGTTTAAGTTGTCTTTATACATTGTACTTATTCAAACTTCGTATGATTTTAAAATGAAGACTCAATAAATTTTGATTTGATTTTTTTTTTCTTTTTTTAATTATTCTGCTTCATTTGCAATTTCTATCACTTTGCAAACACCTGATTTGTCAACTAGATCAAAGTAACAATTCACAATAGCAGCTCAGCTGTCAGAGAAACAAAATCCACAAAATTAATGTTGCCATATGAATGAAATTTGCAAACACATAAAACACATTATCCCTTGCAATTAAGTTGGTTGTAGCTCGTTGATTTTCTTTCCTTTCATCAATTTACACGAGAAACGACATCTTGTGAATAAATTGTATGAAAACGTAAACAAACATTTTGACATATTGAAGAATTTTCGGCCAAAATAGAGTTGTTGTTGTGCTACTTACGTGACCTGTTAAATAGATCTTGTGCGGAATAATCTATAAAAATAATTCTAATTGAATCTTGATAATCCTAAAGCTAATTTAGGATAAGTTAGTAACCCCAAGAAATAAATATTATTACAAAATAGCATAACAAAATAGCCAAGGAGAGCGCTACTCTCTCAAGCTTTAATTGTCAAAAAAAAAAAAAAAAAATATATTATTTTAAGCCTAAAATTAAAAAAAAAATTGGAGGTAAGTTAGAGTGTCAAAGTGCAATTTCTGAAATAATTAACTAATTTCCCGAAATAAATATTATAAATTTGGTAAAATTGTTTTCTGAACATTTAAATTAAATAGAAATTGAGCCACATGCATGTTCATCTCATTTATAATTTTTATTTATGCATGATGGAAGATCATAAACAAAATGTTCCTCATAGTCTATGGGTAAATGAAAGATCGATGGAGACCATGATCTATTTCATCCACAGCTCTCCCAAAAACATATATTTAAACCATGAAAGTACATGTGTCTGGACAACAAAATAGTATATTTTGGAAATATCAAGTCAGAATAAGTAAAGAAGTTGATATTGTGCAGTTCGCACGCAGTGAAGGCTATATGTCACAATCATGTGTAAAGGTTCCCAGACGACACAGTCTGATTCTGTTATTTCTGTCACATGTGATACTTTTTTCTTTATAAATACCGTAGTAGTATAAAATACGAAAGCCTGAAATGTTAATCCTTTTGCTGATCTGAATTTATTTCATGTAAGAAAATTGCTTTTTACAATAGTAACATGGTTAAGTTGTCTTAAGCAGACAGAGCAAGAACATCTTCACGAGCAACACATGTTTTTATTAATGCACTTACAAGACATTGCATAGTATTCTGCATGAAAATATTTTCAAGGAGTTTATTCTTACCAGAATTTCCCCTGAGTAAGACAATTTCAGTATAAAGAACATAAATATAAAAAAATGATGTCATCAAAATGAGGCTTTCCAAAATGATATAACAATTTTACCAAACTTTTAAATCTTTTATACCTTTCAAATGTCAGTATTAAATCTAATACAAATTATGACCTTAGGGACAGAAAAACACATAATTGTGTCCAACACCATGTAGATTTGGACTAAATACAGCCAAACACTGTACAGCAAGTAATTATAAAGTACATCAACTAGTAGGCCAATACATCAACCAATTGACTAGTATAAGAAAATACGGCAATACCCAAACTGGATTTTGGAGAAAAAGAAATTGCAGTATTTCCTGGCTAACGTCTACAACCTTCGACTAGTAAGACTGTAAGTTGAGCGATGTTTTGTGTTTGTCCCTCCATTTAATTTGTATGTATTAAAAAGTATAAAAAAATACGTAGATATTAGAAATAAGTCATAAAACATTATTTCGACCATTTACTTAGAAACTCATAAAGATCATAAGACATAAGATTTTATATCGTTCATTTGCTTTTAACAAACATAAATATCATAAGACATAAGACTTTATTTTGTTCATCTGCTAAAACATTGATAAAAGGAGAGTTCAGTAAAAACAAGAAGATTCATATGTTTATCTAAATGTTTTCATGAAATAAAGATGATAATCTTCTTTTCGTTCAAACATTAAATATTGTAAAGTAATTTTTTATATATAAAACATGATTTGTATATGTTCATAAAGAGTGAAAAATTGTAATTAACTGAAAAGAAAGTATATGAAATATTGTCAAAAATTGTAAAATTTGTATTACCACTTTCACTATAAAATAAATATAAGTATAAATAAGATTATTGTTAAGAAAAGAAAATCGATTAAAAATCATATAAAATATAAAAAAATATATATGTACATATAAAAACGGATATGAGGTCTATAAGCAAAATTTAAAAAAAATATTAAAGTATGACAGTATTTAAGACATTCATACAAAATACTCTCATATATATTTTTGTCTTAATGGCACAAGTAATCATATCCATTTTTGTATGCAAATATAAAAAAATACAATATTAAAGAACTGTTTAACAAAATTATCAAATTTTTATGTCAACATATTAATGCATTAATATAACATTTTTAAATTTGATACAACTATAAGATTTATAATTATTCATAATTTTTTTTTGTCATTGAATTTAAAAATATATATGGGCAAAACTGCCAATTATTTCATATTCCATTTCCAAAAAATTGAATTTTTTCTCTTCGCGCTACATTAACGATTTTTGGTACATAGGTTAAGAAAAAATTCCCCAGTACAAATCCGCTCGCGAGCAAATTTTTGGTTGTTGCGGACAAATGTTATCGCGGTTTTATTTCTGCTTTTAAGAAAAAATATTTTAAAAACGCTAATTATTTTATTGAGCACAATTGTCACTAAAACGTTATCACGAAGTGAAGTCATTAAGTAGATTGCATAATATTTGTAAAATGTTACTCAGCATTCGCGGAATTTACAAAAAATTGACAAAATCTTAAATGTAATCCGAATTTTTTTAAAATATAGGTCCATTTACCCGTCAAAAATTAACAAAAAAATAACAGTTTTAAATAGAGACGCCACGCGGAATCAAATAAGACCAAACTTACTATCATCGGGATAGTAGGTGGGATATTATAGCCAAAATAAGCACATATTAGTGTTACAAAAAACAAATTTTGGTTTGGAATAATAGTTTTCACATGCATTCTAGAGTTGAAAATATTGGAAAAATTTTATAGGAGTACTTCTTTTATTTTTCTTGAACCTCCCAAGAAAATAGGCGGATTTTGCTTTATCTACATTCACATAGAAGGTTTCCCATTGAGGAAAGTTATCGGGTTGTTGAAATAAATCATTAGACTTCTTAAACGGAAATAGAGTTCAAATAAACCGCTTTAACTTATATGCATTATTATAATATGTGTAAATCGCGTAATTATCAAAATCGTTTTGTCCGCATGTGATTTTCATGTACAGCAAGACCATATCTTTTAATTTGTATATATTTTTCGAAATATAATTTGGACGCTAAGATGTAGCATCGGCTGCATCTTAGCATTAAAAATCCTATAAAACATCGCTAATTAGAGCAAAGTTCATACAATTTCGTTCCGCATCCGGTTTTAGTGTCACCATGAAAATCTGTATCGATATATACCTATTTCAAGGCAATCAGTCAAGAACCGTGGATGTAGCATCACACAGTATTTTTGGGATAAAATGAATGTAGTTCTCTTATCAGTGAAGTTTTTAAATCTCTGTTTCCGCAAAAAGGAAGATGCTGCACTAGTTTTTTCATAGCAGTGCAAGCGGCCGACAGAATACGCGATAAAATGCGCGATATTTTCAAAAACAATATTAGGTGATTTTCCTACTTTGGAATTTCTCGTATCTCGCGTTTTAGTAGATGGAATTTCACGAGTATAGATTTATTAGATCCGCAACGTAAAAATCAAAAATTTGCAATCAAGTACGAGTAAATCGAATGACAATTGTAAAAATTAGGCCCGAAAAATATGATTTTTAGAAATTTGTTCGCACAAAATTTTCGTATTTGGATACAGATTTCTCTGAAGCTGTGTAGGCTACATTCACGACACATATATCAAATAAATCAGAATCGTGAGTTCTTCATTCCTATATATGATTTTTTGAAAAACCTGTTTGCGGAACGAAATTATAAGAAAATTTCAAAAAACACTTAAAATCTGGCTTCAAAATGTCAGCATCATTTAATGGTAAACGCAGATCAAATTTTGAGAAGTTATACACTAGTAAGATGATCCTTATTTAGTTGCCATCTACTTTTACTTTAACGGGAAAATCGTGAAAAGTGTGGTTTAATCACAAATCGAGAGAAAACAAAAAAAGACACGTTGGCTTCAACCCATTTTTACCCATTTTTTAACATAAATATAGCCACAGCTTCCACGCAAATCAACTTTAAAGGCCAATATTTTTTGCCAAGTCTAAAAACATTTCATTTTATCCAAAAGCATTTAAATTGTGCAATATACAACCACTATTCGCGAGTTATAAAGGGGTAAACCTTGGCTTCAACGATGTTAAATTTTCAATAATATTGCCCATATATTGTATTAATTACTTATAGAAATCCAGAGACATATCTATATATATAACCAGTAAGGAAAGGATCAAAGTCGGGCGGGGCCGACTATATGATACCCTACACCACTGTGAATATGTAAAATACAAATCGGATCTATATCCAGATCTTAACCGAGTTTGATATAATTGAGCACATTTATTTCCAGATCGAATTCAGTCACACATTCCAAATATCATTGAAATCGGACTTATATAGCTTGTTTGGAGCAGCAAATATAAATGAGCGCTATATCCAAATCTGAACCGATTTCGATATAATTTGGCACATTTATTTCTAGACTGAATTCAGTCCAACATTCCAAATTTCATCGAAATCGGAAATATATAGCGTGTTGGTACAGAAAATACGTGAAATCGGCGGAAAATATATATGGGAGCTATATCCAAATCTGAACCGATTTCTATATAATTTGGCATACTTATTTCTAGACCGAATTCAGTCAAACATTCCAAATTTCATCAAAATCGGACATATATAGCGTGTTTGGTACAGAAAATACGTGAAATCGGCCGATAATATATATGGGAGCTATATCCAAATCTGAACCGATTTCTATATAATTTGGCAAACTTATTTCTAGACGGAATTCAGTCACATATTCAAAATTTCATCAAAATTGGACGTATATAGCGTGTTTGGTGCAGCAAATACGTGAAATCGGGCGAAAATATATATGGGAGCTATATCCAAATCTGAACCGATTTTCACCAAAAGCAATAGCGTTCTTCCTATGGCTAAAAAAGTTGTAGTCCCCAATTTTCAGCTGAATCGGACAAAAAATGCGACCTGTACGTTGCGAACAAAAATACATGGACAGACGGACAGACAGACAGACAGACAGACAGACGGACATGCATAAATCGACTCAGAAAGTGATTATATGTATATCCCCAAAAGGAACTATGGGTCTATTTCGTTTCCTTTTGTATGTTACATACAAATGCACAAAGACATAATACCCCTTACCACATAGTGGTGTAGGGTATAAAAATGGTGTAAAAATGTATAGTAATTCATAAAATGAGAACGGCTAGTCCGATTTCTGTAAAATTTTTTGTCAGTTATTCGTATTTTCGAGGAGAAGGTCTTTACGGAAGAAAATTTTGGAAAATCTCTCTGGAAAAGTCGGAAAATTGGAAAAATCGAAAATTGAGTTTTTGTATGAAATTTTATTCCTTAATAGCGAGACGAAGTTCGCCGGGTCCGCTTGTTATAAATAAATATTATGATTTATATGTAGATACATGTGTAAAGAAACATAATGTGTTAGATTATTTGTTTGAAAGGCTGAGAATGTGAAAGTTGACTAAAACAGATCTAAAATTGGGACATTTTCTGTAACATTTAAAGGCTAAGAAAATGTCATGGATAACTGAAGAAGTCATATGGGGTGGCAGCCTTGGAAGCATAACACCAATGCTTCAATAAAACATGATTTGGAATATCGATTTTAATTAGAAACAAAAAGCAAAAATGATAAAAAGCAATCAAAGAGAATCACCGTCACTATAAAAACATTTATAAACATATTTGTTGTGTATAAAGTGGTACAAAAATTTAAATGTGTAACCTCCAGCGGAGAAGAACCTACCCACCCGGCGAGCTAAGCCGCAGCCGACACCCTCAGTACCACATCCGCTTAACAACACAAGAGGTCTGTCACAAATATTTACATCTTTGTTTTATGTCTTTGCGTTAAATTCGGTTAAATACGTACAAAGCGTATAAAATTACATTAGCTTCGTTCCATTACTTTTTAATGGTAAAACTCGTAAAAGAGAGAACTGTAAAAAAATTGTTCTGACACAAAAGTTTTTTGAAATAGTTCGGGAACGGAAAAATGGAAAATCCGTCAAAAAACTGGAACAATTGTCAAAGTCGGCGTCCCACCCAATCAGACGCCGGCAACCATGTTACTATTTTTCCACGCTCAAATTTGTCGAGTAAAAAGTTTTTAAAGAGAGTGTAATTCAGCGCCATTTTTGTTTAAAGGGAAGTGAACATTTTACAACTTTTTTGTGTACGGGAACGGTTTTTGGGGTAAAATGTGTAAAAGTCGTAAAAATTTTAAAATCTTTTTAGTTCTGGAACAAAGCTATTATGTTAAATTCAAAAGCAATTCACTGAAGAACAATAGCAAAAAAAATACTTTTCTTGTTGTATTTATGTCTTTGGTTTACATGTAATGCACTTTGAATTGATAGTACATCTGTTGCAATTTTTGCAATTCTCGTGGTATTTATTTTTCAATAAGGTTATTCAATAGGTTATGAGCCTATACTGAAAATATTCCACGATAAGTAATGAAATCAGCAACCAATGATGATGAAGCAAGGGGAACTTTAGGTTTGCTTGTTATGGATACTTGTTATGATACTTTCATAACTTCGTTGGAATCTTGTAAGGAGGAAGAAGTCACATTCGCTTTTGTACAATAGAGAGTGATCGAAGAATTCGAATGACATGTACATTCTGGTAGTTGTGGAAATGATACAGTTTTGAAAGCAGCATCAAAAACAGAAAATGTGTGCTATTTCTGTAAGAAACCTGGACATCAGAAGAAAAACTGTATGAAGTACAAAACCTGGAAGAATAAGCAAAGCAATGCCAAGAATGGAATGGAAACAAGATCAATACAGTCGAAGAAAAGGGAAACACTGGAAAAATGCCTGATGAATTTTTAATTAAATTTGGTAAAAACAAAAAATTTGCATGGTAAGTGGATTCTGGAGCAACCCGTATGCCGTAAGCGACAAGAATTTCTTTAAAAGTATGGATGAAAATTTCAGCAATTTAATTGAGTTGGCAAATGGGGATTGTGTGGCTATTAAAGCATTGGTAAAATAAAAGGAATAGATGAAGTTGGCAACGAGCATACATTGATGGTGAAAGAAGTGCTCTATGCTCCGTCGCTTTATATACTTTCCGTAAGATAACTTACTAAGGACGTGTATGTTGTATTTTTTAAGAAAAACAAGTTTTGCATCAATGTTGGAGTAACAAATATCGGATTAGCAGATATAAATGGTGATATGTATAATTTGCGTCAACTAGACATGGTGAATGCGGTATTGCAGCACAATGAAAATTGCATACACCAATGGCACCGAAAACTAGGCCATCGTGATACGGAGGCCATAAGAAAAAGTTTAAGTGCAATTTAGCGGAAAATCTCAAATTGGTTGAATGTGGAATCAAAGAAGTATGTGAAACATTTGTGAAAGATAAGCTGAGAAAGAATCATTTACAAAATCATCAGCTTCTTTTGATTTGGTTCACAGTGATATTTGTGGCCCTATGCAAAGAGTCACAACATCAGGAAAGCGATATGCTGTAAATTTTATTGATGATTATTCTGGGTTCACTGCAGTAAGGCTGATATCGCGAAAGTCAGAAGTTGAACAAACGTTTAAGGATTTTGTACTGTTTTGCCGAATAAGTTTCGGTCATACTCATAAGAAAATTCGTTCACACAGAGGAGGCGAATTTATGGGAAAATGTTTTCAAGATTTCTTAAGGTCTGAAGGAATAGAGCATCAACTTACAGCTCCGTATTCTCCTCAGCGAAATGACAAGGCCGAACGGAAAAACATAACGTTGATGGAAATAAGAGTTTGGCAATCTAATTCCCGGATCGGATCGATCTTTCTAGTTCCTTTTCCCAAAAGGAACTAGTTCCTCAATAGTTTCGATAGTTCCAAATAGTTTCGAGACCGACGTAGTTCAACGAATCTATCTCTTTCGAATAAATGCAAGAGCTGGATTTAGTTCCTTGACCGGAATAGTTCCTTGGAACTAGTTCGTTCCGGAACTACACAACTGTAATGGAAATGGCAAGGTGTCTATTAATTGAAGCGAAAGTACTGAATATGTATTAGGGAGAGGCGACTTCAACGGTCAATTATATTCAGAATCGAGTTTTCACCAAAACAACGAACTTAACAGCGTTTGAATTGTGGTATGGTACAAAGCCTAATTTGGAATATTTTCATATTTTTGGTTCAAAGTGTTATGTCCATATCCCTGATGAGAAAAGGCGAAAGTTAGACATAATGGCCACTGAAATGATATTTATTAGCTATGACTGTAAATCAAAGGCATTTCATTGTTATAACCCCTCAACTAATAAGGTAACTATAAGCCGTGATGTATTTTTTTTAGAGATATCGTAAAATGTGAAGCAGATGAGGTATCTGTTTCTTTAAGTTCCAATACAGAGCAGTTAAATAACCAATTATTGATTGAGGAGGAGAAATATTATTCATGTTTTGTGGATGAAAGTGCAATCAATAATTCAAACGACAAGAATGTTAATAGATGAAATATCGAATGTAGATACGAATGGGCAGCAAATAAGAACATCATTCAGATCCAACAAAGGTATAGCGGCAAAAATATTTCCAGATGAAATTTCGTCAGTCAGCGAGATTAAGGAACCGAGAACATATAAAGAAGCCACTGAAAGCGCCGAAAAGGTATAATGGTTACAGGCAATGCAAGAAGAAATTTAGGCGATGAAAAACAATAAGGCTTGGGAACTTGCGACACTTCCAGAAGCACGATCGGCTATAGGATGTAAATGGATTTTCAAATTGAAACGAAATGAAAATGATGACATATGTCGTTTCAAAGCTCGGCCCGTGGCCCAAGGTTTCTCCCAAAAGTACGGTGTTGATTATGATGAGGTTTTTGTGCCAGTTGCGACTCATATTTCCTTTAGAATTTTGCTATCTATCGCAGGGAAGGAAAATCTCATTGTTTAATCATTTGGATGTCAAGACAGCCTTCTTAAACGGCAAGCTAACGGAAACAATATACATGCAACAACCACCAGAATGAAAAATTAAAACGAAATGGCGAAAATTGTCTAGCAACAACAACATCTAATATGCCTGAGGATGTTAACCTAACCAGTTAAGGAAGCGATCTCGCATAGCGGTTGTTGTGTGTGTAGGACTTCGCCTAGATATAAATTTTTCCATGTAATCTCCTTAGGTCATATAGCTCGATTAATTAAATTAATTAAAAACCTCACAAAAAATGGCCTTCGCCCTAGAAAGGCAGATCTTGAAAAAAAGAGGAATTGGTATGTTTCTGAAGAAAAGTATATATGGGTTGAAACCAGCAGCTAGAACTTGGAACTCTGTTTTGTATGAAGTTCTTGAAGAATTGGGTCTCACACTGAGTAAGAACGATTTGTGTTTATATTCTGGAATCGTAAAAGGAAATGTTTATTGCATATTAGTATACGTAGATGATATTATTATTGTGTGTAAAACTAATGAACAAGTCAAACATGTAACATCATTTTTACAGAACTTGGAACTCTGTTTTGTATGAAGTTCTTAAAGAATTGGGTCTCACACTGAGTAAGAACGATTTGTGTTTATATTCTGGAATCGTAAAAGGAAATGTTTATTGCATATTAGTATACGTAGATGATATTATTATTGTGTGTAAAACTAATGAACAAGTCAAACATGTAACATCATTTTTACAGAGGCGTTTCCCTATTACAAATATGGTTGAAGTAAAACACTACCTAGGAATTGAAGTATCGAAAGATAAATCCGGAAATTTTCAACTTTTCCAAACGAATTATATTGAATATGCTCATGGTAACCCAAAGTCAACAAGTACCTCAATGGATATAAGTTATGAAAAAGGGGAGGAAATTTAAAACCTTTGGAAACAAATAACAAATACAGGAAGCTTATAGGACATATTTTATATATCTGTATATTTTAGCACAAAAAGTTTCTCCGCCTACTTTGGAAGATTGGACTCAATGTAAAAGAGTTTTAAAGTACAATGGTGGTACAATTGGATGTCAAAAGCAAACTTTAGACGCATCTTCAACTTGCGAAGCTGAGTATATTTCGCTTTCCGAAGCAACTAAACACCCCGGTTATACTTAACCGGATTAACCCAGTGGGTTTGGGTTCAAACGTCAATTCCATAGCGAAAACGTCAAATAAATCCTCATGAAGTGGGTAAACCCGAAAAAAACTCTAATCTAATCGTACTAAAAGAAACCAAAATGGATAAGACAAATATTGGATGATATGGGGCGACCAGCTGATCAACGAACACCAATTTTTAATGACAATCAAAGCTGTCGACGCTTGGTGGATGATGATGTTTTTTTCAAAACTAAACACATGGCTACAAAGTATAAATTAACAGAGGATTATGTCAAGAAAGGGATCATTACATGCAGCTACTGTCATACAGAACAAATGATTGCTGACATTTTAACAAAACCTTTATCAAGATCAAGATACGAAGCTCTTTGTCAAAAATGTAATTTAAAAGTGAATGATTAGAAATGTTGAATACATTGAACACTTTGTTATTGTGTTACATTCACTTGTTTGAATTACTTGTTAGTTCTCCTACCGGGCGCGTCCCCACCGGCGGATAGGGGGAGGAGGATGGTCGTACCACTCTGTCCAATACCTATTGCATGGTGGGTCTGGGGCAGAGAGGTGGGATTATCCACCTCTGGAAACCTTGAGTTTCCCGCGGACAAAAAACTGACTATGGGGGTGTTCCCCTAAAACAAAAAACAAATATGGATGGAAAAAAAGAAGAAAAAGTTACGGTGCAGGGCCTAATAAACCCAGTGCCGGCGGGGACCAGTGATCTGCCTACGAGTTACACCCCGTCGATATCATGCGATCGTGAGCAATCTCCCATAGATGTGGGTGCCTTGGCATCTGTGGTCGAAGGTAATGCTACAAGCACACAACCTAGTGTAAAACCTAGTGTAAAAACGGAGGAGGATAAAGGGCAGCACAGGGGGAGGATTAACTTGACCCAACTATCTGATGATGGTAGCGACCCTGATTCCGAATCCGATAGCTGCGGCAAAACAAACACCACCGTTGTGGAAAATCCCATGAAAGAGGAAGTCCACAAGATGGTAGAAGAAGTGAGCGAGAGCATCGCAAAGCTCACGACGAAAAGAGTGCAGTGGTCTGGGGCCCAAAGGAAGAAATTTAAGAGGAACCAGGCAAAACTAAAGAAGGGAAAAACAGCTGGCTGCTTCAAAGGTTACCACAGAAAGTCCCTCCACTTCTTCGGGTTACCACCACTATGGGTTACCACCATAAACAGTCTCTTGAGGACCCTAACCGAAGAAGGATTTGACCCAGTCTGCTACGCAGACGACGTTATAATACTTCTGAGGGGAAAGAATCCGAATCAACTCTGTCGTAGAGCAGAAACGGCTCTAAAAATTGCTTTTAACTGGGCCAGGCCGAGAGGTCTGAACGTCAACCCAGAAAAAACAGAATTGTGTCTATTCACTAGGAAAACGAAAATGGGGCACTACGAGGAACCAGTTTTTCTAGATAAGACAATAAATATCTCTTGTACAGTTAAATATCTAGGAGTAATTCTGGATAGGAAACTTAAATGGAAAGACCATATACAAGAAAGGGCCAACAAGGCCCAAATATGTTGGTCAACCTGCAGAAGGGCGATAGGCTCAAAATGGGGGTTCAATCCTAGGATGATACACTGGCTATACAGAAGCGTAATTAGACCAATTCTAACCTACGCGTCTGTGGTATGGTGGACAGCCATGGACAAAAAATGCAATGTGGAAATATTGCAAAAGGTCCAAAAAACATGCTGCCTAAGCATTAGCGGAGCAATGAGGACCACACCGACTAGGGCTCTAGAAACAATTTTGTTTGTACACCCAATAGAGATTCAGGTAAGGTATGAGGCAGCCATCGCAGCTGTAAGGCTAAAGTCGATGAGCGAGTGGATCGAAAAGAGCCACCAAACATACCACCAAAACATATTAAAGGTCACAACGGGTGAATCTATAAATCAGGTAGTATCGGACCGTATACCTGAAACTAGTGAAGTAGCCTTGTGTGAAGTGTCAATACCTGACAGAGACATGTGGATCGAGGGAGCTCTAGCACAGATTCCCGCTGGAAGCTGTGGGTTTACGGATGGGGCTGTGCTAGGGGGGAGAACCGGACTGGGTCTTTATATAATGGAACCGGAAACGGAAATCTCCCTCCGTCTGCCGGATCATAACACGATCCTGCAGGCGGAACTCCGGGCGATAACAGAGTGTCTGCTTTGGTTTGATACACACACAAGGCCTACCACTGTAAATATCCTTACGGATAGCAAAGCAGCCATTAGAGCTATATCAACCAAGACAGTGAAATCTAGAACTGTCTTGGAATGTATTAAATCTATAAATAATTACTCCCAACACGGTAAGGTAAACATTATATGGGTACCAGGGCATACCGGGATTAGGGGTAATGAAATAGCAAACTCCTTGGCAAAACAAGCCAAGGAGCAACCAACGGTAAGTCTAGAAAACGCTAAGCCGTTTAAAGCTACGCGACTAGAACTAAAGACATGGGCAAAAAATGCACATGTATCCCTCTGGAGTAGTGGAGAGAAGGGAAAAAACACAAAAATCCTATGGGGAAACCCAGACGAGGACAAAACGAAAGAAGTACTTTTACTAAGTAAAAAAGATATTAGTAGACTGACAGGAATCCTTACAGGTCACCTAGGTCTAAAAGCGCACCTGCACAAAATAGGTTGTGCAGAAAACAGTGAATGCAGAGCATGCGGAGAGGACGACGAAACGTTGAAACATTACCTCTGCCATTGTCAAGCCTTCACAAATCTGAGAACCCAGTTACTAGGGAATGACATTATACCAGGACTCGACCAAATTAGGACAATCGAGTTCAAAAAGATCAGAGACTATGTAAATAGGACAGAGATCCTAGACTAAGTCAAAAAAAAAAAAAGATAATCCTCCATAACCCAAAATTAGAGCGCACAACAGGCCTACTTATGGCTTAAGTGTATGTCCACATGGGCATGTGGTGATCTAGTATCACCCCTCTTATCAACCTAACCTAACCTAACCTAACCATGTATTCTATACTTCAGAAGTTTACATGTAATGCACTTTGAATTGATAACATATTTGTTGCAATTGTGAAAATGTTTACTTTCTTAACAAAAACTGAATTGAACACAACGTTTCTTGGCCTCGTGGTATTTATTTTTCAATAAGTGTATTCAATATAAAAACCTGACTAATTTTGGAGAACAAATTTATTTCAAAATGAGAAAAAATGGTTCTATTTTAAGCGAGTTTCTGAAACAGAGGACTATTATTCACGCCTTAACTTAAGTTGAATGATTTAGTAAATTTCATAAGCTTAATTTTCCTACATATAACAATTCCTCTAATTTGCAAGGGTTACCAAATATTTTAATTATAATATTGGTGAAAATAAAAATATTAAATATGGATGTATGGATTACCTTAAAGTTTTAGTTAGTTTCCAAGCATATGAAAAATCGCGACTACAGTAGTCGTAGCGACTACTTAGCTACCAAAACAAGTTTTGCACGCATTTTGTGGCAGCAAAGCGAAATTCGCAATTATCTTTAGTGTTGTTAGCTGCCAAATAGTGGCAGTCATCCGATTCACTCACCGAAGAAAATGCCAAAGAATTGACGTTTAGATGTGATAATCAGTTTTAACTTTCCTGAAATCCGAGAACTATTTTGGAAAGGAATGTTGAAATATATTGAAACATATCATCAAAAAAGTCCATATTTTGCATCAGTTCATAAAAACAAAAATGTAATTAATTTACAATTATTAACATTTGCTTCCACATAATATCATCGATTGTGTAAAAATTATCACGAGTAACAAACCAAGTTTCTTCTGTTTCGTAAAAAAATCCTGTGTATGTGCTTGGCAACTGTCGCATGACGTGATTTTGTTTTTGGCTGGTAAATACAAAATTCTCAATGAAATTGGGTTGTTCTTTGTAAATATTATTGGTAGTAAGATACAATTCGCAGTTATAGGATTGGCAGTTGAGTTTAGCCCGGTTTTTATGTGCTGAATTTGGTAACAGTAAATATTTCAATTCATGATGATTCGTTACATAAGAACGGCGCGAAGTCTTGGACCTATGACTGCAATATGTTTGTTAGAGCGTTTTTAGGTCACTAGGACACATTGATCAAAATTTCAGTTCGATGATTATCTAGAAGTATTTTTGTCACACCCTCCCATGTAAGTGCTACCACTGTGTATCTGTTTGTTAGATATTTTTGCGACATATGTTGCCAGAAGAACATTTGAGTGATTTAAATTTGCATTTTATGGACACCTGTTATGTGAAAAGCAAATGAAAATTATCTATTTACTCAGAATCAGGTGATGCATATTTTTTATCAGTAGTAACTTAAAATATTCGCTTTAGTTTTCTTGCTATTATGTAGTTTTTTACGATCAAATTAATGCGACCTATATAGGCAAGCCAATGAACGCACGTACTAAGTGCGTGCTGGACAATTTTAAAAATAAAACCTATTCATCGGATTGACTGGGTTTCATTTTGAAAATCAAAACTGTTTTGGTTTTCCTCAGTCATAAAAATTCACACACACACATTCTCATATTTTGAAAAACCCTGTAGGGACTGACGCTGATTTAAAGTTAATTAAAAACTAGCTTTTTTGTAAACATAAAGAGCAGTACACATTGTCAGTTTTTAATGTCGATATTTCGCAATTATCGATTACTGTCCAACCGTTCAGCAAACACAACAAAGCAACAACAAAGCTGTCATTCAAAACTGACAATGTGTACCCAGCTTAAGTGACTTTTTAAAGATTATTTTCCCTTATGCCAACTGACCTAAGTAGTCAGTATTGTCCATCGCTAGATTACTTTTCGACTGATTATAAACTAACTTTTTTTGCCTATTTGGAGTCAGTTTAAATAATAATGTGAAAAAAAACACATTTTGCTTTGTGTGTGTGTTTTTTTTAACTTTGCCTTTTCATATTCTCCCCCTCTTTATCTCTCTCTGTTATGTTTTGTTAGAGAAAAGAAGAGGCAAATTTGTATATTTCTTTTGTGTTCCTTTTTTATACCAGAACAATATTTGTAGTCTAAATATGTATGTACTTTCAAAAAATGCATACTAGAAGTTCTTTGCATTTTCAGTGTTGCATAGTGTTATTGGATGCTGCATTTATACAAAAAAATATTAAGAAAAAGCAAATGTGAATTATTTATACATTTGTGCCTTACGTATTTTTTCGACAAACACAAATACTTTGCAGAAGGTACATGTTTTTGTTTTCAGAGTTGTTGATCTCTAGATGACTTTTCAACCAATTTAATGACTTCACAACAACTTTATAGTCAGTCTACAAATAATCGATTTATTATCAAACATTTTATCAACTGGTTGATAAAAGTCCGACAGGGAATTTACACGCATTATCACAAATATTGACAATGGAAGTGAGTACCCTGCATAAGAATGCTACAAACATTGAAATTATTTGTGCAACTTTACGACAATTTCAGCAACAATACGTAACATTAATGAATAACATGTTTCTCTAAGACGATTGAAAACAAAAATGAATCAAATTTTTTTCAAAAAAGCAGAAGTGTGGTAGTATTTGGAACGAATTTGTTTTTGAATCGTCTTAGTGAGAAAGGCCATAAAATAGGATTTTTTACATTTATTTCTCCAGGGACGAATTTTCCTACGCCCAGCCTGATCGCGCAGTGTGGCAAGTTAAAACAGGTCATTTTGAAAAAGATATAGGTATCAAACCCTTCATACAGAACGGACATTTTTGTTCTTAGGCAATTCTCTATTCTCCAGTTTAAAGTCACTTTTCGGCGTAATCATTTGTCTCTTATACTAGTTTGAA
The DNA here is from genome assembly GCF_047663935.1 of Musca autumnalis. Taxonomy (NCBI): domain Eukaryota; kingdom Metazoa; phylum Arthropoda; class Insecta; order Diptera; family Muscidae; genus Musca; species Musca autumnalis. Next base: position 149,561,352 of record NW_027411977.1, read on the forward strand.
GGATTGTTTTGCAATTGCACCTCATACCATGAGTATTAGTCGTTTGTCTTTTTGCAGTTATATCCAGATTAAATATTCTCGAGTAGGTCTTAAAACGATTTGAACTTATCTTTGTTTTAATGATTTATACAAAATAAATTGTTTTAAAATAATTATATTTTACGATATAGACCGTCCCGCTTCCTTTAAAATATATAAGTACTGTATAAAAAAAGTCTTATGGGTGGCACCGTGGTGTAATGGTATGCACACCCGCCTCGCACGCAGAAGGTCGTGGGTTCGATTCCTCGGTCAGGCAATATCAAATTTTCAACGGTGGCAAAATACCTCTCAGTAAATTTGGCGACATTTCTTGAGTATTTTAGCCATGTAAAATTTCTCTACAAGTGGTGTCTTAGGTCACACCGTTCGCACTCGGCGATAAACAGTAGGTCCCATATCATTGAGCTAATTGGAATCGGGTGCACTCATTGATAGGAGAGAACAATTATTATATTATTATGAATATCTTGCTGAGGCATACTCAAGAATATTATGCTTGTGGAAAGGGCAGGAGTTCCAACTGGATTTTCAGAATATTTATGTGTTAAAAAAAGGCCAACAATTAAGTTTCGAACTTTCAATTACTTTAAATCCTATGAATTCACTGGTTTACATCTTTGTTCATAGTTTTAAAAAAGTGAATATAGTAAACAATTTAAAACACTTTACGTTGTAATTATATTGCTCTGCATGAAGAAGTGATCTAAACCTAATTAAACTGGAACTTAAATATAATGTTTTGAGCAAATACATCAGTACGCTTATTTTAAGACTTTCCAGATGGTGGGCTTATCGATTTTCCCCCCAAAACTGAAAAGTAGGAAATAAACAGGGAAATTCGTTGATATGCTTTTTAAATAAAAAGTAGACTTAAATGTCTCGATAAACAACTGCCAAACCGCATTTAATATTTTCCTACGTCTCTTTTACGATACAAAGTGATTTTGTGTGTGTATTCCCAGCAAAATGTTCGATGCCAAAGATGACATTCAATCATGGGTGCAAGTGATCTAGCATGTCATCTTTTTAGCATCTTCATCGATGAATTTTATATGAGCGTGGACCCCAAAAGATGACGTTCTTTTCTGGATCCTAAGCATGTCATTTTAACCAATGCGTTGACATGTCATTTCCACCAATGCTTTGGCATGTCATTTCCACCAATGATTTGACATGTCATTTTCACCAATGCTTTGACACGTCATTTTCACCCATGCTTTGACATGTCATTTTAACCAATGCTTTGGCATGTCATTTTCACCGACCCCTTGGCATGAAATGTTCATGTATTGTTTGGAAAATGGAAATGCTGTATTGAAATATGGTTTTCATGAAAAACAGAACTCTTTATTAATTCAAACGAATTCATGAAATAACTACAATTAATTTATCAGTTTAGTTTTTCAAAAGTTTACATCCAAAATTGCAATGTAATCACCACCGCTGCAACGCAAAAGATTACTTCCTCCGTTCTCCGCAACTGATATTCTTTCATCAAAAAAGGTTTTTTCAATTATCTTCCCATCACCAGTTCAGATTTCGACATGGACTCCAAATGCACTCCTTTAAGTATTTTTATTTCGTAAATTACTTTTATTTTGTAATTTCGTTATTTTATAACAACATTTTGGTAATTTATACTCTTTTGTTTAGTGACGGAAATATGTAGGGATCTACAACCCGGCTTGCTTTAGGGATCTTTAAGAACAAAATGTAACGAACGGGGAGGAGAGACTTTTTATGGAAAATGCCATTTATGCTTAATTAATTTATTTTTAATTGTTTCTTTCCAAAAGTAGTTTCTTCTTTATTTTCAGATTCTTGTTCCTTTTCGTTTCGGACTTTTTTTTTCAAATTCCAAGAAGCGAGATTTGATTGATTTCATTCTATGTCAGATTTAGAACAGACAAGGGAACTTTTAAAATAGCAATGTGTGCAGTCCGATTCTATTTTTAGCTCGATGGTTGGGACTTCATATAATACCAATTGTTTAGAAGTTTTAGTTGTTTGATATGCAGGAAATGTAAGACAACATCACGACGACAGTTCTAACAACTTTGGTCTGTTCCAGAAACTGCAAGAATCTACTTATTTTTACTACGGTAACAATTTTTCCTTTATGTTATCGGAAAAAATAGTAAAAATTAGTAGATTTTTGCAGTACTGGAACATACCAAAATGAAAATAAACAGGTGTGTAAATAAAAACACAAACATCATATCTATTGGATCGATGGAATGGGTACAAATGCTGATGAAAAGATCGGATCTTTCACGACTTCCTTTGCATTGGTTTAAATCCTAAGAAAAGATCGGATCTTCCACGACTTCCTTTGAACCAATGCAAAAGATGACATGAAATCACGTCATCGCAAAGAACCCCTTCCGTCAAATTTTGCTGGGTTCTGTCGTTAGTGGGTGTTATATTATTTCTTGTTTGTGGCCTTGAAAGCTAAACAAATAATATAAAATGTGGGGTTTGCTATAATACTGTAAGCAATAGAGCTAATGTAAGCACAAAGACTGAATTGATAGCAGGTTAAAGCAGAAAATATTCAAATATGTGTTTAAATATGCCCTAGATAATCGAGTTAATAAATATCAGAATCAAGATACATTTAAACAAGCCACAGCCCAACTTAAACTTAAACAGATTCAGGAAAATCGAATAAATAATTACATTATTTGTGGGGTCAAGAAACCTCTATTTCTCAGACCATCGCTCTTTTGCGTATGATACATATTAAGTGGAAAACCATAATATGCATCATACGCAACATTGGTTCCAATGTCAAAAATAAAAGATCTGTGGAATTGATGTCAAAATGATAGAGTTGTGCCAAAGGAACTATATGGAACTATCTCGTTCACTTCGCAGTTCCAATGGCCCACATTTTTTCTTTGAACAAACTGCGTATACTTACTATCACACGTTATATTTGATGATGTTACTCATACGTTTTGGAACTAGTACAAGGAACTAGGAACTAGATTACCCAACTCTACAAAATGAATCACTTTGTCATCACTTTCAAGGTCAAAATCATTAAGGCCAAATTCCTATCTCCTATAATTTTTCTTGGGTTTTGGTCTATAAATATCAAACCGTTCAAAGTTCAAGTAATGATTATGATATATTTACTGAGAATTTTATCAAAAGTGTTTCATTTTCATTTTTGTGATTAAGTGATTTATTAAGTTAGTAAAAATTTATTATACCCTACACCACAATGCGGGAAGCAGGGTTTCGGAGTCGGAGTCTAGCAAATTTTGCTGGAGTCGGAGTCGTGAAAAAAGCTCGACTCCGACTCTGGGCGAAATTCTTTTTTTTTTCTAAATTTATCAAAAGAATTTTTATTTTATTTTTATATGGTAGAGAGAAGAACATTAATAAATTTTGGAAATCGTTTTTTTAATTTTATAAGAAAACTATGAGAAAACATGTAAGCAAAGGCTTTATTATAATTATTTTTTGGTCCAATTGATCCAATGGAAATCTCCATGACAATATAATTATAATTGCACCTTGTGCGTGAGCGTTCGAGCTGAATCGATTTTTTAACATATTTATATATGAGGAAAGGACAAAATTTTTTAGTTTCCATGAAGCCAAGGTTTGCACTATTATAATACGCGAACTATTGTAGTTTACCAGTAACTATGACTATTGCTGGATTAATTTAGATGTTTTTGTACAAAGCTCAAAAATTTAGCAAAAAAAATTAATTTACGTGGTAGTTACGACCGCGTAAAGGAAAAAACATAGGTAAAAAACGTTGAAGCTAAACAGGTTTTTTACATTGCTATTCGATTTCTGATTAAACCATTCAAATGACGGACATCTGTCCAAAGTAAAAGTGGGAGAATACAAAATGAAGATTACACTTCTAATGTATCACTTTCCAAAATTTCCACTGCATCCACCTTTTATGGATGCTGACATTTTGAAGCCGGATTTCAGGCGTTTTTTGTATTTTTTATGTAACTGGGACGCGCATTCGGATATTTCGAAAAACCAATTATAGGATTAAAGAACTCGCGATTTCGCATAATCTGATATGTATATTGAGTATGTAGCCCACACAACAGCAGAGTAATCTACTGCCAAAGGCCAAAATTTAGTGCGATATATTTTCTAAAAAACCTATTTTTTGGGTACAGTATTTACAATATCGATTTGAGTGTGCTGGTACCCCGCGATATTTTAGTTTTTCGACGATCTGGATCATATAAATCACAGAGCGTAAAAATCCATCTACTAGAACGGCGGAAACGGTTACTGCAAAAAGTGAAAATTTTGGGAAACATGTTTTTGAAAACATCGCTGATTAATTTGCGTTTTCTATGGATCGTTTTCTCTTTAGTTAAAAAACCGACACATCACTCGCGTTTTCGCGGAAACAGAGGTTTACAAAGTTTAACGGTATAGAAGCTGTATCCGATTTATCCCAAAACTACTGTGTGATGCTACATCCACGGTTATTGATGGATTTTATTGATATAGGTTTAGATCCATGTATTTTTTCACGGTTGATAATGAAATCGGATGCGCATAAAAAGTGTATGCACTTTGTGCAAATTAGACGCATTATACAGTTTTATGCACACTAAACTGCAGACGACGCTACATCGCCGCCGCCAAAGTAAACCTTGGTAAATGTTTACAAATGAAAAGAAAACAATTCGTTGTATCGGGAAACCGCATGCGCATCAAGTGATTTTGAGGATTTCGCGATTTACACGCATTTCAAAATGTATTTTACCCGATACTGCTTTCTTTCAAATTTATTCCGCATTGAAATGTACCCAAAATTTATATGAACGTCTTCCCTATCTTCCTCAATATGTTAACGTGTATTCGGGAAGCGATAACAATGATAAATGTGCGTTTTTGCGTGAATTTTACCTGAAATATATGAATAACTCCGACCTAGTTTTCCTACATTTTCTTCAACTAACTCACAAAATAAATTTGAAAAAATATTTTTTTCTTACAAACGTTTTTTAAAGTTGCTCAATATACTTTTTTGTTTTTGCTATAATATGCGAACCGCTAATTAGATTTGTAAAGTTTTGGTTTCATTTGAATCTTCGCGATGTTTAGATTACGTCCATATTTTTTTAAATATTTTTAGGATGCGTAAACAGCTTGAATTTTGTTAAAACAAATTGCAAAGTACCAATTTTTTTAACTCTTTCTCAATTTCCGCGAAAACTTAAAACTTTTCCACTAATGTTATGGGGCCTCAGAAATCATATATTACGTAGGGAGCCCCTAATAAGGAGAGTTTCTCAATATAATGATTAGAGTCTTTTAAAGATTTTTTTCTTTTTATCAGAATTGAAACCGCCATAACTTTTGCGCGCAACAACCAAAATTAGTATCTCGAACAGATTTAAGAATGGGATTTTTTTCCCAATCCATGTACCAAAAATCTTTCATGTAGCTTAAAAAAAAATTTTAATTTTTTTTTTTTATGGAAAACTAAAAAATTTTGTCTTTTCTTCATATACACTTTGGAACACTGGTTTTAAATCCTACTTATTTACACCCTACACTTTAATGTGGAACGTGTATTAAGGATGCGTTTGGAAGATGTATGTAGATGGTATAACAATCAAAAACCTTCTAAATGTATATGTTGTATGTGGTTTTTAATTGCTAATTTATCTCGTGTTGACCAAAACTTTATTATATTTTGAGGAAACTGAAAAAGTCAGCCTTAAGGTCTCAGGTCCAATATGAAATATCGCTGTAATAATATCGTCTTCTATGGCCTTGTGACGAAAAACTTAGCGGCAGATTTGTACTCTGCTCCTGAAATAATGTCTAAATACTATAATTGTGATCTTTAACAGGAAAAAATTTTTTCATATGAAAGGAAAATGACAGATTTTTCTGCCGACAGGGTATGCAACTTTATGTAAAAGATTACGACCCAATTCTTCGTGAATAGTTGATTTTACCTTTTAGCAATGCTAAGGCATGTGCTTAAAATAGTATATAAAGTTTTCAGGTACCTTATTGAAGTTCAAAAATTAAGCCGATAATATATTTTTCTTTCAATAAGGACCTGTAGCATGGAATGCCTCTAATATGCAACAGATCTCTTGGAATCGATGTCTAATGAATAATACCCAAACTTTCTAAGCAAAAGTATTCCTGTTGATTGATTAATAGTATCAAATTTGAGATATTACTAAAGTTGTTCATCTTGACTGTGTGTCCTTTATTAGATTTCTTTATGTATCTTCATATATAACAATGACATTATGTGGGAAATATATTGGGATCAAAGTGTAGTCCTTACGGATCTAACTTAGAAATATAAAGCATTTAAAATATACTCTTTAATATAATTTAAATTCAAAGCATTTCGTGGATAGCTAGTGTCCAGGAGTAGTGGTGTAGGATATCAAATGATCGGTTCCTTCCAACTTGACTTATTGGTTTTTTAGCAGTCGTACAAGTCTCCTGCTAAAAGTCCTACTGGTCTTCTCATCTTATATTCTATGAGAGGGCCTATTGGACTGCTATTAAACGCCCTGTGGTCTTTTATTAGAAATCCTACTGCTCATCAACATGAATACCAACATGTTTTCTACATAAGTCCCAAGATCTTTTGTTTTTATTTGTCCATATTGTTACTTGTTATAAATACATACTTTTATTATAGTTTGTATCTTAAATATCTTTTTTGTTTTACATGTAAATTGAGTCACATATTTTTTATTCTTCTTTTCTTTAAACAAATCTCTTAAAATCAAATCAAAATGTTACAGTTAGCAAACAAACAATTTTATCCAAAGAAAACATGGTCGTCCGGTTGGTTGATTGTTTGGCGTACTTAACTAATTGTATAATATAAAATTTAAACTATAATTTAATGCGACTGTATAAAAAAAGAGATGTGATAGGCTGACTGGCTGAATTTTAGTTGTTGAATCTTACTTTTTTAGCACTTTTCTTCTAAAGAAGAAAAGAACATCAATATCGCCATCAATATCTGGGTATTCGCATAAGGCAACCATACCATCGCAGTCCATTGATTCACCGGTGAAGAATTGTAAATCCTTGAAGCGGCCCAAAATGTCTTTCATGAGTTTCTTCATTTTGGTCTTGAAGACATCGACTTGATCGGGGGATTTCTCTTCCAATTTAGCCAAGACCTTCTTCATGTAGTCCTTCAAGTAGATGGTGTAGCTTTTCTTGTCGCCGAAGGCAAAGCATTCTTGCAAACGGTGATTCATGAAAACATCGACACCAGTTTCAACGGTTGTTTCTGTGCCTTGTAGATCCCCCACATGGAATACCAAAGTTCATATCTCGACGAGATAAAGCGATTTTAAGATGTGCGTCCGTCCGTCTGTCCATTCATTAAAAATTGTACGCACGAAACAGGCCGCAATTATGGACCAATATTCACGAAATTTTGTATGCAGGTCGGGTTCAGACCAGATAGTGCCAATAATTGTTGATAATGATCAGATGGTATTCAGCGTGTAAAATTGACCATAACTTGTATTGGAAAAATATCCAAATTTAATTTATAAGCAGTAATTTAAATTTTGGGGCATATTAGGACAACTTACGAAACCTAAGCTTGAAGACCAACTCTTGACCTCTCACTTGATGCAAATTATGTATGCAATGTAGCAGCTACATAAAGAAATTACTGTCTAACATGACGGTGCGCCTGAACTTACTTTATATGGAAGGTGCTTACACCTGGTAGGTTTTGAAGATTCTGAATCTACACAGTTAATAGATGAGAAAAATAAAAAAAAAAACAAAAAAATTGACGAAGGTATTTTTAAATTAATTAGGTTTTCACGATTGCTTGGAACTGGCAAGTCCTATTGAAATGGATTAGAGCAAAAGTTTTAGCTGTGAAAATTGTCTACATGATTGACCTCTATGATATTTTCGTGGATTTTACCATTTTTGAGGTATAGAAGTTCAAATTGCAACAATGCACTTACGCCGGAGAAGTTTCTGCAGATTCTGAGACAGCAATGTTCATAGATGAGAAAAATCCTAAAACAACAAAAAAATCGCTGGAGAGATTTTTAAATAAATCGCGGTAAATAATTACATTTTTAGTGTTTTTTTAGGTCCTATCGAAATGGGACTTATAAAAAAGGATGTAGAAAGGTTGCTACAACCTTTTCTTTAGTCCCATTTCGATAGGACTTGCGTTTTCCAAGCCAAATCCTGAAAACCTAAAAAACTTTAAAAATGTGACCTTTGACCGCGATTTATTTCAAAATCCCTTTGTCGATTTTTCTGATTTTTCCCATCTATAAACATTGTAGATTAAGAATCTGCAAAAACTTCCCAGGTGTAAGCACCTTCCTCTTAACGAAAGTTAATTCGCACCGTGCATGACATTGTTTTGTAAGGATGCGACACAGACAGTTCATTCTCCTAATTTCAACTTCTATATCTCAAAAATGGTAAAACCTAGGAAAATGTCTTAAAGGTCAATCATGTAGAGAATTTTCACAGCTACAACATTTGCTCTAATCCCATTTCAAAAGGACTTTCGGTTTCCAAACAAAATCCTGAAAGCCTAAAAACCCCTATATTTGTGAACTTTGATCGCGATTAATTTAAAAAGCGCTTCGGCGAATTTTTTGTTGTTTGTTTTTTTAATTTTTCTCATCTATGAACATTTCAGTTTCGGAATCCGCAAAAACTTCCTAGGTGTAAGTACCTTCCATTTAAAGTTTGTTAAGGCGCAACGTGACATATGTATATTAGGGCTATAACCAAAAAATACCACGCCAGTACAATATGCGGAATATTGTCCTGATAACGAAAACGCGTGTTTTAGTTCGATTCAGCTAAAAAAATGTTTCTGCACCGACTGCGATTACTAAAGCCCTTTTGATATTTTTTTATTTAAAAATTTAAATATGCTTTGTTTGAATAATTATTTATAAAAAACAAATACGATTCTCACAGCAATGTCATTAAAACAGTATGTAACTTTCGCGAATTCATTGCAAATGACCACATGTTTTCTTGTCCGATAGGTACAATAAATACCAACATATAATTCGCGAGTTTGCTAAGAAAAACAAAAAGTTGCGATATTTTCAAAGTTGCATTAAATGCTCCGAAGCATGTCAATTTGATAACAAATTGGTCCAGAATGGTTTGATATTGATTTTAAATTAGATAAAAACTTTTAATAAGTTATTACGGAAACAAAAAACAAATAAAATTAAAAAATGCATTACTGAGCTTCAATGCATTTGGTGCGGCAACTTTTTTTTCGCGATAGAGAAAAAAGCGCACCGTATTTCATAGTAGTTTTTCATATTCTACACGACTACGCATGCGGTTTCAATCACTTTAAATACAATGAATGTACTGGTTTTTTATTAGTTTTCTTTTTTTATTTATTTATTTTCTTTAAATGTCTGCACAACAAGACAAATGTCTTATAACTGAAAGTGCAGTCATATACATATAATATATGCCACTACGGTTAATCAGTAATAAAATATATATAAGCAAACATTTTTATATTATGATATTTAGATTTAATAAAATATAATTTAAAAAAATTAAATTTCAGTGTTTTATTTAGAAATGCACTTAAAACTAGGTAATCATTTGTCGCTTAGCCTCAATAAATATATTCTTTCTCATGATGGAATCTCTCAAATAAAACGCTTGCCGTTTAATTTTGCCACCATTTATAATTTAAATACAAGCGTTTTATTTGAGAGATTCCATCATGAGAAAGAATATATTTATTGAGCCTAAGCGGCAAATTATTTCCTAGTTTTAAGTGCATTTCTAAATAAAACACTGAAGCTTTATTTTTTTAAATTATACTAGCGGACCCGGCGAACTTCGTCTCGCTATTAAGGAATAAAATTTCATACAAAAACTCAGTTTTCGATTTTTCTAATTTTCCGACTTTTCCAGAGAGATTTTCCAAAATTTTCTTCCGTAAAGACCTTCTCCTCGAAAATACGAATAACTGACAAAAAATTTTACAGAAATCGGCCTAGCCGTTCTCATTTTATGAATTACTATACATTTTTTACACCATTTTTATATATATAGATTTTATTTTTAACTTTTTTGACCACTGAGAACAAAATTATAGTCAATTCAGGCCGAATATTTAGATAAAAACTTTAAAATGCCTGAAATCGTGCAGTACCGTTATATAAAGGCTATACCAAACCTAGACTTATGTCCATAATTTTTGGTGGGGAAGTTTCTGTACCATTGGGGACTTCAAATGCCAAGTTACAGCCAATTCGGGCTAAAAATGAAGATAAAATCCTTAAAACACTTGAAATCGGGCCGTACCGCTATATGGGGGCTATACCAAAACCTGTACCTATGTCCATCATTTTTAGTAAGGAAGTTTCTGTACCAATGGGGGTCCCATTGCAAAGTTACAGTCAATTCGGCCTAAAAATGAAGATAAAATCCTCATAATACTTAAATTGGATGGGAGGGTCTATACCAAATCCTGGACCTATGTTCACAATTTTTGGTGGGGAAATGTCTGTATCATTGGAAATCCCAAATGACAGCTACTTCTGTCAAAAATGAAGATAAAATCTTCAAAATACCTGAAATCGGTTGGTACCGCTATATGGGGCTGTAGGAAAAATTGGGTCCATATTCATGTATTGTCATCCAAATCCGAAAAGTGTGCAAAGTTTCAGTTCGATTGGTCAACCGCAACTGCGTTAAAAATGAGTTAATAGATTTGAACTAAATCGGGTGGTACCGCTATATGGGGGCTATAGGAAAAAATGGACCCATTTGGATTTGGTTTCATATTCATGTATTATCATCCAAATCTGAAAAGTGTGCAAAGTTTTAGTTCGATTGGTCCTCTGCAACTGTGTCAAAAATGTGTTACCAGAGTTGAAATGCAAGTTAAATAAAACACCGTTAAAACACTGTAAAATGGACAAATCTTTGTTTTAATTTCATATTCATGTATTCCCAGCAAAATAAATTGGAAGTAGTGCAATGTGGACTAGTTCTGTCACGGCATGTTTTGATGTATTTCAAACGGAGTCGTTAAAAAGGCACTCCAGTCCTCACATTTTAACTGCATTTGGATGCAATCCAAAGAATGACATCCACTTGTCACAATTAAACAGCATCCGGATGCAGTCCAAACGGAGTCGTGAAAAGGCACTCCGTTCGCTACATTTTATTAGCAGTTGTTAGAGATCCCTACATGTACATAAATCAGTTTGTACATCTCTATATGCAGCGGTATACATTTTACAAAAAGAGATAAGCGTGTTAACATTTCCAAACATTTGTTAATACAAACTAAATAATATTTAATTTGTGAACATTTTTCCCGTAACTCACGAGAAGAAAATTTCCGAATGGAGTGCTGTTGGAGTACATGTCGAAAACTTAACTGGTGATGGGAAGACAACCCATTTAGCAGATGAAACAAAAACAGTTCAGCTTGGATTAAATGGAGAGCGGAGGAAACACGCATGTTTGCGATTGAATTCAATGGAGCATTTTCATAATTTGTGTTAATGTAATAAAGTTCTTAATATGTTTGTTTTACGGTTCACTGTGCAACACGAAAATTATTAACCATATTCTGACAACGCAGTGTGATAGAACACCAAAAATGAGAAGACGCGTGTCTCGCCGTTTTTCCCCATCTCATCAACTTTCGCGGTTATAGGCCTCCATAGGTTTGAGGCTTTGATGTATAAAGGGTCATTTAGTCAGGACTATATCTTCCAAACCGTTAGGAAATTTGAATTTATTTCGGAGGCAAAGTTGTAGCTCTAGTCTTAAAGAACAAAAATTGTGAACACATATAATCCATCAAGCTTCATCTGCAAGGTGAAAATCGCCATGGTCAAATTTCTTTTAAAATTTTTCTCAAGTTTTGTTATATAGCTTTCAAACCGATCAAATAGGAAGCAAACAATCAACTACAAAAATGTACCTCAGATCTCAATAAACATATTTCTAGAATATATGTATATACTCTGTAGAAACGGATCTTAATGGTCAAAATAGCAAAAAAAAATTTCGACTTTTATCCTCTTTTCTAGATTTCTGCTCCATAGATATCAGACCGTTCAAAATTCAAGAAAACAATCAACCACAATATCGTAGTAAAGGCATCAATAAACAACTTTCTGGAATATGCGAAATGTCTATGAACGGTTCTTAATGGTAAAAATAGCAAAAATCTTTTGAAAATATCCAATTTTTATACTTTTTTCTCCGACTCTGGTCCAAAGATACGCAACCGCCCAAAAATTAAGGATATAGTCAACCACAAAAATGTACCTTAGATTTTAACAAACAAGTGTCTAGAAGAAATGAAAATCCTAGGAACTATTCTTCAAGCTCAAAATTCGATTATCTTAGATCATTCTTTCCTGTTCATGTCCGTAAATAACAAACCTTTCAAATTTCCTTGAGTTTTTAACAGTTTGTTATGCAGAGGGAATGTTAAAAATAATTTAATTGTTCGTGAATTCCTGAGAGTCATTCATAGAATCTTCATATGTTCTAGAAAGTTGTTTACTGAAATCTAAGGTACATTTTTGAAGTTGACTATATCCTTATTTTTTGGGCGGTTGGGTATCTTTGGACCAGAGTCGGAGAAAAAAGTATAAAAATTGGATATTTTCAAAAGATTTTTGCTATTTTTACCATTAAGAACCGTTCATAGACATTTCGCATATTCCAGAAAGTTGTTTATTGATGCCATTGCTATGATATTGTGGTTGATTGTTTTCTTGAATTTTGAACGGTCTGATATCTATGGAGCAGAATCCTTCAAAAGTTTATAAAAATCGCAATTGTTTTGCTATTTTGACCATTAAGATCCGTTTCTACAGAGTTCGTATTTTCTAGAAAGATGTTTATTGAGATCTGAGGTACATTTTTGTAGTTGGTTGTTTGCTTCCTATTTGATCGGTTAAAAGCTATATAACAAAACTTGAGAAAAATTTTAAAAGAAATTTGACCATGGCGATTTTGACCATGCAGATGAAGCTTGATGGATTATATGTGTTCACAATTTTTGTTCTTTAAGACAAGAGCTACAACTTTGCCTCCGAGATAAATTCAAATTTCCTAACGGTTTGGAAGATATAGTCCTGACTAAATGACCCTTTATACATCAAAGCCTCAAACCTTTGGAGGCCTATAAAAGCGAAAGTTGATGAGATGGGGAAAAACGGCGAGACACGTGTCTTCTCATTTTTGGTGTTCTATCACACTGTGGAGTCAGAATATGGTTAATAAAACATGACTCAAAAAATTATACACAGTGTAATAAATGCTTTTTTTTGTTCTGGGATATTTTGTAATGGCTTGCACAATTTCCGCAGAATGCCTGTATCAAAACACGTGCTTTGGACTGCCTCCTATTCTACCCCAAAGGGTTAGTTAAAATGCTATGCCAAAGGGTCAGTTAAAATGCAGTGCCAGAGGGTCAGTTTAAAAGGGTCAGTTAAAATGCAGTGCAATGGAGTGCCTCTTTCAGTAGTCACGCTCTTGTAAAAATCATGAGTGAAAATGCATAATTTGATGCACTTCCAGATCACTTGTACATATCATTTAACTGAATCTTTGGAGGCAAACTTTTTGCTGGGTTGTCATCCAAATCTGAAAACTGTGCAAAGTTTTAGTCCGATTGGTCAACTGCAACTGTGTCAAAATTGAGTTACCAGATTTGAAATGCAATTTAAATAAAACACCGTTAAAACACTATAAAATGGACCAATCTATGTTTTAATTTCATAATCATGTATTTTTATTCAAATCTGAAAAGTGTGCAAAGTTTTAGTACGATTGGTCAACTGCAACTGTGTCAAAATTGAGTTACCAGATTTGAAATGCAATTTAAATAAAACACCGTTAAAACACTATAAAATGGATCAATATTGGGTTTGATTCGATATTCATGTATTGTCATCCAAATCTGAAAAGTGTGCAAAGTTTCAGTTCGATTGGTCAGCTGCAACTGTGTTAAAAATGAGTTACCAGATTTGAACTAAACGGACCAAAACAAGTTAAATAAAACACTGTAATAAATAAAAATAGGTAAAAAAAACTTTTTAAGTTAAACGGTTTTATGTTAAACATACATTGCAATGTTTAAGGTAAATGTACTAAAAACCAAAAAATAATAAAATAGATACAGTCGTGGGAATTATAAACATATGCATAGACTAGACTAAAATAAAACCGTGGGGCACGTCTCGGATATTATAAACGATCTAAAAACAAGGAATGGATGACACAAGATATATTGAACTTGATGGACCAGAGAGGAAAATATAAAAATATTAATCATGAATTATATTGGGAGCTGAATAGGGAAATTCAAGCTTCCATACGCACTGCAAAAACTGAAGATTGAAAGACTACAAAAACTACACGACGATTTCAACCTCCATCGAAAACTAAAAGAAATTGCCGGTGCATACCGAAAGACGTCATTAAATGTATTGTATAATAAAAGCAAAAAACCCTTATTTGACATTGATGAAAAGAAAACTTTATGGAGAGACTACATAAAAGAAGTATTTACGGACGACACCAGATCAATCCTTGAGCAGCACTCCCAGCAACATCTATCAGGAACAGCAATAAGTAGAGTAGAAGTAGAATCTGCAATAAAGTCGCTAAAAGATAAAAAAGCGTGCGGCCCAGATGAGATTCCCTCTGAAATTTTAAAATTAATAAATCATGAAAACATGGATCTCTTAACAAAATTATTCAACAACATATATGATACAGGCCTATATCCACAGGAGTGGTTAAAATCGACATTTATTACCATCCCTAAAAAAGTCACGCTAAATACTGTCACGAGTTCTTATGAGCCATGCTCTAAAAATATTCCTTAGAATTATTCATTCAAGAATATATCCGAAATGCGAAAGGGTAATGGGAACGTCTCAGTTCGGCTTCAAAGAAGGCATGGGTACCAGAGAAGCCCTTTTTTCCATAAACACTCTGATACAAAAATGTAGAAACGCCCAAAAAGATGTATTCCTATGTTTCGTTGATTATGAAAAGGCCTTCGACAACGTACTACATGATAGACATTCTTAACTCAATAAATATAGATGAGAAAAAAATACAATGTATAAAGAGTCTATACCGGCACCAGACTGCTCAAATTGAGGTAAACGGAGAAATGACGGAAAGTATAGCTATATCCAAAGGAGTCAGGCAAGGGTGTATACTGTCCCCATTGCTTTTCAATATTTATTCAGAACAAATATTTCACGAATCGATAAATAGATTGCGAAATGGCATCCATATAGGCAGTACGGTTTTAAACAACATTAGATATGCTGATGACACAACTCTAATGGCACATAACATATCCCAACTTCAGAATCTTGTGGATACACTCTCAACTTGCAGTGAAAAATATGGCTTAAAAATTAATATCCAGAAGACAAAATTTATGATTATGAGCAAAAAACAAGAACACAATAACGCCATATTAAAAATACACAATTCAAATATACAGAGAGTTAAGACTTTTAAATATCTTGGAGTTACAATTACCGAACAATGGGACTCCTCGAAGGAAATAAGATGCCGAATAGAGTTGGCGAGAGATGCATTTTTGAAATACAAGCGAGTTTTTACCAGCCATGACGTCAATCTTGAAACGAAGACTCGATTTGTCAAAGCATATGTGTGGTCAGTCCTACTGTACGCAATGGAGGTGTGGACAGTGAAATCTGCCGATATTAAAAAGTTTGAAGTATGGATATATCGGCGAATATTAAAAATTCCTTGGACTGCTCATGTTTCAAATGCTGAAGTATTGAGGAAAATGCATTGCAAAAGAGAACTCATCACAGCCATAAAGAGAAGAAAAACTGTTTATTTTGGACATATTATGAGGAATCAAAAATATAAATTATTACAAAATATAACCCGCATAAAAATTGAAGGAAACCCCATTAGAGGAAGAAAATAGTTAACATGGGTTGATAACATCACGGAATGGACTGGTATTCGAGATGTCACAAATCTATTAAGCATGGCGAGAGACAGAGAGGGATTTGCAGATTTGATAAATAATGTATGAAAACAAATAATGTATATATGATAATTGTAATTAAATTGTATTGGTCGCTAATATTCGGAAAACGAATGTGCAAATAAAGAAGAAGAAGATAAAATGTGAATTAACTAGAAAAGGGTAAGTTAAAATAAGTAGAATTCGCGTATTTAGGTGAAGTCAATTGAGAAATTTGAAAATCCCAATACGACGCTCGGTGGTAAGATTTTAGAATATATTTATATTTACAAAATCGTTGATGTAATTTTCTTTTTGCAGAATTCATAAATAAAGGGAATCCCCCTCAGTCGGCTAAAGTGAGAAGTGCGGCGAGGTAATGCAGAAAAAAAATGATGCCTTGCAGAATATATGGGAGCTAAGTATTATTCATTTAAGATAAAATTTGTAAAAATATTTTATTTTATAATATAATAAAAATTTGACACACGACAATATAAATGAAATAGTCTTTATTTGGGTCATGAATGACGAATAGCAGGACAGGGTCTGTGGAACAGTCGTCAAGGAAATATGGGGGTTTTAGTCGTCGAAGATGTAATCAACGAAAAATAGGGAGTTTAGTCACCGAAGTTGTCGTCAGTGACAGCTTCGCTTACCCTGTCGCTCAAGTTGTCTTGCACGAATACTTAGACATTTGTGTGAAAATTTCGTCGATGATTTCACATTGCTGTCTGCAAGGTGTCTTCAGGGATATAGCATTGTCTTAAACGATTCGTCAATGTTGTCTTCAAGACACTTTCTACTGGGTATGTAAGGAAAAACTAACACATTAGCCTATATAGGCCAAAATATAGGAAAAAGTGAAAAATTTGTGCATATTTTATTCATTTTTGGTGGAGTCGACCCGGAGTCGGAGTCGTGAAAAAAACTTGCCTGGAGTTGGAGTCGAGCCAAAAATACCTCGACTCCGAAACCCTGGTTACAACTCTTTCATTATAAAAATTTATATAAGTCCAATGAGACTAATGATTCTGAATCACTTAAAAGTGAAGTTTTTAATGTCGTTAATTTAATTCATATATAAGTATATAGAATACTTTACAAGTTTAATGATATGCATTTCAATAGAAAATAAAACATCTTTTGAATTTTATACCCTACAC
This sequence comes from Musca autumnalis, assembly GCF_047663935.1. NCBI lineage: Eukaryota > Metazoa > Arthropoda > Insecta > Diptera > Muscidae > Musca > Musca autumnalis. Next base: position 149,578,593 of record NW_027411977.1, read on the forward strand.
CACTATGTGGAAAGGGTATTATAAGTTTGTTTTGGTAAAAATTCATTTAACATCGCGAAATATTCGTCGGAGACCCCCCAATGTGGTATACCAATCTTCATATCTCGACGAGATAAAGCGTTTTAAAGATGTGTGTCCGTCCGTCTGTCCATTATAAATTGTAAACACGCTCCAGGCCGCAATTATGGACCGATCGTCACGAAATTTTGTATGGAGGTCGGGTTCAGGCCATAATAGATCCCTATTCTTATTGGTGATGATCGAGAAATATTTAGCGGGTGAAATGGACCAAAAACATAACTTTTATCCAATTTTGTAGCGGCTCTGTAGGTCGCAATAATAGTCTGATCAACGCGAAATTTTAAATAAGGTAAGTGTATATGACAAAGAAACAGCTTGCAATATGAGATGGCGATCAGATACTATTTAGAGGGTTAAATGGACCAAAACTTTTGTGTGAAATTTGTGAAAATTTTTAATTTACAGCTTATATCTTTATTCCTAGAAGAGATATTCCCGGCAAGTAAGCTACGCTTGGAAGATCTCCTGACCTTTACATTGATGCCAATTATGTTGATTTACGTGCTCAGATAACAGAGTTACAGCCTAATATATCCAGTTATTTGTTTGTAGTGTAATCAAAAGCACGCTAGAGGAATCAATTATAGCTCAATAGTCACAAAATTTTGCACGATGAAAAGCTCTCGGCACATACCGTCCGTTTAATGACACGTTGGGACACGCGTTGTCCCAAAAAAGTTAAATTATGTTTAACTTTAATGGGTCAGCCATGTTGTTGTTTTTCAAAAAACTTGGCATCACTTACACATTTTTCATGTGGTTGTTGTAGCGCGACGCTGAACGCATCGTATGTGCCGAGCGCTTAAGAGTTTAGGTCGAAGAACATGCCTACAATTTTGAATGATGCACTCACATTATCTAGTGTGTTAAATTAACCATTACAAATTGTCTCTATCATGACAGAGGAATTTTCAGTTCAGTTGGATTTTTATACAAATATTGCAGCATGGGGTCGCTTTGCCACCTCTTTTATACCCTCAGCCTTTAGGATAAAGGGAATATATACAAAATACGACCAAAGATGTACCTCATCGAAATAATGGTTTTAGACCCCACAAATATCCCAGTAGGGACAAGTGAGGCTTATCTTATATCAACGGATTCATGTTGTTGTGATAGGTGACGTAGTTTTTATAGCTGAATCCGAAAGGCGTGTCCTAAGTTGCCACTTGTAGAGAAGTTTTTCATGTCTGATATACTCAGGAAATATCGCCAACATTACTAAGGGGTATTATGCCGCCGTTGAAAATTTGATGTGGCCAGGCTTGGGAATCGTACACGGACATTCAGCGTGCAAAGTGGCTGCACATAGCTGATTCCTAGAGATTGTGGTGTAGGGTATCACATGGTCGGCCCCGTTAGACTATAGCCTTTGCTTACTTGTTTTGCAATTATTTGTTAACAAATTTTTGGGGATTTTTTTGAGGAAATTCAATAAAATTTGGGGAATTTTGGGGAAAAGTTTTGGACAAGTTAAGGAAAAGGGGCTAAAAAATACAGGCAAGGCTGGGCACTGGTTCGAGAGCATAAGCATTATTCTCTTTCGTAGCAGCGCGCCACTCTTGGTCTATGAATTCCTTGGAGACCTAAGAGGTGGGCGATAATTTGGCATCGCGCTTGTATATTATGTGGACGAAAAGTGTTTTCATTACGCTAGTTCAATGGAGTATTCCGCTGCTGTTATCTATTTTGATTATGGGTATTTTCGTACTTTATTCGTTATGTTCAATCATATTTTGCTGCAACAAGGTTGGGAGCCAATATATTCACCTCGAAGCGTTCGAATGTCCATCACACACGATAATTGTCTTCCATCTACACCATGTGCGGAATATTGTAATGATAACGAAAAAGCGTGTTTTAGTTCGATTCGATGAAAAAAAGTTTCCGCACAGACTAAGATTTCTTTCTAAATGCCTTTTAAAAATGTGTATAAAAAATTTTTTTGATTTTAGTTTTTTTGAACAAACATTTATTTGTATACATATGCTTTATTTATGTTAAAATAAACGCTTCAAATATCGCGATTTGACGAAATTTACTTATATGATATTGAAAAATATATTCAATTTCAATTTGACCCAAGAATAATAAATAAAACAAACGGGGTGAGCTAAATAAAACCATTTAAAAGAAAGACCACATATTAAAAAAAAAATTATGATTATATCACTTTTAATTTATGAAAGAATGTTTTGAAGCATTTTTATACCCTACACCACTATATGGAAAGGGTATTATAAGTTTGTTTTGGAAAAAATTCATGTAACACCGCGAAATATCCGTCGCAGACCCCCAATGTGGTATACCAATCTTGATATCTCGGCGAGATAAAGCGATTTTGAGATGTGTGTCCGTCCGTGTGTCCGTCTGTCCATTATAAATTGTAATCAAACTCTAGGTCGCAATTATGGACCGATCGTCACGAAATTTGGTATGGAGGTCGGTTTCACATCAGAATAGATCGCTATTTTAAATGGTGATGATCGTGAAATATTTAGCGGGTGAAATGGACCAAAAACATAATTTTTATCCGATTTTGTAGCTGCTCTGTAGGTCGCAATAATAGTCCGATGGCCTCGAAATTTCGAACAAGGCAACAGTATATGACAAAGAAAATGATTGCAATTTTAGATGGTGATCGGATGATGTTTAGAGGGTTAAATGGACCATAACTTTTGTGTGAAAATTGTGACAATTTTTAATATACCGGTTATATCTTTATTCCTGGAAGTCACAATCCGCCCACGTAAATAATATTTGGAAGGCCAACTCTTTCCCTTTCCATTGATGCCAATAATAGTGATTTACGCGGTCAGATAACATAGTTACAGCCTAATATATCCAGTTTTTTGCTTGAAGTGTAATCATAAGCACACTAGAGGTCGCAATTATAGCTCAATAGTCACGAAATTTTGCACGAGGTAAGGGTTTAGGTCGAAGAAGGTGCCTACAACTTTGGATGATGATCCGATATTATTTAGCGGGTGAAATGGACCATTACTTTTGTACGAAAAATATACAAATTTTATTTTTGATCCATATTTATACGCTACACCACTGTGTGGAAAGGGTATTATAAGTTTGTTTTGGTAAAAATTCATGTAACACCGCGAAATATTCGTCGGAGACGAATCTTCATATCTCGGCGAGATAAAGCGTCCGTCCGTCCGTGTGTCCGTCTGTCCATTAAAAATTGTAATAAAACTCCAGGCCGCAATTATGGACCGATCGTCACGAAATTTGATATGGATGTCGGTTTCACATCAGAATAGATCGCTGTTTTAATTGGTGATGATCGTGAAATATTTAGCGGGTGAAATGGACCAAAAACATAATTTTTATCCGATTTTGTAGCTGCTCTGTAGGTCGCAATAATAGTCCGATTGCCTCGAAATTTTTAACAAGGTAAGAGAATATGACAAAAAAGAAGCTTGCAAGTTGAGATGGCGATCAGATAATATTTAGATGGTTAACCCTTTCAGTGTCAAAAAAATTTTTTGTCGGAATAAAAATCTAACAATTGGTACTTAAGATCATATAATGGCACAGAGTCTAGGAAAAATATTAATTTTCAATTTAACCCTCGCCCAGGTTCGATTCCGAATGTCGAATATATTCGACATCGGCCCTCAAAGACACCAATTGTTGTTATAAACACATGTCATTTTATATTAACATAATTCTGACTGTTTATTTTTATTTCAATAAAAGTTAATACAGCATTTGACAGAAATAAAATTAAATATATATTTCATTCATTTTTTGAGGAAAACAAATAAAACCAGTGTTTTAATTTCAATATTTTGTTATAAAAAACTAAAATGAATCCATTATAAAATAAAAATAATAAAGTATGAATCTATATATCTATTTCTTTGAATGGAATGTTTCAAAACAATTGGAATTTCGTTTTACACAAAGATATACATTGCATTTTTTACAAATAATGAACGAACTTTTGTTACAACCATTTGCCTTGCAACGCCCAGCGCTTTTAGCTTGTACAAAAAATGGTATATGGAGCTTCTGGTCCAGGCGAACTTCTTGCGGTGGTTGCCTTTGAAATTTCTTATTCTTTTTAGGAGGTGGTGATTGCTCAGAATCACTTTCCGAACTCACACTGCTTTCTAAGAATGAATCTGCTGTTATATTACCTCTACCACTTAGTTTTGGTGGCCTTCCTCGTCCTCGTGTCGTATTTGTGGGTGGATCATAATCTTGCTGAGCGCCGACCAAAGTGTGGGCAACCTGAATCCGGAAATTCATTGAATCTAAAATTTTATTTTTTGGAATATTATTTGCCAGGCAGTCTCGGCGATATTCCATCCACGCTGCAGTTAAAGCCAAATCAACAAAATGCATTATGACTCTTAGTGTCCATTTGACAGCACGAATATTTATTCTATAATACTGTATCATTTGATCCAACAAATCAACGCCTCCCATACTTTCATTGTACAACCGCACAACTTCGGGGCGATCGATGACTACAAAATCATTTTTATTTTTATCCCACCGCTTGATTTTGTCTTGTTTGCCTATTCCAACAAAATTTGAGCCTACATTTACAGTTCTGTTGCCATACCAGCGAGTGATAATAACATTCCCATCTGCACTTATACATTCAGCGGATGATCCTCGTCCTTTTTGTTTCATTTCTTTTTCACTTGGTAGGTGAGGATGAGCGAATCTATTTACCCTTATTGTACCAGTAGCATTAATTTTGTTCTGCTTCAATATTTCAAATAATTGGTATGAAGGAAAATAGTTATCGAAAAAAAGTTTATGTCCAAATTCATTTTTTGGAATACGCTGTGTTAAATGGAGTACTATTGTTGAACCGAATCCCACAGTTTTCACATTTTTTTGGTTTATTGGTGTTGTTGAACCTTGGTAAACAACAAAATCATATGGCATACCGCTTTTACCACACAAAAAGAAAACTTTAATTCCCCATGGGCACGGCTTCCCCTTTATGTATTGCTTAGCAACGAATTTTCCTTTAAACGGAATGATTTGCTCATCGATACATAGATTTTCTTCCAGTGGTAGTTCTAATAAACGGTTTCGAACTAATTCAATGATCGGTGAAACTTTAAAAAGCCGATCTTTGCACCCTTCTTTCCTTCTGTTTACATCTACAAGATGTAAATTATTTCGAATGGCGAAGAATCGCCTCCGGGTCATGTTTTCGGTAAAAAAAGTGATTCCAATTGAGGAGTCGTAAAACATTGCTACTCTAGGAAACTTTAGAACACTCATCATAATGTGATGTCCAAAAACAATGCGTAATTCATCTACCGAGCATGGTTTGAATGACAACTGTCCCGTGCTATGTGCATATACATTTGTATAATAGACTGCATTCGAAAAGAACTCGTCAGTTAGATATTTATTGAAATATGAAAAGGGCGTCCCAATTCCAATAGAGCCTGTATTTTCTGACACTGACACGAAAGGAATGCCTTCACGAACTTCGGACGTTCGAACTGCACGCCAAGTTATTTTATTTTTTGGAGTATACGCATGGGAATTCTCTGAACTGGTTTCATTTTTATCAATACATTCATCTGAGACAGCTTCATGTTCGACAGGGAAAATATCCTTTGATCGGACTTGTGGCACATCAAATAAAACCTCATCATCATCCTCGATTACGTCATCAACATCCGAATCTTCCTCAAGCATAGTCATTATGTCATCGTCAGTTGCCGATGTCATTTTCTAAGGAAATCAGAAGAAAAATACAAGAGTCTGCAAGTAAACGTACGATCAATGTAATAAAAACAAAACAACCTTTGAAGGCCAATGTCGATTATATTCGACAATTCAAAAATCTCTCCAAAAGCAACTACAAAAAGTTTTGGTTTTTATTTTTTTATTATATAGTTTCTTTACACTTGTAGCAATACTCACAAATTTTTTCGATATTATCCGATTACAGAAAATATATTTTTTTTGATTCAGAAATTGAGGGTTTTTACCAATCTTAAAACCAATTTACGTTGATGCGCTCAAAAATTAGAAAACATACTAAATGCCTAAAAAAGCAATATTATTGCACACGTGTCTGTCATTCAGCAAAAACAAAAACATCAAAAGTAACGGTACATAGGATAACCGAAAAACCTCAAAGAAACAGAGTACTTTTAAATGTCGAATATATTCGACAAAAACACTGAAAGGGTTAAATGGACCACAACTTTTGTGTGAAAATTGTGAAAAATTTTAATATACAGATTTTATCTTTATTCCTGGAAGAGACATTCCTGGCAAGTAAGCTATACTTGGAAGAGAAACGCTTGACTTATCTATTGATGTGTTGGTGTACATGATAAGATAACAGAATTACAGCCTAATGTACCCTGTAGTTTCTTTGTAGTATAATCATAAACACGCAAGAGGTCACAATTATAGCTCAATAATCACCAAATTTTGCACGAGGTAAGACTTTAGGACGAAGTAGATGCTTACAATTTTGGATGATGATCTGTTAATATTTAGCAGGTAAAATGGACCATTACTTTTGTATGAAAAATACAAAAATATTTTTTGGTCTATATTTTATTTCCTGGAGGATACATACCGGGAAAGTAGCCTACATATGGAAAATGAACTACTGACCTTTCTCCCTGATGCAAATTGCAATAACGTGTCTGCTAGATAACGGGCATACTGCTAATACATAATGTGTTTTGTCTAGAGAACCACATTTTTCCATTCCCAGTTTTTGCATTATTGCAAATAACATGGTTCCCTAACGTTTTTATTGTCCAATTCGATTTTTATACACACATTGCCACCTTTTTTTCAAAACTATTCCCCAGCCAGGCAAATTTTCAACGGTGGCAAAGGTTTGCTACATTTTGTGAGTATTCCCGCCATGTAAAACTTCTCTACAAGTGGTGTCTTAGGACACTCCGTTCGGACTCGGAGATAAGCTGTGGGTCCCATATCATTGAGCGAATATGAATCGGGGTACACTCGCTCATTGATATGAGAGAAGTCTCCCTTGTCCCTTCTAGGATGTTTGAGAAACAATTACTATATTATTATTTAAGCTTGGTGTGATACGGGACCAGAATGCACAAAGTTACTTCTTACAATAAGTTTATTTGTTCCATAAAGAAATGTTGATATGTGGAAAGTTAATTCCCAGGGGTAGTGGTGTAGGGTATCACATGGTCGGCCCCGGTGTTTGTCTAGTAACAGTTTAGTGCAAAGACGGCAGAGCTTTCATGTTGATAAGAGAATCGAAACTAAACTAATTATACTGTTATATGCTAAGTTGAGTTTACGACGGCTACCTGAATCGCAGTGTGCAAAAAGCTCACATCCGTATAATAGACCCGGGATCAGAATTGTTTTTGCGAGGAGGCAACGTATGTTTAGCGGTGTATATCGGTGCCTTAACCATAATACTCTAAGTTTTGCAAATGTTTGCCCGACTATATGATTGACGTGGTTTGACCAACTGAGTGAGTTATTGAAGAATACACCAAAGTTTTTCGTGCTGGAAACTAAGGATACTTCTCGCGGTTTACATGCATTTCAACATTTTGTGGATCAAGCTTTAGCCCATTCACATACATTAGATAAGTCTACGTTTAGATTATATGTGCACTGGTCTACATATATAATTCAGATGACCGGTCAAATACATATGTATATCTGAACGTCATCGGCAACATGTGTATCCGACTATATGTTAATTGAAGTGGAAGATCGTGATTTACGGTGACCAAGAATCATGAAATTTTGAAATGTTGTGTAGCGTTACGTAAAGCTATTTTAAAGGGTTTGTTCGTTGATTCTATATGAAATACTGACACAGAGTATATAAATTTAATAGTATTTAGGGTACAATTATATTTACATATTTTAATGTATTTTCCTTTCTTCGACTTGGCCAGAAAGCTATATCTAAACTTCCGGATTTAATGTATATTTTTCCAAAATGTACAGGATTGTAGCGGGGCGTAAACTGCAACCAATGCTCGTACAATTATAATTTTTTAAAGAGTATAAAATATAAGTCCTCGTATATTTAGAATTGAAAATAAATCATGTAGGTCCACGGAATGGTATACCCCGGAATTTTACAACCGCAGAGAGTTGCAATTGTTTTTGCTATCACAAACTTCTCAGTATTTCGAAGATCTTAGATTACATTTTGGGATTCCTCATAATCCAACCCCAATATTATTCTATTCGCGAGTAGGACGAATTAAGTTATATAGGGGTTAAATGTGTTGGAGGGTATACCTGATCATAACCCCTTTTTCGACTTCTATGAATTAAATACCTCGAAAAAGAAGAATAACTTGAATCCGCTAGTGCAGGTTGGACTTCTATATATCTAGATATTGTGTCGATAGCCCAAGAATAAGAATTATAATCTTCAGAAATTTAAAATCGTACGATACAGAACACGACTCATATACTCCGAATCCTTCTCGCAGTACTGTATGAGGCTACAAAACCCATGTTTGGACTATGCCAAAGCTTGGTCGAACAAATATCTCAGAAACCAATATCAGAAATAAACCGGAAAACTTTTTGCTAAATCGTGACAAAACACTTTAAGTCGAAAAAATTACTTGATTGTTGTTTCGGCTGTATTCTCTACTTTCGGTATAATGTTACAGAAGAAGCATTCATTTTTTAATTGTACGAGTGGTCGTTTTTGGACTCGATGATATTAAACACTTTGCTGGACTCAGTTCTTGCAACTTATTGAAACTAGAATTTAAATATTTCTTAAATTAAATGTATTGCTTCAAATAATTATTCGCCAATAATAAGCAAATTAATCAAGAAGGACCACTTGTGTCCAAAAGAGTTTTATATTTGTCATAACTTGAAATCAGTTGGTAACGAATTAAAAAAAATCGTATTTTGAGCTTTGTCAGGAAGCGTGGACTTGCCCACGACAAATAGGATATCGCAGTAAACAAGACTACAAGTGTCAACAAAAAGAAATGTCCAAAGGATCCTCCAACAGTTTTTAAACTGCGCTTATGTTGAACTTTTATGAGGGATATAACTGAAGATGTTATCCAAACATATTCTCTTGGAACTTGATGTACATTTGGAAGCAATTTTACGATATTTGAAGGAGTGGACCGATATAACCCAAATTAGGCTCGATCTATGTCAAGGAAGAAATATTGCGATGTGCAAAGTTTAGATAGAATCGATTACTCTCTTCGAGAGATATAGTATGCACCATTTTAGAGAAAATTTTTTAACTTTTATGGCGGTGGTACCGATTTGACTTAAACTTAACATATTAAGTGATCAAAAACTTTGACCAAATCAGTTGATCCGGTCGACAGTTACCATGCGCTCCATCCTGCTAGACAAACAGAGATGCAGACAGACGTATTGTGCTAGAGGCCCTAAGGGCTGAGGGTACAATTGTGCAACACTAAAAATGCAAACAACTTCTAATAGATATTTTTCGTTTCGACTTTTCATATCCGCACAGTGGATCCACCCATTGGCCAAAAATAAAAAAATGAATGTCAAAATTTTGGTTCAACATCTGGCAAATGCGACAGCTATGACATGGACCTTCTTAAAAATATATTAGTTTTTGTTTCATTCGAACGCGATCTTCTTAAGAATAGCTTCAAAAGTCGGAACATTTGACACATATTTTTTGTTGTGAGTACAACCTATATTTTAAGTGCAAGAATATATATATTTAAAATATCGCGAAACTAATACGTATAGCAAAATATTATAGTGGATTTTGAAGGAGGAGGTAATAGCTTAATTTTCATTAAAAAATAGTGTTTTAGCGTGTTGTGGAATTCTAGTTAGCTGCATATTTTCTTAGTGTATTTTGTAATGCCAATTCGATCATATACTTAAATTTGACCTAAGGTTTTAGTCATGATGCCCACCAGTGCCCACCTCGGGAATAATTTTCCAAAGTAGGTCATATGTTTAAGATTATTCAGTATTAAAATCAGCTGCCATCTAGTGCCACACTATAAATGGTGGGTCGCAGAATAAGGCTGCCCTAGAATATTGTTTGTATGGATATATTAGGGTATAACTCTGTTATCTGACCGCGTAAATTAACATAATTGGCATCAATGGAAAGGTCAAGAATTCTTCTTCCATATATGACCTACGTGGGCAGGTATGTGTCTTCGAGGAAAAACGCTGTAAGATCTATATTAAAAATTTTACCAATTTTCAGACAAAAATGTTGGTTTTTTTAATCCGCTAAATTGGTTGGATTTTATGTTGTTTTGAAGATTGTTTTGTTTCCCCAAGCCTATTTTTGCATCATAAGATAATCGCGACCTTTGTTCATGTCATTTTGTATTAACAGCCTAAAACAATTCTTACCGTATTCTCATATTTGGCAATTCGTTGTGACTTATTGATATATTTATTAAATGATCATTGGAAAATATTCTAGATACACCGTGATAGAGACATTAGACAACAAAGGCATGTTAAAATGAATTGTGTATCACATCCAGCGAATATTTTTTTTCAAACATATCATTACGACAAATTTGAAAGCTTGGAAGATATGGTGCAAACTATATCAAAACTGTGGTATTTTCAGATATTGCATACATTTTATAGCGCTTATGCAGTTTTTCGTGTCGATTTTTTGTAAAAATATTTTAATTGTTTTCTTATCTTTAAGTTTCCTAAAACCGTCAAAGCAAAAGTGCCCCCCCCCCCCGGCGTACGTCCCTGAACTACACCATCTGTTCTTACATCATCACGGTCATAGAAGGAAGGATCTGGTTATCTGTTGGTATATTAATGAACTGTTTATTAAATTTTCCACCGCCTACTTCATTTATTGTTTTCCACTTCTAGAGTCTATAGCAGAACTAAAACGAGTTTTGGCTAATTCAATGCTATTGTTTACTCTTCTCCTTGCATCACAGAATTCTTCATGCAATTCAGAAGTTTTGTAGCGCTTAGTTCATCGTTTAAGAAATTAAGAACACTTTACGTTATAATTATATTGTTGTATATGATGAAGTGATCAGATGTAAGCCTAATTTACACTGGAACCTAAATACAGTGTTTTGAGCAAATTCGTGAGTACGGTTATTTTTGGGCTCTTTAGACGAATCCTCCATGGGCTAATCGATTTTTTTTCCCCAAAATTTAAGCAAATAAACAGGGAAATTCGCTGATATGCTTTTTAAATGAAAAGTAGACCTAAATGTCTCCATAAATAACTGCCAAACCGCATCTAAATATTTTCCTACATTCCTTTTACGATACAAAGCATTTGTTGTGTGTATTCTGTCTTTAGTAGATGTTATATTATTTCTTCTTTGTGGCCTTCAAAACTAAACAAATAATATAAAATGTGGGTTTTGTTATAATACTGTAAGCACAAAGGCATAATGTAAGCACAAAGACTGAAGTGGTAGTTGGCAAAACAGAAAATATTCAAATATTTATTTATAAAAATCAGAATCAATTCTCTCTGACTGTAGGAGAATAGGCAGTTTGCCTAAGCAAAATAAAACACAGAAAGTTTCAAGAAAAATTTACAATAGTTTGGGGGCAGTTTTATTAGTTTTCGCAATTATAATTTAATATAATTGGTTAATAATTATTGCTCCCGATGGGACACTTATATTATTTATCTTATTTAAAATTATAACTAAGTTTAATTTAATTTATTAATTTGTAAATTAGTTGGTTTTAATTATTAAAGAAAAAGCACTATTTAGGTAGGTTTTCATATTATTAAGGAAAGTTCGTTTTAGTTGTTTTTGTTTTGCAGCACGGCAGTAGAAATTTGTTAACGTTGACGTTCGATTTGATTGCAGCAAGGCAGAGTGTTAATCGTAACTAATTACAAGAAAAAAGCATAGTTATAAACATACAGAATATTGTTCTTTACATATCTTTTCTGCTTGCGTCGCTACCACTGTGATGTAAATAGTCTCTGATTTGTTGATTGATGTACATACAAGCATTAGAAAAGAAATGCAAGCGACATCAGTAACAACAACACTAGTCAATAGAGACAGTGAGCAAGTAAGCAGAGATCAAAGTCCAACTACTGTTGGTACGTTTGATGGTCTTGAAAACAATTTCGGTAAGACACGATTAAAAAGGGAATAGGCAAAAATTATGATTTACAAAGCAATTAGGGATTTCAGTTTTAGAAATAAGCTACATATGTGGGGAACATTATAATTTAAGGGAAAAAATATAAAACAAGTATTTCTATATGGGAAAATAAACAAATAATAAATTAAATGAAAATAATGTATATTTGTTCTCCAACATTCCCCCGCACAAAGAACGACTGTTCTTGACATGGACTTCTTTTGAGATGTAGCTTTTGAGATGATGATGATAACAGGATGATATGTTCAGTAAAGATGTGATGATGTTGAGCAATGGTGAAGATGTGATGATGATGAAATGATGTTGTATGATGCTGATGATCACAGGATGCTGTTGTAATCGTCCTCCAACACGTAGTCTAAGAAAGGAAAGAAAGGACATAGCTGGGCAGTTCTGCTGCTGGCATGAATGGCTTTTCCTTTTTGTAATTCTCGCATTTCTTTGTGAACATCAAAATCTTGTAACATTTTCTCCAATTTAAGTAGCGAATTGCTTAATTCCGTTGGTCTGAGAAAGCCGGAAAACAGTAATTTCGAATGAGATTTATATTGCAGGAATCGCAATATGTATGCCGTGACTCGAACCAATTTATTTAAAGATGAATATGCAGTTAATAAGTTGGGATACTGCGAGACTGTAGCAGAGTTTACTTTCAATGAAGATATTCGGACTTCAAGATTCGTTTCGTATGAATTTTCTGGCTGCTTGGGCCAAAGAGATGGAGATTGAGCATGCCAGAGAGGACCAGACCACCAGAGATCATGTTCTACCAACTCAGTAGACGTTATATATATACCACAGTCAGCAGGGTTGTCACGAGCGGAGACATATCGCCATTGAGAAATATTGGAATGTTGTTGGACCTCGCATATTCTATTTCCAACGAAAACATTCCACTTGGTCGATTCACCTCTGAGCCAACATAAAACAGTAACACTATCAGTCCAATAGTGAGAATTTGAAACATTTAGATCCAGCATGTTTTGAACTATGTGCATTAGTTTCGCTATATGAGTTGCTCCACACAACTCCAATTTCGGAATAGACAAAACCTTCAAAGGTGCAAATTTGGTTTTCGTCTGTAACAAGTTAACGATGTGTTCTCGATCTGAACTGAGAACTTTAACATAAAGGGCAGCAGCAAAGGCTGACGCAAAAGCGTCACAGAGACCATGCAGTTGGACGAAACATAGTTTAGAACTGGCAATCCAACGAGCTATAGAAATATTTTCGATAGTTTTCAAGTTGGCCAGGTAAGAATGCCACTTATGTTGCATGCTAGTAGAAACTTCATCTTTCCAATCAATGCCTTCAAGCCATAGTTTTTGGAAATAGATCTTCGCGTGGATCGTAACAGGCGCTAGCCACCCCAGTTTCGCAGCATCAGATAAGAGACTAGCTTCTGTGACTTTGTCATTGATTGGAAAGCTAACTTGGAAAGAAAATGCATCTGGATTATTTATTTATTTATTTATTCCGTAATAGTCTATAGAACAAAGTTCCTTACAGACTAAGCTTAATATAACAAATTTTGTGTAATTCTAAAATATATGTATTATAATAAATACTGCTTTAAAGTTTCTTTTAACGAGTGTTTTGTTGCACTAAACTCAATGACACAAGACTGATTCAAAATATTGTATTCTTTTAAGGCCCTATTAATAGGACTGTTTGCAACATAATTATTTCTATGATAATCAATAAAAAACAAATTAATGTTTCGAAGATTTCTGCTTGGAACATTAAACTTAACTTTTTCCAAAAGATAGGAGCAATCAATGTTAGAGTTAATTAAGTCATAGACGAAAAAGCATTGTTTGGGACTTTCTTCTCCATTCCAATGTCTCTAAGTGAATGAGAAGACAACGCGATTCATAACTTGGAATTGGAGTAGAAAAATTTAATGGCATTAGGGCAAACTTAATAAATTTCTTTTGAATTTTTTCCAACCTATTTATGTGAGATTTAGAGAATGGTGACCAAATGATTGCACCATATTCCAATTTGGATCTAATAAACGACGCGTATAAATATTTCAAAGTGTAAGGGTCCTTAAATTCTTGGCTATTTCTTTTCAGAAATGCTAATAATGAGTACACTCTTGGAATTAAGCTATCAATATGAGGAATAAAAGTTAGCTTATAGTCAAATATAATTCCTAAATCTTCCTTTTCAACTAGGCGCTGAAGGGCATAAGTACCAAGCTTAAACCTTAATTGTAAGGGATTTCTGGATCTATGAAATGAAATGTGTGAACATTTGTCAAGATTAAGCCTTAAATTATTTCGATCGCACCATAACATGAGGTTATCTAAATCAGTTTGAAGCTTCAAAGTATCCGATACGGAATTAATTTTTAAATAAATTTTTAAATCATCAGCATACAACAGGAATTGGCTATATTTAAAACAATTGGAGATGTCATTAATAAATACACTTCACCCCGGTTAACTACCTCTCATAAAATTCCAAAAAAATGAGGCAGTTATGCGGGAAAGGCAGTTACGAAAATCCCGCATAGTTACCTCATGTGGGTAGTTATAACAATCTCATCTCAACCTTACAAAAAATGACAACAATTAGAACATAATCGTCAAAAAACAAAACGGTGTATAGTAGAATAGTTCATTTCAAGTCTAAAAATATATAAGTTATATTATTTAACGCATAAGAAATTTAGTCATCAGTGAGCATAACATATCACTGGACATCTTCATCACAATTCCGGTAGACATCGAAATTGATTATCTCAGAAATACACCAGCGTGGGCAATAAACCGATAAAAGTATTATTGTATGTTCCTTTTGGGGAAAATATTTGACGGGCAAATATCCGAATTGGGTACTTATAGAAAAGTAGTTAACCGGGAAAGTTTGAACTCATTTATATGAAAAAACTTTGGGGATTTAAGTTGTGAGGCAATTAAACGGGAAAGGCAGTTAAGCAGAGAGGTAGATAACCGGGGTGCAGTGTACATTGAAGAGCAGAGGGCCCAGAATACTTCCCTGTGGTACGCCAGATGTTTGATAATATGAAGTAGACTGATAATCTCCAATTTGTACAACACATTTCCTATTAGTTAAATATGACTTTATCCAACTATAAAAGGATGAATGTAATCCCATGTTATATAATTTTTCAATGAGCAACGAATGAGAAATTTTATCAAAAGCCTTAGAGAAATCCGTATAGATTGTTTCTACTTGGTAGCCTGATCCTAGAGCCATCAAACAATACTCCACAAAAACAGTGAGATTCGATACTGTTGATCTCCCTGCATGGAAACCATGCTGCTGTGGTATGATTACCGATTTAAAGAAGAAAATTAGTTTTTCTTGTACTATAATTTCAAAAATTTTCCCGACTGTGGTGAGTTTGGCAATGGATCTGTATGATGCAACATTGTCCTTACTACCTTTTTTAAAAATTGGATTAATATAAGTAAATTTCCACCTATCTAAGAGAGAGGAATGCATAACGAGGAAGCACATGCTTTTATTAGAGACGATGAAAGACCATCAGCATCCAATTTATTTGATGTTTTAACATGACTAATACCACGATAGACATCTTCAGATGACAATGCAATACCATTAAAATTGAGGTTAAATAAAGATTCATTGGCAGAATCATAACTAAGAGTTGCACTAACATTTGAATTATCAAAATTCGATTTAAAATATGTTGCAAACAATTCAACGATTTCTTCAGGCAAACTTGATGTTTTTCCCTCATAGGACATTGACGACGGAATATCAAGGCTTTGTTTTTTTGACCTAATGAATTTCCAAAAATACTTTGGATTGGTTTTAATTTGATTCTCAACTCTATGTATGTATTGAACATACAAAAATTTATTCAAGAAGTTAAATTCTTTTTGACATAAATTGTATTTTTGAAAATACTCAAAATTAGATGATTTTTTATAGAGCTTATATAATTTATTTCTTCGATTTTTTAATCGCCGAAGACGATGATTATACCACGGATGAGATGACGATTTTTTAACTTTTTTCGGGATGTGATTATTATATATGTTTAATAGGGTTTGTAAAAAATTATCATAACAGTCAGATGTATTAAGATTAGAAAAAATAGATATCCAATCCATATCCTGTATAAATGAGTTTAAAGCAACAAAATCAATTGAATTCAAGTCATATTCTTTTACAATTCCATTTTCTTTATCTTTCATATATACAAACGAGCTAATTGAAATGATTATAGCAGTATGATGAACTGTGATAGGAGAAAATGGATGCAAGCATTCATTTACGGAATAATTCATATCAGAAGGCATAAATATTAAATCTAATATTTTGTTCAATTTATTATAAATATTATTAGCTTGTATTAAGTCCATACTTAATAAGGAATCAATAAAATTTATTTCAAATTCCTTATTAACATTTGATGGAATTAACAAGTTATTTGAAAATGTCCAGATGATATTGCTTAGGTTAAAATCACCATAAATACAAAATTTAGTACTTGCATCCGAATTCTCATGTAGAGACATAATATTATTTATATGATCAGAATATAATTCATAACTACTGTTAGGTGGAATATATGACACTCCAAAACAAAAATTATTATTACCGTACATAATGCGAACAAAAAGTTGATCTAATAGACTATCAATATGAATATTAGGATATACAAATGACTTTAAACGCTTCTTTACCGCAATAAGAACACCACCACCTCGTGAATGGCCAGTAGATTCGACACATCTATCTTTACGATATACCACATATTCATTCAAATCAAACAATTCTCCATCACAGAAGTCTGAATTTAACCATGTTTCCACAATCACAAATACATCATATTCTGATTGTGTTGAAAAATTGAATAATAAATTGCATTTAGATCGCATACCAGAAACGTTTTGATAATAAATGTTCAATTCCGATTGATGAGATGTTAGACTGTTTGCAGTGTTGCAGGCTCTCTTTGGAAAAAAATTAAATTAAAAAATTAACTGACATTAACAGGCCACAGCGAAGGTTTTATAATTTCAGTATAGAAAGCAGAAGAAATTCCAACTTTAAAGTTTACATGCCGCAGAGAATTAACATCAACATCTTTCTTGACTAGCAATGTACATTCAATATGCTCTTTTCTTATTTTAGCATTTTTTTAATGTAGTCAATAATTTGTTCTGGTTTCACACTTGTTCGAAACGATGACAAGTGTAGATATTTCTTTCTAGGCATAACATTGAGATCGGCTGCTTCATTATTTCCTACAGCAATGATTTTATGCTTACGCTTACGTCTATGAACATCAGTCCAATCAGACTCAACTGCGTTTGATCTAACATCAGTCATACCGGTTGAGTATGATACAGATGAAGAAGCATCACACTCACGTTGTTGTATGTGTTGGAATTTAGGCTGTTGGGAAGCATTACTTGAGTTGTTGTAGTCAACACGATTATTTACATTCCTCACATTAGAACAATGGTGTGCACGGCCATCCACTGGTGGTTTCTGTAAAATACTCTTAATTTCATTAATTCAACAACACTTGGGCGTTTAAGTATTTTTTGTAATAATTCGTTAATAATTCATTTGTAGCACGATTTTAGGTAACATTAGTGCTTAAAAATGTCTAAATATGTAATGAAACAACAAGAAAAATTAAATATTAATTCTCCCTTAAATTTTCTCTTTTTCTATTTTGCTCACCATTGCATTAGAAGCAGCAGTATTAGAACCGAAATGCATTCGTTGTTTACAAACTGTTTCAAGGTTTTTCGTCAGGTCAGTGAACTTTCCATTTATCTCTTTCACATCTGCACCAATTGTGTTTAAAATCGACTCTTTGACTTCTCTTAAATCCTGAGATAGCAAAGAGAGCATTGATAGCATGTTTGCCGAAACCTTTAAACAGTCATCGCAGTTGTAAACTACATTTTTATTGTTATTGAAGAATTCACCAAATTTATCTCCATCCATTTGAACACACAGAAAGTGAAGCTTAGCTTTACAAATATGACAAGCAACAAAGTTTGCATTGGCAGAATTGAAACATTTTGCACAGCGAGAACTAGGTGGTGTTGTCATATTTCCAAATACGTAGGTAAGGAAAATACTTCAAAGAACGTTTAATGTATCAACCAACGTAAACAGAGTAGCGATAACACGTCTATGCACAACGACTGCAACTGACTGACTGATTAGTATTGGATTAGTATTCCAACCTAATCCAGGTGCCTGGACAACATTCGGTTTATGTAAATTGACAACATTTGAAATTTCACGAAAATCTTCAGGAATATTAGCCATAAGTTGATCGGAATTGGACGTCCATTTTCGCAAATTAAAGCCTCCAGCAGAAAGTAATTCAACAAGTTGTTTTTGTAGGAAAATAGCTTCTGACTCTGTGTCAGCTCCAGAAATGATGTCGTCGACATTTGTGTCGGTCATCAAGATTTTACAAGCTTCTGGAAAAGTTTCTTTTTCGTCTGCAGCTCACTGATGCAAAACTCTTATAGAGAGGTAAGGAGTAGAAGTAGTGCCATAGGTGACAGTTTGAAGTTTGTATACCGAAATGTCTGCATTGGAACTTCGCCACAATATTTGTTGATAATGTTGCTGATTTTCAGCTCCTAGAATTTGTCTAAACATCTTCTTCAGATCCGATCGAAATCCAATTTTTAAACGACGGCATCTGTTGATGATTTCTGGAAATTCATTTTGAAGTGCAGGGCCAGGAAACAGTT
Organism: Musca autumnalis; assembly: GCF_047663935.1. Lineage (NCBI taxonomy): Eukaryota > Metazoa > Arthropoda > Insecta > Diptera > Muscidae > Musca > Musca autumnalis. The sequence continues at coordinate 149,597,546 of NW_027411977.1, forward strand.
CATCATTCAATGATTTGTAAGGAGGTCGCTTGCTACTCCCATCAAAAACTACGTGCAGTTTTGTAGTGGAACTGGATTCACGTATAACACCATGATGAGGCAGAAAGTAACCGTTGGGTTCAATAGAATCAGGATAAGGACCAATTTTTGCCATATGACCAAGCGATTCATATTCTTCCATGAATTTTCGGTATTCCGAGGCATAGGTTGAATTGTTGACAAACTTGCTTTCAACTTGCTTTAATCTTTTCAGTGCACAGTAGTCAGTATGACAGAATTTCGGAGGAGAGTTGCCAAGAATTTGAGATTTGAAAGGTAATGCAACTGTGTATCTTCCATCCGAACTACGAGAGCAATTTTCCTTAAAGAATGCTTCACACGCTACTTCTTCAGCGGTAATGGATTCTATGACCTCTTCTTGTTCCCAGAAGGCTTTTAATTGATTATCCAGTGAACACAGATTAACGTTGACGGTGTGAGCGTAGGAAATTTCTGCCGTTGGGCCAGAAACTATCCATCCGAAATGGGTCAGTTGAAGGAAAATGCCCTTATCAAATTTCCTTTGTTGAGGAAGAAGAATATCGCCATAAAGATCACCACCAATGAGTAAATCTATAGGATCATTCTTGTCAAAATGTGGATCAGCTAAAGTAAATTCCTCCAAAGAAGGCAATTTTTGTCTGTCCACTGGACCAGCACAGTACTTGTTCAAAGATGGCATGACATAAGCTTGAGTTCTCAATTTAAACCCTGGTTCGTAATGAGAGGCGAGATTGAAGTTAACAAATTGTTTTACAGAAACAGTATCTCCACCTACTCCAGTAATTTTAGCAAATGTCCTGTATCTTGGAAGTCTCAGAAGTTGAGCAGCACTTTCAGTTATTAAAGTAGCTTGAGCTCCTTGATCAAGGATCGCTCTTAATTTGAAATTACCAAATTCGTTTCTCACTATAACACGAATTGTGGCCAACAGCACATGAGGCATTACAGTTGTGTTCAGAAGGGACAAGTTAACAGTAGAGTTTTCAACAGCAGAGGAAGAAGTAGAGGCCACATTATGATTTCGATTATCAGAATTAGTAGAAGTATTTCCATTGGTATGAACGGCATAATCATTATGCATTATAGTGTGGTGGGCTGAATTGCATGATTTGCAACGACTGGTTACTCTACAGTCCTTAGAGAAATGACCAACATTTAGACAATTTCTGCAAATTCTCCTTGAATTTACGAAATCACGTCTCGAGGCAGAGGACATTGCAGCAAATTTGAAACACTTGTAAAGAAAGTGACGTTTACCACAACAGGGGCAATTTTCATCATTTACAGACGCCATATTTACACGTCGATTTAGAGCCATACGCTTAGAATGAGAAGATTTAGAGTAATTTGGGTTAACTTGCGATGTTGTGGAGTAATTTGGCTTAACTTGCGATGTTGTGGAGTAATTTGGCTTAACTTGCGATGATGTGACACATTCAGAATATTCAGAAATTGACTCTAGAGTCCGGAAAGTTGTCTCAAGGAAAGTGTATAACTCTGACAATTTGGGAATTTCAGTAGTAGCTTTTAAGGACTGTTCCCATTCCTTACAAGTTTGCATGTCCAACTTGCTAACGGTAATGTGAATAAGCAGTGGATCCCAACTGGAACAGTCTATTCCTAAAGCTGTTAACAGAGCCAAACAATTTCTAGTAGAGTCGAAAAGGGTCTTAATACTCTCACAAGAGCCATTAGAGTTAGGAATATTTAACAATTTGCGCAGAACTGTATCAGATATTTTTCGCTTGTTGTGATACCTTTTTTCCAAAGCAGCCCAGGCTAAATCATAACTTGCTTCGGAGGCAGGATATTGATTCACAATAGAAAGTGGAGTATCTCGACACGAATTTTTCAGGAAATAATATTTCTGAACTTTAGACAAACTTTGATTGTTATGAACTAACGAAACGAACATATCCCGATAAGAAATCCAGTTCAAATAATCCCCAGAGAAAGTCGGAATATCGATTTTGGGAAGACGAACTTCGGGTAAAATAGTCTCGTTTCGTTGTGAATTCGATGCATGGAAGGTAGAATGGAAGTGTGGCGAGTTTGGAGTATGGGAATCAGTCATAAAATCAAGTAATTTTCCCTTACCCTTGAGAAACGTTCGGCAGAATTGATGATGCACATCATCATTGAAATATGGAACATCAGAAATATTGAGTGATCTATCTCGGAATAAATCGAAAACTTGCTCATGATTCTCTTCAAAAGCTCTTTGTAATTCTTCGATTTTATCCAGATAGCTTTGACATACGCCGCGAGTTTTCTCCTCGACGGGCAATTTCTCAAAATCAGAAATAATTCTCTGAACACGAGACAACAACAATTTTTGGGGGTCGATAGCTCTAGATGAATCCTCCATTTTAAATCAGGGTTTAGGCAAAAAAGAATATGGAAATGATCGTTACACTTGGAGGCAATAGGCAGAGAGATTCACAGAAAATTAGTTAAATCGATTGGTTCACCTTCAAGAAGAACAATTTATATTTCCCAGCAGAGGACGGATTATTTTCAAAAAACAGCCGTGCAATTCGGAGAAAAGTTTTTGTACGGTACACAAAATACTCCTTTTTATCACAAAAAGTCCTTAAGATTTGGATAAAGCAACCAAACTGTTGATTGGCACAAGAAAAATCACTATTTTGTTTTCCAGCAAGGGCAGATTTTGAATTATAGACAGATCACCAATTTTACTTCAGCACAGGAAGAGATTTGATTTGATTAATTGATTTAGAAATTTGCAGTTTTAAGCACAGGATTTGAAAATGTTCACAGTCTAATAGAATAAATATGTTTTTCAGAGTAGTATATTTAGAAATGTTCAGCAATAGTTCGGGAATTTCATATAAAGTTTACCGTCGGTAAAACACACTTTTAGTTCGTTGAAATGTTCACAAATTGTTTATGTTTGGAACGCGTCGCGGTTCCCGGGTTTCGGCACCATAAAAATGTAGGAGAATAGGCAGTTTGCCTAAGCAAAATAAAACACAGAAAGTTTCAAGAAAAATTTACAATAGTTTGGGGGCAGTTTTATTAGTTTTCGCAATTATAATTTAATATAATTGGTTAATAATTATTGCTCCCGATGGGACACTTATATTATTTATCTTATTTAAAATTATAACTAAGTTTAATTTAATTTATTAATTTGTAAATTAGTTGGTTTTAATTATTAAAGAAAAAGCACTATTTAGGTAGGTTTTCATATTATTAAGGAAAATTCGTTTTAGTTGTTTTTGTTTTGCAGCACGGCAGTAGAAATTTGTTAACGTTGACGTTCGATTTGATTGCAGCAAGGCAGAGTGTTAATCGTAACTAATTACAAGAAAAAAGCATAGTTATAAACATACAGAATATTGTTCTTTACATATCTTTTCTGCTTGCGTCGCTACCACTGTGATGTAAATAGTCTCTGATTTGTTGATTGATGTACATACAAGCATTAGAAAAGAAATGCAAGCGACATCAGTAACAACAACAACACTACTCAATAGAGACAGTGAGCAAGTAAGCAGAGATCAAAGTCCAACTACTGTTGGTACGTTTGATGGCCTTGAAAACAATTTCGGTAGGACACGATTAAAAAGGGAATAGGCAAAAATTATGATTTACAAAGCAATTAGGGATGTCAGTTTTAGAAATAAGTTACATATGTGGGGAACATTATAATTTAAGGGAAAAAATATAAAACAAGTATTTTTATATGGGAAAATAAACAAATAATAAATTAAATGAAAATTATGTATATTTGTTCTCCAACACTGACCTTCGCTATATAAGTTTTATGTTGTTTTGAAGATTGTTTTGTTTCCCCAAGCCTATTTTTGCATCATAAGATAATCGCGACCTTTGTTCATGTCATTTTGTATTAACAGCCTAAAACAATTCTTACCGTATACCCCCTCTAGAGGGGAAAACGGGGTGAATGTTACGCTCGTGGTTCCTTAAAACACCCTTCGCAGCAGCACAAAGCTGTAAAAGAGCGCATAACAATTCCTTGGAACATTGTGAAGATGTAAAATGCTTCCTTCACGTTGTTTTTACATCATGTATATCAAACACTGCTGACACGAATAGATTATTCTCATATTTGGCAATTCGTTGTGACTTATTGATATATTTATTAAATGATCATTGGAAAATATTCTAGATACACCGCGATAGAGACATTAGACAACAAAGGCATGTTAAAATGAATTGTGTATCACATCCAGCGAATATTTTTTTCAAACATATCATTACGACAAATTTGAAAGCTTGGAAGATATGGTGCAAACTATATCAAAACTGTGGTATTTTCAGATATTGCATACATTTTATAGCGCTTATGCAGTTTTTCGTGTCGATTTTTTGTAAAAATATTTTAATTGTTTTCTTATCTTTAAGTTTCCTAAAACCGTCAAAGCAAAATTCGAATTGGTTTCTGAGATATAGCCCCAATTTGTTCGAAAAATTCAATATTTAGCAATTTTTAGATGAGGACATAAAATCTTAGCTGGATCTGACAAAACAATACCCAAGTAGCGCTTTTGTCGTTTGGGTCTGCACTTTCATAAAATTCTCGATAGAAGTTGTTTACACACGACTACCTTAAAAATGTTGGACGGGGTTGGAAAAATTCAAGTGGATTTGCCAAATATATCAGATTTTAGCAGTTTTTGACGCAAACAAATTCATTTTACGTAATTATTTTCTCCTACTGTTTAGCAACCAATTTGTCTAAAATAGAATAAAAAAAATTTGGTGAAGCCAGTGAGAAAATTTTCTAACTGGCTTTAAGATATAGTCCACGCAAAACTCTTCATACATTTTATCCAATAGACAATTTTTCATGCACGTCCATTGAGTGTAATGCCTCGAGACCTTTATATACCTCGAATATAATATGACAAACATGTAGTATATTCATTACGGAATTCGTATTTAATAGTGGAATGATATGACCTGAAGAAGTAATTCAGATTTCATTAGAGTATAGGCCCAAACAAAAAAATTTGAAAACATTTCTTAAAAAACTTATTAAAGGTGCATATTTTCAGAACAGAAACTTCAGAAAGATAAGTTTTCATACACTCCACGCCAGTAGAATAGAACACCTATATTTCTGTTAATGTTAGCTTATTTATCCCGAAGTGAACGAATCTACGTTTTTAATCTTGTAGGGATTTAAAGCCTATGATGTTCCGTATCAAACACAGAAAAAATTATGTTTCTAGCTTTTCGCGAAATAATTTTCTGATCATTTTTCCGATAGTACTATGAAAAATAGGCATTTGTTTTCGGTCATCAGGATAGAACAGTCATTTTATTTTCGCGAATTGTGGAGTTATTAACGTAGAATTTTCTTTCAGTCGATAAAGTGGGGCTTTCTAATCATTTTTCACCAATAAACCATATAAATAATTCCGCAGACACCGAAATAACAGCGTAAAAGGGTTTAAATTGACAGATAATTGAAACATCTCGGAATATCAATAAGAGTCGCGCAGCTATGTCATATTTCTTCACAATAAGATAGAATATGACACAGACAACCTCGACGGATACATTCGAGTGCTGCGGATGCTGATAACATGGAACATTTTCAAAATAAGTATGAAAAACGTCAAAATTTCTTGTTAAAACCTGGATGTTTTGTTCAATTAAATGATTTTTCCGCGAACAAGGGGGGGGGGGGGTTGGGGAAATATTTAGATGCGGTTTGGCAGTTGTTTATGGAGACATTTAGTTATACTTTTTATTTAAAAAGCATATCAGCGAATTTCCCTGTTTATTTGCTTCAATTCTGGGGAAAAATTCGATTAGCGCATGGAATATTCGTCTAAAGAGCCTAAAAATAACCGTACTGACATATTTGCTCAAAACACTGTATTTAGGGACCAGTGTAAATTAGGTTTACATCTGATCACTTCTTCATGCACAACAATATACAGTATAATCTCGATAATCCGGACACCATATGTTTCGGCGGTGTCCGGATTACCGAGTAATAACAAAAACATATAATGTTGTACTTTAAATCATTAACTTTTAAATAATAAAATAACCTGATATTTAAGGCAAACAAATCCATATCATTATGGTTTGCGACCATTTTAAGACCGGAAACAGCTTTCCTGGCTACCAAATTTACGTCTTATATTCCTCCAACGTAATTTAGGTGACTTTTGCTGATTACTTAAACCATCTAAAACTTCTCTACAACTCGTGTATAGTTATGCATAGTTTTTTTAAGAATATGAACGTTGTAGCCCATGTACATGCATATATTGATTTCCCTGGTCCACGTGACATGAGCCTCTTATGACTCGCGACATAACTTCAGAATTCAAATACACTCATCTCATTATGGGGTATATTTCTATGAACATCACCCAATGAGTTCATCTCATCGACGGAAAGAAACATTGTTTTATATAAATGTTGTAGCTTACGAATAAGACAAACTGTAATTTGAATCTATTGGTCGCATAATTATGAGAATGCAATACAACAATCCTTAGTTACTAGTGATTTTGAATGTCAAATAATGCAAATAAAAGGGGCCATACTACTTAGTTTTAAATTTATTGAAATTCCTATATAAGAACACAACTCGCTTCTTCGTTTAGCTATAAATTCCAAAGAAAACTAACCTAACGTATTACTCCCAACGCTTTAAACACTTCTAGGTAAAATACATTACATGCCCCATAGGACTTTCTCACTAATAGGAGGGCTAATGAACTAATTCCTTTAGAAGAAAGGATCGCTCAACGTCGATTTTTTAGGGAAACAGGCTGCCCAACCCTAGGTTTTAAATACTGTTGCTTATCATTGCCAGTCATCATTGGTTGAAGGATAGGAAAATTATTTGATAGATTCAGATAGTTAATTCCATATTGATTGCATAACTGATTTTACAGTGGATATCAAGCTTTGAAAAGCTTACTTTTCTTATTTATACACCAATTGCTGTTGTTAAGAACGAAAACGTCAATGAAATAAATTATAATCTAATGATCAAGATAGGAAAAAATATTGATGTCCGGATTACCGAGTCTACAATGTAAAAAATTCTAGTGTCCGGATTACCGCGTTGTACAGATTAACGAGTGTTCGGATTATCGAGACTATACTGTAATTATAACGTAAAGTGTTCTTAATTTTTTTATACGATGAACAAAGCGCTATAAAACTCCTGAATTGCATGAAGAATTCTGTGATGCAAGGAGAAGAGTAAACAATAGCGTTGAATTAGCCAAAGCTCGTTTTAGTTCTGCTATAGACTCTTGAAGTGGAAAAAAATAAATGAAATAGGCGATGCAGATGAACTGAATAAACAGTTCATTAATATACTAACAGATAACCAGACCCTTCTTTCTATGAACGTGATAATGTAACAACAGATGGTGTAGTTGGTAATGGTAATTTTGAAATTAGATGTATCTCTCCTGGTGAAGTACTTAATTGTTTCGAACAGGTAAGGTCCAATGCCATTGGACCCGATGAAGTGGATCTGAAATTTATTCGCATAATCCTTCCATACTTTACATATTTTCTTCTATATATATAAAAGAGCAGTGAGGTGAGGTATTCACTGACTGACTGACTGACTGATTCATCACCGCCCAGACGAAACCGCTGAAGCTAGAAAGTTGAAATTTTGGGTGTAGATTGCTGTTGGTGTGTAGGGGTGAGATAAGGCTGGGTTTTTGGAAATTCGACCCAGAAGTGTACGAAAAGTACTAAAAGGTACTAAATATGGTACCCTTTGTATTAGGCAAACGGTAAGAGCTAGAATTCTGAAATTTGGAACGAGTGTAACTGATGGAGATCTAGAAAGATGTACCAAAGGGTTTTTGGAAATTCGACCTCTAAGTGTACGAAAAGTACTAAAACTTACAAAATTTAGTACCAATTGTATATTTTGAACGGATATAGCTAGAATCATGGAATTTGGTATGGAAATCAAGGTTGGGAAGTGGAGTTGATGTAATTAAATGGTTTTGGAAAATCGTACTAATGTGTACGAAAAGTACTAAATGATACTAAATTTAGTGCAAATTATATTTGTGTGAACGGATAGAGCTGGAATTCTGAAATTTGGAATTAAGATTACTGTTGAAGTGTAGGAGTTAGACATGAGGGTGATTTTGGAAATTCGTACTTATGTGTACGAAAATTACTAAATGGTACTAAATTTAGTACAATTTGGATTTGGTGAACGGATAGAGCTGGAATCCTGAAATTTGGAATTAAGATTACTTTTAAAGTGTAGGATTGAGAAATGAGGGTGGTTTTGGAAAATCGTACTTTTGTGTACGACAATTACTAAATGGTACTAAATTTAGTACAATTTGGATTTTGGGTGAACGGATAGAGCTGGAATCCTAAAATTTGGAATTAAGATTACTGTTGAAGTGTAGGATTGAGACATGAGGGTGATTTTGGAAATTCGTACTTATGTGCACGAAAAGTACTAAATTTAGTACAATTTGGATTTGTGTGAACGGATAGAGCTGGAATCCTGAAATTTGAAATCAGGGTCAATTGTGGAGAGTAACAAAGAAAGTTTTTTGGAAATTCGAACTATAAGGGTACGAAAAGTACTAAATGGTACTAAATTTAGTACAATTTTGATTTGGGTGAACGGATTGAGCTGGAATACAGACATTTGGAATGAGGGTCACTGATGAAGAGTAACAATGAAAGGTTTTTGGAAATTCGAACTATAAGGGTACGAAAAGTACTAAATTTAGTACAATTTTGATTTGGGTGAACGGATTGAGCTGGAATACAGACGTTTGGAATGAGGGTCACTGATGAAGAGTAACAATGAAAGGTTTTTTGGAAATTCGAACTATAAGTGCACGAAAAGTTCTAAATGGTACTAAATTTAGTACAATTTAAATTTGGGTGAACGGATTTAGCTGGAATCCTGAAATTTGTAATGAGGGTCACTGACATAGAGTAACAAAGAAAGGTTTTTAGAAATTCGAACTAAAAGTGCACGAAAAGTACTAAATGGTACTTAATTTAGTACAATTTGGATGTGGGTGAACGGATAGAGCTGGAATCCTGAAATTTGGAATGAGGATCACTAATGAAGAGTAAAAATGAAAGTTTTTGGAATTCGAACTATAAGTGTACGAAAAGTAATAAATGGTACTAAATTTAGTACAGTTTGGGTTTGGGTAAACGAATAGAGCTGGAATCCTGAAATTTGGAATTAAGGAAAGGTTTTTGGAAATTCGAACTATAAGTGCACGAATAGTACTAAATGGTACAAAATTTAGTACAATTTGGATTTGGGTGAACGGATAGAACTGGAATACAAACATTTGGAATGAGGGTCACTGATGGAGAGTAAAAAGAAAGGTTTTTGGAAATTCGAATTAAAAGTATACGAAAAGTACTAAATAGTACTAAATATAATACAATTTGGATATGCGTTAACGAATAGGGCTGGAATCCTGAATTTTGGAATGGGGGTCACTGATGAAGAGTAAGAAAGAAATACCAAAGGTCGAAAAGTCCTAAATGGTAGTGAGTTTAGTATGATTTGGATTTGAAGAGCTGGAATCCTGAAATTTGGAATTAAGATTGTTGTTGGAATATAGAATTGAGATATGGAGGTAGCTTTAGAAAATCGTACTAATGTGCACGAAGCACAATTTGTATTTGCGTAAACAGATTACTGTTGGAGTGCAGGATTGAGGTAGTTTTGGAAATTCGTACTTATAGAAAAGTGCTAAATGGAACTACATTGGCTATAAATTGGGTTTAGGTGAACGGATAGAGCTGAGATATGAAAGTACATTTTGGAAATTCGTGTACGAAAAGTGCTAAATGGTACAAAATTTGGTACCTTTTGGTATTTGCTATATGGTATAGAATTTTGCACAATTTGTGATTTTGTAAAGGGTAGAACTGGAATTTTGAAATTCGGTATTAGATTAGCAATTGGTGTTTAGAGTGGAGGTAGGGAGGAGGTTTTGAAAATTCGTACTTATTTATACAAAAAGTACTAAATAGTACTATAATGGGTTTCAGAGAAACGGATAAAGCTGGAAAAGTGAATTGGGGTTAGGATATATGTTGAATATAAGGAAGTAATTTTTGAAACGTTTACCTATGTGTAGGAAAAGTTGGGTAACATGTTGGTACCAAAACCATTTTGGCATTGTGTAAACAGTTAAGGTAATAAATTTGGTGTTGGGTGTAGGAACAAAGCTGGGATTATATAATTTGGAAATATGCTATTTGTACAAAAAATACGAAATGGAAAAATATTTGTTATGAAGATCACTCTAAAATTAGAGACAAAGTTCTGAGTTTGAAAAATTGTACTGAATATTGTTCCATTGATTTGATGTTAACGCCAAGGCGCTTCTAAATAGTGTACTGAAATTAAGTAGTCAAACGTGAAGTATCTTTTCAAAAATGTTTTGTTCTGACCGCTTTGGTATGTTAACTTCAAAACGTGATCCAATGCGACAATTTTGTTAACTAGAAGTTATTTACCCCCTGATAATAAAAAACCTAAATTGAAATGCCTCCAAAAAATTTTCCGTTATATACGGCGGACATACCCGTGCACATTAAGTAAAATTTTTTGTAAAAAAGTTTTTCTAACCTTTCATGACACAAATTCCGAATTTCAGTTGGAAAATGTGCCGAAGATCTTCAAAATACTCAAAATCTTCAAAATATCTCTTCTAATAAACGTGGATTGAATTGGAGATTTTTTAAATTAAACTTCTATATCCTCTGAGTATTCAAGGTCCAAATTTAAAGATAATTGGACAATATAGATTTGTTCTTCTTTTAAAATACACTAAGTCGAGAGGTACCGTTATATGGGGATATACGAAAACGTGTTTGGAAATTCGTACTGGAAGGGAATGCTGTGTTAGTGAAGGGTTAAAACCAGGAGTCAAATCTAAAATTTGCAATATGATACGTAGTTTTGGAAATTCGATATAAAAATATGGTAGTTGTGTAGTGTAGTATGTATCGCTTCCATTTGTTAAAAATATGATTAAAATGTTTTTACGATGAATATCTAGGCTTGGCACGCAAATTTCACCAGCCTTATTGCTCGTCGTTTGGGGTGGGGTCTTGCCATTATTCATCGATACATAAGCCAACTACAAGTTATATTTTTTTTTATGCGTGCATAATTTTAGAAGAGGGAAAAGAAACTGCTGGAAGAATAGTATAAGAGAAAAGAGAGTCTATAGCCCGAAATATAGCCAAAAGTTTTTTTTTTTTTTTTATCTCACCCAAATCGATCTAACCATGCTAAGGTGTTGTCTGCATGGTATGCCCACCCTTCCTGTTCACCATAAAAATCCAAAACCATGATAAAAGAAAAATTTCATACGGTAAACCCACTTTTTATACCCCTACTTTACCTCTTCGAAACCTTTAAATCAAACCCTTAGGATTCAATTCAAAACATGATTACAAAATCATAAATTTATTAAGAAAAACAAAATCCATGTTTAAATAAATTCTACAAAATACTAACAATTTTCAACTCATTTTAACTTCCAGAAGGAAAGTAAAAATTTAAAAATTAATCTTTATGAACATAAAGGTAAACAAATGAATTATTTGCTTAGTTTGTTATAAATCTATAAATGAGAATTAATGGATATGAAATTTAATCGAATTTAAGCCAAACTAACAATACCTGAACATTATCCAATGTATCAAAACATATAGCACAATAGGGTATTTAAAAAAAATAATATTTAAAAATTCATTAATAATTAAATGTATTAACGATAATAATGTGGAAAAGTTTTCAGTGAAACGTATATTGATATTTAAAATGAATATAATCTGTATGTAATAATTTAAAATTGCCTGTACGTGTGCGTGTTCATTTATTTGCTTCTGTTAAAAGAAATCATCAGCTGTTAGGACATTGACCTCTTTAGTTTTTGATCGCTAACACACATACAAACGCTTTGATACTTGCAAATTTTATAGGTCGAATTTTAGCATATATGGTTCATATTATTAATCAAAAATGTACCGAAATTGAATACCAAGTAACAAATCAATGAATATAGGCTGTTGGTAGGATGGATAAATTGATATAATTATTAAAAAAATAAAAAAACAAAATTAATTTAAATGAATTTCAATTTGCACATACATCGAAGCAGTGGTTTTCAAACTGTAGTTCACCAAAGAGCGAGTTAACAGAGTGGTTCTGCTATTAACAGCGTTACGTCTGTTAACAAAGCACACACAACAACATATCCATCCAACCAGTACAGCACTATGTATGATCAGCAGGAAATAAAAGGGAGCAAATACAAACGAGTGAATCCTTTAATTAACCCTTTAAAATCGCTTTTAATGATATAATGGATTTATTAAAAAGATTTTCAAAAATAATAATTTTAAGAAAAATTATGTTTCAAAAATATAAATTGTGAGAGAGTGAACTAACGGTTCAATCCCAAAAGGTGACACTCATTTGCATTTGCTCTGAAAAAAATAAAAATAAATGAGAGTATGACTTACTACTTAAGTTGTTGGAGCTCCCACGACGAAAGGCCTTTCAGAGGGGGTGAGGTTTACCAAATAAAAACCGCAAACTCCAATAAATTCGTGTATTTTGTGATAATATTTGATGACTTGATGATATTTTTGCTGATATTTTCACTGTTTTTGATTCACTTGGTTACGATTTAAATATTTTTTTTTTATGCTATTTTAATAAAATTTTGAATTTGCATGTATCAATTTGTTAGGCAAACAACAACAACAACACAAAGATAAATTTTCTCTCATTTGCCAATCAAAACTGTTTCACTTTTCATCCGTTTCCACACTATTAACTCACAAAAACAACAATTATTATGCAAGATTCAATAATTAATAAACTAAAAAAAATAAATTAAAGTTTTCTTTTACTGCAAAGACTATTGTAAAATTCTATAGTGAAATTCACGAATTTTTATCACACTATGGTTCACTTGGATATCCCGATGACACTTATTTGCAGCACTAGGGGCTCTTCGACACGTTTGCCTTGTTAATAACCCGACGGAACAGAAACAACTGTCTGTTAGAAATCTCCGTCGCTGTTCTCACAGTAACCACCTTTTGGCTGCCAGGGGTTAATCAAAAAGACCAAAGGCAAAGGGGATCCTAGGAACAACGAGAAAAAGAAGTAGCAAAGAAACATTAGCTTCATGCTTAAGAGCTCCTAATGAAGAATATCATCCTTACCAGGTGTGCAATTTTTGCAATCAGAACAGAGTATTGCCAGGAAATATAAAAACTCCACCCATCCAAAGAAAATCAAAGACCACCAAAACTCAATTCAGACTCGAAGCAAAACCAGAGCAAGTAATAGCTGATGCTGGTGGTTAAGTTGTGTATTTAACACAGCCAAGAAAGAAAATGCAATTTCACTTTTAATGCAGCAGAAAATTTAACAGGAGGAAAATTTCGTTTCTGTCAAGGATAACAAGATTCTTTTGGCAGCAACAGAATCACTCTTAATTTTTTTAAGGATAACAAATTCCCTTTAAAAATTATTTTTGGCTGCACTGGTATCGACTCAATGTGTTAACCACTAAAAGATCAGAACTAAATGACCAAGATGTCTGCCTTGCCACTGGCTTTTCTAACCTCGGCTAAATCAATGGTGCAAATAGCTGAATCACTAATATTACCACAGAATTCCAGAATTCAACATGTCTCCATTCAATGATACTGCAACATATATTCCTAAATGCATATGTATAGGTAATCACTCAAAAAAGAAAATAAACCCAAAAGAAAGTGTAGAAATTTTCACCACTTTCAACAGGGGAAATTATAGTAACAGATACTATGCAAAACACCAACAACCGAATTCGCCGCTGGAGGAAACTCATCCTTGAAGTTCAGACATATGAATTTTTTTTTAGTAATTTTACCTTAATACTCTTTAAAATAGTAGAAAAGAATAAAAAATGTTATTTAAAATAAATAAAAATAATACTGATAAAATAAAGAAAATATCGATCCCACTGGGATTTGAACTCGGGACCCCGGAGTCCCAATCGCCGGCGCTACCACTAGACTACCCAAAGCCTGGATTTAGTTTCATCAAAATGAATACATCAACGGGCAAACAATGTAACTACATGACACTGTAAGGAGATAATAATGCAGAAACAGAGATCCTAAAATAGAACAAGTTCATCAAAATCCACTAAGTGGAATACATTAATGTGGAATCTAACATTTTGGCGAGTAATGTTAGTTAACACTCAGAGGTGTCAAACCAATTTTCTTGGCGTGCCAGTATAAATAAAAATATGGTAAAATCAAAGCGAGAAAAATATTTTAGAAATTCAATGTTAGAAAAAATCTACATGCCCCACTATAATACCCCCCGCCAAAATCAGACTTAACGGATGTAAAAGAAGTGAAGGCTGATACAGCATGTAGATTTTACTCTACTGCCGCATGTCTTTCGCGTGGTAAGTACCAAGTAATTTGCCTTGGAGGTCCTCCAGCTCATAATAGCAGTTACCTAATTTTCGCCGAACTCTACATTTGATGAAAGTAGGGGCTAGCTTTGCATTGTAACCTTTTTCAAAGTTGCTCTGGCTAAAATTTCTCCGGAAAACTTCTTGTCCAACACTATAGGAGACTTCACGAGACCTGAGATTGTATTGCTTTTCGTTGCGTTCCTGTTGCTTTCGCATGACTTGCATCGCTTTTGATCTAGCTAAGTCAAAAGTATCGGATCTGTCAAAGTTTATAGATCTATCTTCCAAAATATTAAGATTCCTTAAAAGGTGATAGGTCGAACCGTTCGTGACCATATGTTGGCCAAACGCCATGAAATAAGGAGATGTCCCAATAGCAGTATGCACAGTGGACCTGAGTGCACAAGCTATGTGGCTTAATTTGTCATCCCAGTCCTTTTGGTCTGGGTGAACATATGCCTTGATGGCTGAAATTATGGATCTGTTTACCCTTTCTGAAGCATTAGCCTGTGGCGAATGAACAGCGGTGTAAACATGAGAAACCTTATAAAATCTTAAAAGCTCATTAAACTTCTTTGCGCGGAACTGTGTTCCATTATCGGAAACTATACATTCTGGAACGCCGAAGGTATGAAATAGTTCTTCTTCTAAATATTTTATTACGACGTCAGCTGTAAACTTTTTCACTGGCCGAATGAAAGAAAATTTCGAAAAATGATCAAGGACTATGAATATGCCTATATTTCCTGATCTGGAACGGGGGTAGGGTCCTATGAAATCCACATATAACTTTTGGAAGAATCGTTGAGTACTACCGGTATCACCCATGGGTGGTCTCATTACCTTATTGGGATGCTTTGTGCTTTTGCACACTTCGCAAGAGTTTATGTAGTTCTTAACATCCGAAACTAAGTTCGGCCAGAAGTAGTATCTCCGAATCCTTTCCAAAGTTTTATTAATTCCGCAGTGAGAAGATAGAGGATCATCATGATGCTTTTGTAATACCTCTGGTATTATAGCACTAGGAATCCACAACTTCCACGAACCATCATCTGTTACCGAATCACCAACAGCATGATCGGTTCTCCGATACAAATATCCGTCTATAATTTTTAAATCTGGTGTGGCATCACTATTCTTTTCAACTTTTTCCAACAACTCCTTATACTCCTCGGAGGAAAAATGTTCAGATTTTAAGTCCACAAAAACACCACCCTCATTTTCAACTTCTGACAATGAGAAAATGGCCGACAAATCATCCGTGCTTGTACGCGAAAGCGCATCCGGAACTATGTTTTGCGATCCCTTCCGATGTTCAATTTTAAACCGGTACCCTTGAAGTTTCAAAGCCCATCTAGCCAGCCTGGTGCTTAAGTCCGTCTGGGACATGAGCCACTTAAGAGAAGCGTGATCGGTGATCACCGTGAACTCATGTCCCTCGACATAAGCTCGAAACTTTTTAATGCAAAGCATTGCTGCTAAGCATTCTTGTTCGGTGACACTATAGTTGCGTTGGGCTTGGTTTAGTTTCTTAGACATAAATGCCACCGGAAACTCATCACCCTCCGCATTCTTTTGCACCAATACTCCTCCTATTCCTGTCTTGCTTGCATCACAATGTATGAAAAACGGTTTTGTGAAGTCAGGACTATGCAAGACAGGGGCTGTGCTTAGAATGGACTTTAACTCTTCAAAGGACTTTTGGGCCTCTTCGGTCCATATGAACTTTCGATTACTCTTCAATAAATCCGTCAAAGGGGTCGAAATCGCGGCATAGTTCCGAATGAACTTTCGGTACCAACCGGACATTCCCAAAAATCGTCGAACCTGCTTTACCGATCTAGGTATCGGAAACTCGGTAATTGCCGAAATTTTATCAGGGTCTGTGCGAATTGTACCATCCCCAACCACGTGACCTAGATAGCGAACCTCTGATCTACAAAACCTGCTTTTTTCGACGTTTATCGTCAACCCTGCACTTCGGAGACACCTAGCCACTTCCTTGAGTACCTCGATGTGCCTCTCGAATGTCGGAGATACCACTAGAAGATCGTCCAGGTAGACCAACACTTCAGTCCTGAGAGACGCCGGAATTACCCTGTCCATTAGCCTGCACATGGTCTGCGGCGCGTTACAAAGGCCAAATGGCATGACCTTAAAATGGTACAGGGGTCTCCCTGGGACTGTGAAGGCAGTCTTACCCTTCGACGATTCATCTAGCGGTATCTGCCAAAAAGCATCCTTTAAATCAAGGCTTGCAATAAATTCGGCTTTAGGCAAGCGACTCAATATACCCTCAATGTGTGGAAGTGGATAAGCATCCCCTTCAGTAACAGCATTGAGTTTTCGGCTATCTAGACACAATCGGTTTTTGCCTGGCTTCCTATGAAGGACTATAGGCGAAGACCAAGGACTTGAGGATTCTTCTATCACACCCATAGCTAGCATGCGGTCCAGCTCTGCATAGATCAGTTTTTCGATTGCCGGAGAGACAGGGAAATGGCGTTGTTTAATAGGGGTGGCTTCACCCGTGTTTATGGTGTGAGAAATAAGGTTGGTTTTCCCTAGACCCTCTTTCGCAAACGAAGGAAACTGATCTATAGCAGCCTGAAGTTGGAACTTCTGATCTGCAGTCAGAGGTTTTTGATCTAATGAATTGTCGTTACACAATGACAGATCAAGACTGGCAACGCTATGAACTAGTGAAGAAGGCAGTAAACCGAAAATTTTCCAAAAATCGATACCTAAAATCAAGTTCTGAGAAAGATTCGGAACTACATACAGGGTAATTGGAAGGGTTTTTCCACGAAAAAGTATGTCAGTGGTAAATACACCAGAAATACGCTGTGGTTTCCCATCTGCCGTGTTGACAGTAGTGTTCAACTTTTTGTATGGGACATTCGACGACAGAAAATCTATAGCAGCTTGAGATCCTAGGCATGATACCGAGGCACCTGTGTCTAAAAGACCTATCATATCCTTCTCTAGCAAACGCACCTCCGCATAAGGACGAACATCTCCTGGTCTACCAAGGACCGAAATATTAAAATTCTTTTTCAAATCCTTAACCTTTTTCCAAAAATCTTTCATTCTTTTAGTGGACCGAGGTACCCGATATTCTTCATTAAAAATCCTATCTCTAACTTTCTGATAATTTTCCAATCGTATATGGAAAGGTATAATTGGACGAGGTCCTGAATTAACAGACGAAGGACTACAATCTAAACTAACATTATTTTCTTGACTTCTATTTAGAATTTTCAAATTCCCTGGAGAAAATTCATACGAATCCTTATGTCTAATACTATCATCTAACAAGGACGAATGACGATTAAGTAGTTTTATGTCGTTTGAGACGACTGTTGGCAGGTTTTCGGTCTGGGTGCACTTCTCTGTGCAGAGCTCTGGTAGTTTTTTGGATTGCTATTACATTTGGTGCAATTTGGTTTGTATACCTGAGGGGTACCGCATCCATAACAAAACACAGAGCGATCTGCGAGACACTCCTGGTATCTATGACCCGATTTCCTGCAGTTCCAACAAACTGCTGTAAGCTCGGAAACCTCCTCATATTCCAGTAGCTCTGGATCATCTCCACTATTAAAATCTACTTCGGCAGCTCTTCTAGAAAAATGGTTGGCCCTAGCGTTGGAAAAACCATGTCTTCGATTTAAATCTTGCAAGAAAAATTCTCTACGCCTACATATTTCTCTTAATTGACCAACGGATGTAATTGACATGTTCAAAATTTCATGTTGTATATCCGGTAAGAGATTACGACGCAAAATTTCAACCAACACCTTGTCTTCAAGAGGCTTATCTAAGCGATCGACCAAATCTATAACCGCTTCATAAAATATGTCGAATGGTTCATTGGGTTTCTGTTTCCTATCTCGAATAAGTTCTCTGAAATCTATATCTGTTCGCGAGTCCCTATACTGCTGACGCAAAGCCTTACAGAGATCAGCCCACTGAACAACTTGAACTGAACGGTGGAACCTCCAAAACCAATCACTGGCCTTACCGTCGAAAAGCGCACTAGCACTTCGGCACAGTGTTTCAAAATCACCGTTAAGAGTCTGTCTGGTGAGGGCTTCAACGCGATATATAAAGTTATCAACGGGTAAACTAGTAGAACTCCCATTAAATTTAATCTTCCAGTTTGCTATAATTTGACTAACTTTATCTGGACGAAAAGCCAAGTCAGAAAGAGATGTGGGATTGCTAGATCGAGATCTATTCAACGAATTTCCATCAATATTAATTTGACCATAACCATTGTTACTTCTCTCATTATTCGACTGTGGCAACCCTAGCAACTGTTCTAATGTCCTTTGCTCGACATCGGACACATTCTGCATAGTTGGGTTATTAATCCGAACTGGAGATGAAGCATTGACAGATTGAGGACCCTGATTTATATTCAAACGTGCTAAACTAGCCTCGACACTCTTATCTACCATTGAGGATATCTGACTGGTCAAGGATTGGACAAGCTGTGCTTGTTGATTATTCACTAGAGAAATCACTATGTCCTTAACATCATCGATGGTGAAATTTTGTTGAGAATTTGAAGAGGTCGTAGGGTTAGAACCGGGTTCATGTCGAAGTGATTCCTCAGTTCTATTTGCATCAAAATTTTTCGCTTTTGAATTAGACCTGGTGGTCATTGAGGGGGCAGGCTTTTGAGTGGCCGAAGGATTCGATTGCTTAGAGTCTTTAATAATTTTAGTCCCACATACCGGACAATCGGAATGTATTTTAATGTAACTATTTATGCAGATCTTGTGGAAGGTGTGTCTACACACAGTTTCCGACAATACAGAAGGATTCTGAATCGCTGAACTGCAAATAGTACAAAAAGGAGAATTATCAACAACAGCTCCACCAGCTGCCTGCATATCATCCGAACTCCTATTAAGTGGCATCGTAAATCTCAACGGTACTGTCAATCAAAGCAGAAAAAAAATAATACGAAAAACCAAATAATGGAACTAATAACAAGACAAAGCCAATTGCTAAACACAATCAAAACTCAGGGAAAAAATTTTAACTGTAATATAAAATTCACTAAAGAATTTTTATATGAAAGAAAAAACGCAAAAATTAAAAAAATTGTTGTATAGAATTCACTAAAGATACTGTTCGAATCTTTGTATGAAGGGAAAGTGCTAAAATCAAAAATCAGAAAATTATTCGGGTTTGATTCTTCAGGTATTCGGAACAATGTAAAGTAGGGCAAGAACTAATAAACAACCGATGGGCAAAATAAGAAAAAGAAAGGAAATGAATAAAAAGGAAAAAAAAGAACAAGAAAAGATTGGGCTATAGACAGGTGCTTACTATGGTTAAAAACATCATCATTAATGATTTTAAATTCCAAAGAGTAAAAAGAATAGAAATGTAGAAGCATCAAATCAATACCTAAGTGGAGGTCAGAATTAGGACTATACCCAAAATCTGATTTCGCTCAACTTTTATACCAAAACGAAAACTCTACCAAAGAAGGCAGACCGAATAATATAATTTCTGGTATTATGGCTTTGCACTACTGCTTTAGAACCATAAAAATTCCAACGAAATTATTTTATTCCGATTAGAAAAATAAGAAACAAAGAGAAATAGGAAGCAAAAGAAGGATAAAGTGAAAGGAATAGTTAGGAGACTAGAACCTGAGTGAAATTAACCTACGATATATAAGATACCAAGACTATTTTTCCAAAATTCAAACTGTTTAATAACTCCACTCGGGCCCCACGTTGGGCGCCAAAAACTGTAGTATGTATCGCTTCCATTTGTTAAAAATATGATTAAAATGTTTTTACGATGAATATCTAGGCTTGGCACGCAAATTTCACCAGCCTTATTGCTCGTCGTTTGGGGTGGGGTCTTGCCATTATTCATCGATACATAAGCCAACTACAAGTTATATTTTTTTTTATGCGTGCATAATTTTAGAAGAGGGAAAAGAAACTGCTGGAAGAATAGTATAAGAGAAAAGAGAGTCTATAGCCCGAAATATAGCCAAAAGTTTTTTTTTTTTTATCTCACCCAAATCGATCTAACCATGCTAAGGTGTTGTCTGCATGGTATGCCCACCCTTCCTGTTCACCATAAAAATCCAAAACCATGATAAAAGAAAAATTTCATACGGTAAACCCACTTTTTATACCCCTACTTTACCTCTTCGAAACCTTTAAATCAAACCCTTAGGATTCAATTCAAAACATGATTACAAAATCATAAATTTATTAAGAAAAACAAAATCCATGTTTAAATAAATTCTACAAAATACTAACAATTTTCAACTCATTATAACTTCCAGAAGGAAAGTAAAAATTTAAAAATTAATCTTTATGAACATAAAGGTAAACAAATGAATTATTTGCTTAGTTTGTTATAAATCTATAAATGAGAATTAATGGATATGAAATTTAATCGAATTTAAGCCAAACTAACAATACCTGAACATTATCCAATGTATCAAAACATATAGCACAATAGGGTATTTAAAAAAAATAATATTTAAAAATTCATTAATAATTAAATGTATTAACGATAATAATGTGGAAAAGTTTTCAGTGAAACGTATATTGATATTTAAAATGAATATAATCTGTATGTAATAATTTAAAATTGCCTGTACGTGTGCGTGTTCATTTATTTGCTTCTGTTAAAAGAAATCATCAGCTGTTAGGACATTGACCTCTTTAGTTTTTGATCGCTAACACACACACAAACGCTTTGATACTTGCAAATTTTATAGGTCGAATTTTAGCATATATGGTTCATATTATTAATCAAAAATGTACCGAAATTGAATACCAAGTAACAAATCAATGAATATAGGCTGTTGGTAGGATGGATAAATTGATATAATTATTAAAAAAATAAAAAAACAAAATTAATTTAAATGAATTTCAATTTGCACATACATCGAAGCAGTGGTTTTCAAACTGTAGTTCACCAAAGAGCGAGTTAACAGAGTGGTTCTGCTATTAACAGCGTTACGTCTGTTAACAAAGCACACACAACAGGGATGGAAAAATTAAAATTTCAAAAAGTACTAAAATGGTACTTTTTTCATTGAAAAGGTACTTTTTGCTATTTTTTAAGGAAAACAATAAAAAATTTTATTTAGTAAAAAAAAACAACAACCATACTGGAGGGTATAATTAACTTTGACATTCTGTTTGTAACACATCGAAATATTCGTGGGAGACCCCATAAAGTATATAACCAGGTCCGTCCCTCTGTTCAATTCTATATAGTGCTCTCAATATTTAATATGGAGCCATTTTATTTGGTACAGAAGCTTTAATTACTCCTAGGAAGTTTGGTATTGAAAATGGGCTATATCGGTTCAGGTTTTGATGTATCCTCCATACAACGGTACCTCCCGATTTTCGGTATTTTGAAGGTTTGAGCCACATTATCATACCAAAATTGTTGAAATTTGGTATTTAGTCTTCGTTGGGGCCCCAAAACTCTCCCCCAGAAATTTGTCAGTGCGGGTCCTCGTTCTGATATAGCTCTAATAGAATGGTATTTTAAAGGATTTAGCCTCATTATCCCATCGAAATTACTGAAATTAGATGCTTTGTATTCGTTTTAAATAGTCTAGAGCTGGCAAACTATCGATAGTACGACTATCGTTTTGATCGCTGTCGTAAAGCCTTATTTATATTGAACTCTGAACAAATTATTTTTTTTAAATAATTTGTAACAGATAGCCCAAAATAATTTTTGCTGGCCGATGTTAACTTTGTTTTTCGTCAGTAATTAAATATATAATTAAATATATATATAATATAGTCCCCATAAAAGAGGTATTACAGATTGTCATATTGGAATGTACTTTGATACCGCTCGATGTGAAATCTTTTAAATGATTAGTCTACCGTAGTGACTCTAACTTTATATTTCGGATCCTCAAGGGTGGAAGACCTCCACGAAAAAAATGTTCAATATAGGTTCATATTTTGGTATATTCCCAACATAAAGGTACATATATCCAGATTTATAAAATTTCTAGTAATTTTAATCTTTAATTTTGCATTTTTAGTTCTACATAAAATTTTTCTAGACTAGAGTATGGAAATGGTACTGAATTGGCAGCGGGGGTACTTCGGTACTTTTTATAGTGAAATGGTACTGAAAAAAGTACTATTGTACTGAATTTTCCATCCCTGACACACAACAACATATCCATCCAACCAGTACAGCACTATGTATGATCAGCAGGAAATAAAAGGGAGCAAATACAAACGAGTGAATCCTTTAATTAACCCTTTAAAATCGCTTTTAATGATATAATGGATTTATTAAAAAGATTTTCAAAAATAATAATTTTAAGAAAAATTATGTTTCAAAAATATAAATTGTGAGAGAGTGAACTAACGGTTCAATCCCAAAAGGTGACACTCATTTGCATTTGCTCTGAAAAAAATAAAAATAAATGAGAGTATGACTTACTACTTAAGTTGTTGGAGCTCCCACGACGAAAGGCCTTTCAGAGGGGGTGAGGTTTACCAAATAAAAACCGCAAACTCCAATAAATTCGTGTATTTTGTGATAATATTTGATGACTTGATGATATTTTTGCTGATATTTTCACTGTTTTTGATTCACTTGGTTACGATTTAAATATTTTTTTTTATGCTATTTTAATAAAATTTTGAATTTGCATGTATCAATTTGTTAGGCAAACAACAACAACAACACAAAGATAAATTTTCTCTCATTTGCCAATCAAAACTGTTTCACTTTTCATCCGTTTCCACACTATTAACTCACAAAAACAACAATTATTATGCAAGATTCAATAATTAATAAACTAAAAAAAATAAATTAAAGTTTTCTTTTACTGCAAAGACTATTGTAAAATTCTATAGTGAAATTCACGAATTTTTATCACACTATGGTTCACTTGGATATCCCGATGACACTTATTTGCAGCACTAGGGGCTCTTCGACACGTTTGCCTTGTTAATAACCCGACGGAACAGAAACAACTGTCTGTTAGAAATCTCCGTCGCTGTTCTCACAGTAACCACCTTTTGGCTGCCAGGGGTTAATCAAAAAGACCAAAGGCAAAGGGGATCCTAGGAACAACGAGAAAAAGAAGTAGCAAAGAAACATTAGCTTCATGCTTAAGAGCTCCTAATGAAGAATATCATCCTTACCAGGTGTGCAATTTTTGCAATCAGAACAGAGTATTGCCAGGAAATATAAAAACTCCACCCATCCAAAGAAAATCAAAGACCACCAAAACTCAATTCAGACTCGAAGCAAAACCAGAGCAAGTAATAGCTGATGCTGGTGGTTAAGTTGTGTATTTAACACAGCCAAGAAAGAAAATGCAATTTCACTTTTAATGCAGCAGAAAATTTAACAGGAGGAAAATTTCGTTTCTGTCAAGGATAACAAGATTCTTTTGGCAGCAACAGAATCACTCTTAATTTTTTTAAGGATAACAAATTCCCTTTAAAAATTATTTTTGGCTGCACTGGTATCGACTCAATGTGTTAACCACTAAAAGATCAGAACTAAATGACCAAGATGTCTGCCTTGCCACTGGCTTTTCTAACCTCGGCTAAATCAATGGTGCAAATAGCTGAATCACTAATATTACCACAGAATTCCAGAATTCAACATGTCTCCATTCAATGATACTGCAACATATATTCCTAAATGCATATGTATAGGTAATCACTCAAAAAAGAAAATAAACCCAAAAGAAAGTGTAGAAATTTTCACCACTTTCAACAGGGGAAATTATAGTAACAGATACTATGCAAAACACCAACAACCGAATTCGCCGCTGGAGGAAACTCATCCTTGAAGTTCAGACATATGAATTTTTTTTTAGTAATTTTACCTTAATACTCTTTAAAATAGTAGAAAAGAATAAAAAATGTTATTTAAAATAAATAAAAATAATACTGATAAAATAAAGAAAATATCGATCCCACTGGGATTTGAACTCGGGACCCCGGAGTCCCAATCGCCGGCGCTACCACTAGACTACCCAAAGCCTGGATTTAGTTTCATCAAAATGAATACATCAACGGGCAAACAATGTAACTACATGACACTGTAAGGAGATAATAATGCAGAAACAGAGATCCTAAAATAGAACAAGTTCATCAAAATCCACTAAGTGGAATACATTAATGTGGAATCTAACATTTTGGCGAGTAATGTTAGTTAACACTCAGAGGTGTCAAACCAATTTTCTTGGCGTGCCAGTATAAATAAAAATATGGTAAAATCAAAGCGAGAAAAATATTTTAGAAATTCAATGTTAGAAAAAATCTACATGCCCCACTATAGTAGGGATGCTTTTTTTTTGTTTTGTAAATTCTGACTACAATCGAAAAAATATTGGTAATAAAATAGGTCTTAGTACAACAGAATCTCCAGTATTCACCATTCCCGTATTAAATATTGTTTATATATATATTGTCCTTTCCGCATACGAAGTAGCGGGCATTTGCTAGTAACACTATAATTACATGCAGTACCTATCCCTCAATCTGGAAATATGCAAAAATTGTACCAGTTCCTAAATCTAATTTGGAGTTCCGTCCCAGAGCCATATTATCCTATTTCTCTAAAATTTTCGAAAAAGTCATGCACAAACACATTTCTGAGTATCTTCGAGGTGAATCATTGCTAAACTATACGCAATCTGGGTTTAGGTTTGGTCATAGCTGTACATAGGCTTTAATTGAAGTCACAGAGTCAATAAAGAAATACATTGATGACAACCAGGTGTGCTTCTAGTCCTACTTGACCACTATAAAGCCCTTGATACCGTAAATCACGGTAATTTGGTTTCTAAACTTAGATGTTTTTTTTTTCTATTTCTCTATTATCACTAAAAACTTAATAATGTCCTACTTAACAAATAGGTCGCAATCAGTCTACCTAGGCAACATAAGGTCCAAATCATTGCGAATTAATAAAGGCGTACCACAAGGTTGCAGTTTAGGCCCATTATTACTCTCAATGTACGCCAATGATCTTCCACCTCCATTACCATATAGTCGGATACACATCGTCGGTGTCATGCCTAAGTGTTCCATACGCCATTTTTGACATTGTGAGATAAAGGTACCTTACAAGGTTTTGAAACATGCTCTTTCAGTTTTTCAGTCGGGTTTTCTCTATCTCTTATAGATTCTGAAATGTTCAGATGTCAATATGTTCCATATACGCCTTGCGACACTGAAAAATTTATCATCTTGTCCCATATCCATAAAGCTATACGCCAAGCTTTATGAACAAAACAACTTTGAACTTTTTAGTTCCATATCCATGTCGTTTGGCATGTGGAACAGAAAGAGACAAAAACGAATTGTTCCGCACCAAAAATGATTGTGTTTGGAAGAACAAATTTTCCATTTTTCCGGTTGCGAATAATGTGGCGTATGCAACAAATTGTTTTAAAGGACTTGGTTTAAAAACTGAAGAATAATATAATAAATATTTTTAAATATTGCACTGTTATATAAAGCTACATTTATTTTCGCTTAATTTTAACGCCTCCTCCTAACACAAAACATACAAGATAAACTAAACAAAAAATTGCGATTCTTCAAAGTGACAAGTGGCAACCCCTTATATAAATGTAAACGAAACATTTAAAAATTGTATCTAATGTATTTCGTTCTCATACTACTGTTTTTTAACCCCCTGAATTTCCGGTTCTCAGTAAGGGAGGTGGAACACAATTGACAAAAGGTTGGTTTGGTGATATGCGACATAACGTGTTCCATGTGAACAAAACTGCCAGGAACACGATAGAAAGAACCCATAGAACAAATCAGCAACTTTTTGCAATTGTAAAAATTTGCCATAACTTCTAGACTATAACAGATATCTGACTAAAATCAGCATCTAATATATTCTTGCCCACCGTGGTGCAATGGTATGCACGCCCGCCTTGCACGCTGAAGGTCGTGGGTTCGATTCCCCGGCCAAGCAACATCGAACAATTTTCAACGGTGGCAAAATACCCCTCAGTAATGTTGGCTACATTTCCTGAGTATTCCAGCCATGTAAAACTTCTCTACAAAAGTGGTGTCTTGGACACGCCGTTCGGACTCGGCGATAAACAGTAGGGATGTCTGTGGAACAATTATATATAATACATATATTCTTTGAGTTTAGTTAATTAGAATGGTGCTTTTAAAGTATTGAATTTTTGCACCACTTTCAGGCTGTATAGACCCAAACATTAACTTGAGATTTTCTCAAAACAGGCAAATGGCGTATGGAACACTTAAGCATGACACCGACGACATGTTGCCGATGACGTTCAGATATATGTATTTGACCGGCCATCTGAATGATATATGTAGACCAGTGCACACATAATCTCAACCTAGACTTATCTAATGTATGTGAATGGGCTAAGGCAAACGAATTATGTCTAAATCCAATGAAATCAAAATGTCTAATGATACACAAAAAGAAAAAGCCTGCTCCACAAAATATTGAAATATTTGTAAACCGCGATTAGTATCCTTAGTTTCCAGCGCGAAAAACGTTGGTGTATTCTTCAACAACTCACTCAGTTGGTCAAACCACGTCAATCATATAGTCGGGCAAACAGAGTACTATGGTTAACTCACCGATATACACCGCTAAACATACGTTCCCTCCTCGACAAAACAATTTTGGTCCCTGGTCTATCATACAGATGTGAGCTTTTTGCACAATGCGATTCAGGAAGTAGTCATAAACTCAACGTAGCATATAACAGTATAATTAGTTTAGTTTCGATTCTCTTATAAACATGAAAGCTCTGCAGTTTTTGCACTAAACTATTGCTAGACAAACACCGAAATGTCTATTGCAACGAATAAGTTTCGCAAACTCGAATAGAGGAAGAAAAATTATACAATTAAGACGGTTTCAGAAAGGCAGTTTTTCATTGGTACTATACGTCTATGGAATACTCTACCACATCGTTTACAAAAAACCAGCAACGATACAAAATTCGAAACAATGCTTCAAAACCTCCTTTCATAAATAAAAAAGTGATATAATCACAATTTTTTAATATGTGATCATAGCATATTCCACAGTAGCATAATTTCCCTTTTCTTTCCTTTTTTAAATCTAAATATCATAATTTAAAAATGTTTAAATGTTTATTGTTTTGTCAAATATAATCATTTTACTCACATATTTTTAATTACTTATTAACTTATGTCGGATATGTAATTATTTGTATAAAACTGCACTTTCATTTATAAGACATTTGTCTTGTTGTGCAGACATTTAAAGAAAATAAATAAATAAAAAAAGAAAACTAATAAAAAAACAGTACATTCATAGTATTTAAAGTAATTTAAAGTTCGAAACTTTCATACGGGCAAAATGTGCCTCATCGAAATAATGAATTTAAACCCGAGGTACGTTTGGACGAAATGTGTTTCAGACAATTTGGAGTTGATTTAGCCATCGGTCTACTCCTTCTGGTACCTCCCACACAAAATTTCAATTAGTTCAATTCAATTTAGGTAAGTTTAGTAGTAACTTGTATTCATTGCCCCCCATACGACGCTATAATTTTCATCAGGCGCAAGTCCATACTTCCTGAGAAAAGGTACAAAAAACCCCTATGACACGGTGTGTAGTGGTTGGAGCGCAAGATAACTCTCGAACGGATCTGCCGATTCGGTCCAAAATGTGGCCTTCGTAATATTTTATCCATACTTAGTTTAAGTTCGAAGATAAGCCATATCGGTCTCCTCCTTCAGGTTCCTCCCCCACAAAAGCTCAAAAATGTCCGGAAAAATTGTGAGCACGATAACTCTTGATGGAAGTGACCAATTTGGTCCATACTTTACACATCCTAATATATCTACCAGATATAGATCAGGTTCGAATATGGACTATATTTGTTCATTCCTGCGGGTACCTCCCACAATAAATTTTGGATAAATTCACTTTAAGACCTGCTCCCTAATCACTTTGATTTTTGTTGAAGCAACTTGCATTCGCTGCCTCAATTATGACAATAAAAGTTTTTTCAGGGGCAAGTACATACTTCTTGAGAAAACAGCTCGAAAGTTGTAAAAAAAACCCCTATGGCACCATATGTAGTGGCTGGAGAGCTCGAACCGAATACTGCGTTCGTTCACACTTTGGATATTATAATATTTCTTCGAATATTAGGTCAAATTCGAAAAAGTTCGAAAATATTCGCTAAAATGGTACGCGCGATTTCTCATAGACGTAGCAACCGATTTGGTCCAAACATTGGATCTCTAAATATTGTCCAAACTTAGTTTATGTTCAAATTTGGGCCCTATCTGTCCAATCCAGCGATATTATGTTTTTCGTAGGTTAGTGTGACAAAAAAGCCCAATATATCGTCATCCAAGCTAATTTTTGAACTTTAATCCTATCCATACTTTTGTAAAACCCCCCTAAATACATGAGTTTTTTTTTTTTTTTTTTTTTTTGGAAAAAAGTATTTCAATCCACACAGGCTAGGGTATGCCTCTTTCGGCAAAGCCGACTGATACTTGTTTCTTTAACACATAAATATTCTGAGAATCCAGTTGGAACTCCTGCCCTATCCACAAGCATAATATTCTTGAATATGCCTCAGCAATATGTTCATAAAACTTCTTTTATACAGTACTTATATATTTTAAATGTAGCGGGACGGTCTTTATCGGAAAATATAATTGTTTTAAGCTGATTTGTGACTAATGTAATTATGTGTAAATCATTAAAACAAAGCTAAGTTGAAATCTTTCTAAGACCTACTCGAGAATATTTTGATTGGTTTTTGGCGATTTATGAGATTTAAGTCGATGTTTTAATCAGTCGGCTTTCCCAATAAATCTGGCTATGACTGCAAAAAGGCAAACAACTAATACACATGGTATGAGGTGCGATCCTTTAAATTGGGATAATACACAAATTATTACGCCGAGAAGCGACCTTAAAGTGGAGAATGGACTTACCCAAGAACAAAAATTTTCGTTCTGTATGAAGGCTTTGATAATTATTTCTTTTTCAATAAGACCTGTTTTAACTTGCCACGCTGCGAGATAAGGCTGGGCTTAGGAAAATTCGTCCCTGGAGAAATAAATGTGAATCCTATTTTTTTTAATTAAGCAGTGTTGTGGTGATTATACCCTCAGCCTTTAGGCTAAGGAGGGTATATACACTTTGATACGATGAAAATGTGCCTCATCGAAATAATGGTTTTAGACCCCAAGTATGTTTGGACGAAATGTGTTTCAGACAATTTGGAGTCGATCTAGCCATGTCTGTCTGTCTGTCCTGCTGGCTGGAGCGCACGATAACTCTCGAACGGATAAACCGATTCGGTTCAAATTTTGGCTTTCGTAATATATGAACTACATCGGTCCATTCTCTCCGGTACCTCCCCCACAAAAGTTCGAAAATGTTTGGAAAGTTTGTGCGCACGATAACTCTTTAAGGGAGTGACTGATTTGGTCCATACTTTGTATAGCGTAAACTTTCTACCAGAGTAATATGAGGTTCCAATATGGTATCAATTGGTCCACTCCTTCGGGTACCTCCCACACAAAATTTCGGAAAAGTTCAGTTTAGGGCCATCTCTCGAATCGCTTTGATTTTTGTTTTAGCAACTTGTATTCACTGCCCTCCATACGACGGTACAAGTTTCATCAGGGGCAAGTCCATGCTTCCTGAGAAAATAGCATGAAAGTTGCAAAAAACCCCTATGACACCGTGTGAGGTGGTTGGAGCGCAAGATAACTCTCGAACGTATCTGCCGATTCGGTCCAACATATGGCCTTAGTATTTTTTGTCCAAACATAGTTTAAGTTTGAAGATAAGCCATATCGGTCCACTCCTTCAGGCACCTCCCCCACAAATGTTCGGAAAAATTGTTCGTACGGTAACTCTTGAAGGGAGTGGCCGAATTGGTCTATACTTTACACATCCTAATATATCTACCAGATATAGATCAGGTTCACATATGGACTATATAGGTCCACTCCATCCGGTACCTCCCACACAAAATTTCGGATAAGTTCACTTTAAGACCTAATATCGAATCACTTTGATTTTTGTTGAAGCAACTTGTATTCGCTGCTTCAATTACGATAGTAAAAATTTTTTTTAGGGTCAAGTCCATACTTCTTGAGCAAACAGCCCGAAGAGTGTAAAAACCCCATATGGAACCATATGTTGTGGCTGGAGATCCACTTCCATAACGGTCAATGTCGATCCATTCCTTTTAGTATCTCCTCCGCAAAACTTTTGATCTTTAATCCTAATCAAAATTATTGTCGGTTCAAATGCCCAACATTTTTAAAACCCCCTAAATACATATGTATATTGGGAAAAAATTGTTTCAATATACACATGCTGAGGGTATATCTCTGTCGGCAAAGCCAACTGATACTTTTTTACTTGTTTTATTTATGGTCTGTTGCACTAGGACCATTCAAAAACAAACGATTCGAACCACTACTAAACTTCTGTTTTTTCAACCAACTTGAACCAATTTGAATTCGAATCGTCTTAGAGAAACAGGTCGCTCATAAGTATTACGTATTGTTGATATAATTGCCGTAAAGTTTCACAAATAATGTCAATTTTTGTAGCACACTTATCGATTACTTATTAGGGCTATAACCAAAAAATACCACGCCAGTACCATGTGCGGAATATTGTCCTGATAACGAAAACGCGTGAAAACGCAAAATGTTTCCGCACCGACTGCGATTACTAAAGCCCTTTTGATGTTTTTTTATTAAAAAATTTAAATTTGCTTTGTTTTAATAAAAATTGATAGAAAACAAATATGTGTAAGACGAACCACTCGACTGTAATACTCCCTCCACTTCGGCGTAGACCGGAGAGGAATCTTAAATATAAAGTCCATATTTAGGGCTAATAAAGTTCATAGATGTTGGTCAAACGATAGGAGGGCTATAGATTCAAAATGTTGTTTTAATCCTCGGTTATACAGAAGCGTAATTCGACAGATTCTAACATATTCACCTGTGGACAACAAATGCAATGTGAAAATATCGCAAAAAGTCAAATGAATGTACTGCTTAAGCATATTGGACATATTGGAGCAATGAGGACTACACCCCGTAGTGATTCAGGTCAGGCATGAAGCAATATTGCGTATGATACATACTAAGTAGAAAACCATAATATGTATCATACGCAACATTAGTCAAAAACGTCAAAAATTCAATTGAAAAACCAAAAAGTTAAAGCATTAAAAAATCCATAACTAATATATTCTTAAGCTTTTCTGTGTTTGTTGTTCATTTTCGAATTTAATTTCCGTTTTTATGGAAATAAGTTCTTTATTTTATAATGGTTAATGTAGAGGAAAGCGGGGTTTCTTAGATTTTTAACTTTAAACGGGCATAACTTCCTTTTTACAAAGGTCTTCTATTATTTTTTAAAGGGAAAATAATATCATTGGAACAAGCCATTAAATTTTTAAATCGATTAACAAATGGCTAAGTTATATTGGTTAATGTGTAAAAACGCATTAAAAAACAGAAAAATGTTTTTTTTTCTCGGGATCGAAACTACTTGGAAGATACCAAACAATACTACATATTACATAAAAGTAGGTAAGCTTTCGAAAATGGGAAAACAATAAAATTATTTAACTAATTTAATTAGTTACACCTCTTTTAAAATTATTTTGCAGTTTCAGCTGCCAGTTTTTGGGGGCCTACGATACGACTTTCTTTGATCCAGACATTATCGGGATCACAAAATAGTAGAAACTTTAATCATCCTCAGAAACTTCAAATTACTAAATAATCACCCCAATGGGTTTTACTTGTAAACAAATTGTGTTGAATTATACCAAAAAAATGTTTAAAGTTATTTTGGTTTCTTAATCCAAAACCATTTTTTACGAAACTCAAAAACATTGCAATCAATTATGCCCCAAGGTCAATAAAAACTGTATGTTATTTTCCTTTGAAGAGAAATATTGAGTTATGACATTAAATTTGACAAAAAAAAAAAAAACCCTTACTATGCAAGAATTCAAACATAAAGATTTCTGTAATAATAACAATAACACCCCAAGGATAATGTCCACACCAAAATAAGATTTAACCTTTTTGCTTATCTTCGCCAATCAAAAGAGAATAACTAAAGAAGAAGGGGGATATCTGGTCACAAATGTCCATCATAAACTAACTCCCCTCGTCTGTTCGTCGTAAAATATTTTGTACATTACATAAGAGATTTATGCTCGCCAGAGGACAAGAGGGAAGTACACACAACGCAAAGTAAAAGTCAAATTTTGACTTAACAACACAAATTAAATGGAACATACTGACGTAAAATCCCAAAGCTGATGGAAACAATTTAAACACTTCAATGTGTATCAAATCCTTTGGGGCCTTGGAACTTACTTACGCAATTTAGACAAATTTAGAGAATTTAATAATATGGATAAAATTTTTAAATTTTTGGTGACAATTGTGATGTACCCCATAAGTACACTTCCAAACTAGTCCAAATTAAAACGTAAAAAGATAACATCATTTTCGGAATGCATTTTTAAACTAGCTGTTTAAAATATCTGTGATTATGCAGTCAACCAAACCGTCAGAGTTCGGTCCGAAAACAAGGGAAATTTGGAAGGGAAAATACAGAATTCTGAAATTAGGATGTATTGGCAAACATCAGTACATAATTCGATCCGACGAATTGTTGCTATTAAACGATTGGACATCGTGATACAGACAGTTCCCTATATCTAGACCAAAACCCGGAGCGCAGTATTGCTTAATATGGAAGTTGGCTTCCGTGTAATGTCTCTTATGTTTTAACCCACTTATTGCCACTGGTTGTTTATACGCCAAACAAGTAAAAAGTCGTTATGTCTGGCCGGAACGAAATTTTTATACCCTCCACCATTAAGTATTCTTAGCTAAAATGGAACAATTAGTTTCCTTTCCTGTCCACTATTTTAGGTGCATAATTTTTTCGACCACAGTTACCCAAAATGCATAAATTATCTGATCTAATCTAAAAATTTGTTCAATCAGATGGAACCTTTTTATGGTGGTTATATCAAAGTGTGGACCTATGTTGACAATTAAAAAAATACCGAAAATAGGGAGTTACTGTTATATGTATGGGTGCTATACCAAACATGTACCTGAGTTCACAATTTTTGGTTGGGAAGTTTCGTAACTGCAGAGAACTCCAATGGTAAAATACGGATTTTTCGTAAACAATGTTACCCAAACCCTCAAAAATCTAAAGGTACCGATATATTGTGTCTATACCAAAATATGGACCTAAATTAACAGAAGTGTGACCAATAGGAACTTCAAATGGTAAATTATAGCAAATTCGGTCAAGAAATACAGCTAAACTTCTCTAATGTTGGTCCAATTTTTAAAATCCTTTTTGTTGCATTTTTGTTGTTCTATCAGCTATTTAATAACAAATAGAAACAAACAAACACAGTGGGCTTGGTTGCAATTTTGGCGATTTAAAAATTAAAATCAATTTATATTAATGATTGTAGTCATCGATTTTCTTGAATTTTTTTTTTTTGTATTAAACTACGTTTAATTACAAAATTGTAAGTCCTAAACACAACAAAATTGTAAATCCTATTTGGTAGTGGGATTCGAATTACTATTTTTTCAATACAATTTTTCCTATATAACAGTGTTAAACATTTGCTATTTTACCAAAAAAATAAATAGTTTCATTTATAAATATTTGTTTTGTACCTTTTTTTTTTGGAATTTATCTAAAACAACTTACAAACTTTAAAAAATTAAGAAAAGATAGTAATCATTCGAAACCCACTACCAAGTAGGAATTAAAATTTTAGTAAATAAAAAGATTTTTGCAAATTGGACCAATATTAGAGACGTTATTGGCGTTTCTTTGCATATATTTTTAAAGAATTTGATTTTCAAGGCGCGATAACGCTGAAACCGTTCGTCACACAAAATCTGAAAATATACTAAAATGTGTTGCTGATTAGCAGACTCACCACGAAGAAAAATAAAGGAAATCGAAAACCTCATCTTGAAAAAGTGCCGGATTTCACTCAGAAATCCCCATATACAGTGCTGTTCAAAACATTTGCAACTCAGATGCCTATATCACATTCAATCTATTTAAAGGGATATTTTGACTTTTGAAATATAATTGTTTTTGTTATTTGATTGACCCTATTTTCAAGATTTAAAATTGATTATTCAGTTAGGAACACTTATGTTACAACAAGTAAGAAAGTATTAGTCAGCTGTGCTGACGGAGAAATACCCTCAGCCACTGACAAAAAAAACTACAAAACCAAACACAGTAATTATGCAGTATATAAAATATATTGATTTTGTAACATTAGTTTGCTTTAAAATCTGTCGGTATCGTAATGTAGGGCTATATTAAATCATTGACATATACCAAACTTTTTCATAAAGGGCTCGAAATATAAAATTACGTTAGACTAAGTTTGGAAGAAACTGTAAGGGTTTCATTGAGCTTGTAGGCTAATATCACAGGACGTACGGACATGCGCAAGAAAAAATTGTGCAGTCGCAAAGGGAGTCGTAAGGACATCCTAATGAAAAAAAAAAAATTGGAAACGATCCGAGATCGTTCACACCATTTTACACAAAATTGTTGAACTTTTGTGGAGATGTAACCGAAGGAGTGGACCGATATGGCCCATCTTCGAACTTAAACTAAATTTGGCAAAATTATTACCATACCCAAAATTTGGTTCGAATCGATTGATCCGTTCGATAGTTATCATGCACATGGCTAAATCGACTCTAAATTGTCTGAAACGAATTTCGTCCAAACATTCTTGGGGTCTAAAACCGTTATTTCGATGAGGCACATTTTTGGTCGTATCAAAGTGTATTCCCTCCCAAGCCTAAAGGCTGACGGTATAAAACTGTGTGAAAAATCGGAGGAACATATTGTTACGAATGTAACTGATAGGTTTAAGTTAATTTGGTTTAATTTCCGTTAATTTAAAAATTTGAATTGTAACGCAAAGTTTTATTACGCATGTAGAATTCTCTTCATCATTCTAGTTCTTACTTTACCTTTTATTAATGTGCTTTTGTTTGTTCTCCATAATCATGTAATTATCGTTTAGTTGCTGTTTCTTATTTTTTGCATTTGTTTGTTGTTGTAAATACGTCATTAGTGTGCTTGTCCACTTGTATTTATCTTCCCCCATGTATTTGAGTATGGGTTTTCGCTTAGTGCGAATGTGCGTCTGTGTGTTCGCTGTACAGATTCGAGTTGTTGCCAGATGTTCTGGATAATTCTAGACCAAGGAGATTTTGGGAATAAATACAGGTTGGAACGGCAACATTGAGTTAGTTGTGTTTTAAGCGTTGAACTTAACAGATCGGTTAAATAATAGCTGTGTGCTAACTAGAGACAAGCTGTGTGCTGAGTAATTAAAGTCGGTTCCGAATAAGTGCAATAAGGTAAATAAGCATTGTAGAAACGTAATCTAAAACGAACCCTGTTTTATTTGGTACAAATCGTACTGGGGAATAAAACAACGTCTACACGTAGATTAGTTAAATCTAATTCCGTAACAATTGGTGTCAGGAAGTGAGATTACGATCATCCTGCAATGAAGTTTAGGGATCTACGAGTGGAAGACTTGAAGAAGGAACTAAGTAAGTTGGAGTTGTCTTCTACTGGCAACAAGGCCGAACTACAAAAACGCTTATTGGAAGAGTTCGAGCGCCGTGGAATGAACATCGACCCATATGAGTTCGACAGTAAGAAGGAAGTCGAGTTATCGGCAAAGGGCTAATCCAGAGTTGAGGAAGTTTCGTCGGTAGCTGCCAGGGGTGACGATTTGAACTAAGTAAGTTGTAGTTGTCTTCTACTGGCAACAAGGCCGAACTACAAAAACGCTTATTGGAAGAGTTCGAGCGCCGTGGAATGAACATCGACCCATATGAGTTCGACAGTAAGAAGGAAGTCGAGTTATCGGCAAAGGGCTAATCCAGAGTTGAAGAAGTTTCGTCGGTAGCTGCCAGGGGTGACGATTTGAAATCAATGCTGGCTATAATGATGCTGGAAATGAATAAGAAAATGGAGTGAAGAATATTCCAGAAAATTGGAGGAAAGATTTGCCAAATTCGACGACAAATTAGAGGAAAAGTTATTAGAGAACTCTAGAAAAATTAACGTGAAACTCGAGAACATCACGTTAGTGATTGAAAAGAGAGTAGAAAATGTGGAGGTACAAATTAAAGAGTTGGATAAAAAGATTTTGTCTGTTGACGAGAAATTTCTGGCCAATGACGAGAAAATTGTGAACCTGGAGAGCTGGTGAGAGCTAACCATAACCCGTTAAAAATCAAACCTCCTGTGTTCGACGGCTCTACCTCTTTCAATGTGTTCAAATTACAGTTCGAGACAGTTGCTGCTAGAGACTCTTGGAACGACAACGAAAAGGCGGTATCACTCCTTATGGCATTGAATGGTGATGCTGCTGACGTACTACAGAGTATTCCCGCCGATTCTAGAAACAACTATGGAGAAATAATGGCTGCTCTTGAACGTAAGTACGGTAGTGAACACTAGCAAGAGATCTACCGAATGGAACTGAGGGGAAGAGTCCAGAAGCCAAATGAGACCTTACAAGACTTTGCGGCTGAAGTAGAGCGGTTGGCGCAGTTGGCATATCCAGGAGAAACACATCCATTGGTGGACCGCATAAAGATTGAGACATTTGGTAGTGGTATTCGTGATCCAGATGTAAAATTTGCGACGTATGCGGCACCGATGGAAACATTTGCAGAAACCGTGTAATTTGCCCTAGCCCAAGAAACCGCGAGGATGCTGATGAAACCTAAAGGCACGAACACGCACACTCACGCACGAAATTACAAAACTAGTAAGGAAAGGATCAAAGTCGGGCGGGGCCGACTATATAATACTCATACCCTACACCACTGTGAATATGTAAAATATGTATGGGAGCTAAATCCAAATCAGAACAGATTTCGATATAATTTTTCACATTTATTTGTAGACCAAATTCCGTCACATAGTCCAAATTTGATCAAAATCGGACAAATATAGCGTGTTTCGTTCATCAAATACTTCAAATCTGCCTAAATAATATATGAGAGCTATATCCAAATCTGAACCGATTTCGATATAATATGGCACACTTGACACACTAGGCCAAATCCCGGCAAACATTCCAAATTTTATTGAAATCGGACATATATAGCGCGTTTGGTGCATCAAATACCTAAAATCGGACGAGAATATATATCCAAATCTGAACCGATATCTATATAATTAAGCACACTTATTTCTAGGCCAAATCCCGGTAAACATTCCAAATTTTATTGAAATCGTACATATATAGCGCGTTTCGTGCATCAAATGTCTTAAATATGGCGAATATATATATGGGGTCTATATCCAAATCTGAACCGATTTCTATATAATTTGGCACACTTATTTCTAGACTAAATTCCGTCACACATTTCAAATTTCGTTGAAATCGGACATATATATCGTTTTTCTTGCACCAAATGCCTTAAATCGGGCGAAGATATATATGGGGGCTATATCCAAATCTGAACCAATTTTTACCAAAATAAATAGCGTTCGTCCTTTTGCAAAAAACTATCTTCCCCAATTTTCATGCGAATCGGACAATAAATGCGACCTGTACTTTGTTTACAAAATACATGGACAGACAGACGGACATGCGTAAATCGACTCAGAAAGTGACTCTATGTATATCCCTAAAAGGAACTATGGGTCTATCTCGTTTCCTTTTGCATGTTACAAACTAATGCACAAAGACATAATACCCCTTACCACAAGGTGTAAAAAGGAAAAATCGATATAGGTGTACATTAGGGATATAACTTTTTGCATTTTTTTTGCAAATATCAAAAATACCACCACATAGCCGTGTAGAGCATGAAAAAATATTATGAAATAAGGTGTAATTTTTTCTCTATCGCGAAAAAAGTTTCCGCACCAAATGCATTGAAGTTCAGTAATGCATTTTTTAATTTTATCTGTTATAACAACATATTTGCTTTTCATTAAAATTTTTATTTTTTTGTAATCTAATTTAAAATCATTATCAAACCGTTCTGGACCAATTTGTTCTCAAATCGCGCGATTTCGGAGCATATTAGGAACTTTTGACACTATTGCAATTTTTGGTTTTTCTTTATAAACTCGTGAATTTTATGTTTATATTTATTGTACCTATCGGACAAGAGAATATGGTGCCATTTGCACCAAATTCGCGAAACATTTTAAATTTAATTTGATACCAAGACAAATATTTGCAATGTTTAAACGATAAAATAATTCTTTATTTGCTCATTAGTTAGCAACAATCAATTTGAAATTTGCCGTAAGTTTTTTTTCAGACGAGTTCAATTTACAACAACTTCTTCTGACGTTTCAAATTCGATCGGATGGGCTGATGCATCTACCTTGGTAATTGTGCTATGAAAAATATGCTGATAAATATTAAATCCTCGAAAAGGTATATCTAAATGAAATGAGATTTGTACTGTATTTATTAAATCCAGATGAGGATTTATGGCTCGTCTAAATGAGCTGTTAAACGGCGGAAATAAAAACGCCCCTATAAGATGTGTCATTGTTGGTACAAAGCGTTTAAGCAATGATTGTGTAGTTTTAGCTTTCAAATCTTTCAATTGAGCAGACTTTCAAAAGTTTTTTAGACCAAAGGGCAAAAATGTGCATAGTAGGGTACTTTTCGGAGAATATTTTATGAAAACCCAATAGAAGTTCTAGCAATGAAAACTTTAAGTCAGATATACGAGCCAACTCATGCTTTTGTAGCAAAATACTCTTACAGCCAGTTTCTGTATGTCGAAAGAAGAATGTGTGCGAATGAAACACGTCCAAACCAGAGCTGGCAAACTATCGGTAGTCTGACTATCGTTTTGATCACTGTCGTAAAGCTTTGTTTCTATGGGACTCCAAAGCAATTATGTTTTAAATAATTCGCTACAGATAACCCACAAAACATATTTTGGTGAGCAAAGTATTCTTTGTTTTCGAACTACAATCAGAACGATAGTCGGACTATCGATAGTTTGCCAGCTCTAGTCCAAACTCTTGTGTCTTTTTAATTTTTTTTTGTTTTGAAGTAAAAGCAAAGGTAAAATTATTTCGAAAACTAAAGTTTGGGAGTGTTTCATTCGCACACATTCTTCTTCCGACATACAGAAACAGGCTGTTAATCTGACTCTGGACTTGGTATATGCTCTCAAGTATATATGTTGAATTCCAACGTGTTCTTATATCTTGTTTTAACAATTTGTTGTTCAGCTCCGAGTGTTTAAAATATTTCACAACATTTTTTGGCCAGTCAATCAGTTTTCTCAATTCGGGAAGAGGATGTTTTTCAATAACATCATCCATAACAAATAATACAGTCAGATAAACATCTGATTTGCAAAGAGAGTATATTGCGTTAACCCTCATAGTAGTTTTTGTATTTGCTTCTCTCATGAACAAAACAAATGGCAAACAAACATAATCTTTTTTCACTCATACTCTGGCCTCTTCATAACAAAACGGCAATAAGTACCAGACTACAAAAACGAAGCAAATAATTTCAGGAATATTTTGGTCGGTTTCTTGTTCGATGTTCGTGTTTAGTAAGGTACTTGCACGACTTCTAAAGGGAGACCAAAAATTTAGCACGATCGTGTCACATAGTGCAGATCGTGTTTAGTCGTGTCGTGCAAAACCGTGTCGAACAAAAAAACACGATCACGCACGGCCAAAAATGCATTCCGGCACGACACGCACAATCACGGCGTTTTTCGAGAAGGCACGAACACGCACTACTCACGGCACGACACGCGCCCACCTCTACATTGGACACCGATACAACAAAGTCCATTATTAGACCGGATTTGGTAAAAGGGAAGGTATTGCCGTTAAATGGAGTCAAATTGCGGACGGCCACAGGCGAGACTACAACGGTGCATGGAATGGCCTACCAAAGGCTAAGTATGGGTAGGAAATCGGTAAATTTCGATTTTATAGTGGCCGATATTGTGGACGAAGTTATACTTGGTGTAGACTTCATGTTTGCTACGATATCAATCTGGACATAAAGCACCGTGTGATGACATGCTCCAATGTGGAAATACCGATAAGTGTGGGCTACAAAGAGAAGAAAAGCATACATCATCCAAGGGCAGAATCCGGCGAGATCGTGGAAGTGCAAAAATACCGCAACGAGGGGGAAAAAGCGAATAGGTACGTCGAGGAAAGGTCCATCGAAAAGCAGCCGTACATCAAGGAAGGAAAAGAAGAAAGAAGACATAACATTGCGATTGCTGGAAAGAAAACAACGACGTCCAAAGGAGCGAAAGTCCAAAGCAGATGGCGTCGAGGGTACATCTAAATCGGTTGCCACCACTACAGAGCGAGAACTGCGTCTAGTCAAGAGGAACAGGCTTAAGCGGGAGGCAGTGTTACCAATGCCCATACCACCGAGAGGGGACAGTGCCTATTCGGGACGAACAGGCTTAAGCGGGAGGCAATGTTACGAATGTAACTGATAGGTTTAAGTTAATTTAATTTAATTTCCGTTAATTTAAAAATTTGAATTGTAACGTAAAGTTTTATTACGCAGTAACTTTATTTAAGCAACAACAACAATTACCATGTAGAATTCTCTTCATCATTCTAGTTCTTACTTTACCTTATATTAATGTGCTTTTGTTTGTTCTCTATAATCATGTAATTATCGTTTAGTTGCCATTGCTTATTTCTTGCATTTGTTTGTTGTTCTAATTACGTCATTAGTGTACTTGTCCACTTGTCTTTATCTTCCCCCATGCATGTGAGTATGGTTGTTCGCTTAGTGCGAATGTGCGTCTGTGTGTTCGCTGCACAGATTCGAGGTGTTGCCAGATGTTCTGGATATCTCTAGACCAAGGATAATTACATTGTTCTTTTGAAGTTCTTTAAAACAAAAGAACAATGTAATTATCACAAAACCTATATTTTTGTTAAATAATTTTTATGTAACTAAGTGTTATTGTTTTTCTGTTTAAAGCTACAACCCTGATGATGACCATCGACGATGGCCGAAATATTGGAAAAATAAAGTTATAAAATAAAAAATCAAAAATTAAACTTGCTTTTTTATTTTCCGATGACCTCAAGCCAAACTAATAATCAAAGAAGATTTCGCAATTACTCTAAATCGCATCTTCAGGGAAACTATTAATAACTTATAAAACTAGTGTCAATATTACTTATAACTATGATAGTCGTCGTCGAGTGTAAATATTGCTTCATTTGAAACCAATAAAAAGGTCGAGTAAACAACAATAAATAAAAAATGTGTGGTATTTTTAAATATTCTGTTTTTGGAGTAGTGAAACCGAGTATTTCTCGTCGATTTAAAGCAAGCATGGGCACATTTGGCACGGCTGTGCCGATGATTTTCGGCAATTTACACGCACACGACCCGAATGTACAGAAAGAGCGTACAAAAGAGAACAAATGTTTTGATTTGTTATTGTTTTATAGCTTGCGTGAATACAAACTTACTAACACACTATTATAAGTTGTCAATATTTTGAACACATTGACATTTTCTCCGTTCTCTTTTTGGTCATGCCTGATTTAAAGCAATATTTAAGTTATATGATTTGACAAAATGTACTTGATCACCAGGTCGAAAGATATATAGTATACAAAATGTAGAACGTGTTTTATATTGCCTTGGAGGTACTTTTATGGACAAATATGGTACTGGATGCATGTGGTCGAGATATTTATCAGATCCAAGAACTATCGGGACCGATAACATGTCAAAATCGCTCTATGTACACACCAGAAGGGTCGAATAACATGGTGCTTTGGCATAATACCGCCCAGAGA
This sequence comes from Musca autumnalis, assembly GCF_047663935.1. Lineage (NCBI taxonomy): Eukaryota > Metazoa > Arthropoda > Insecta > Diptera > Muscidae > Musca > Musca autumnalis. Next base: position 149,640,037 of record NW_027411977.1, read on the forward strand.
AGGAAGCCAGTCGGCTAAGACTCGCCAGCCGTGCAATCGGGAGAAACGGCGCGCGCCGATAATTTACAGCAAAAATCCATGAAATTTCGTGACATACATATAAATTTACATATATATATAACTTTTTTTAATGTTAAAAGCCGATTTTCGATCTAAGAACTCCTAATTTCATGAAGTTTTTTAATGAAATTCATCCTGGTGGGGTGCGGAACTTATTAAGAAATGCTTAGTCCCGGTCCGGTAGAGTGAATTCATTATAAAATTTCACGAAATTAGGCGTTCTTAGATTGAATTCCTCACTAGAGCAATTTCATGATTTTACTATACTATGGAACTCGATCTAGAAACGCATAATTTCATGAATTGTTTTCAATGAAATCACTCTAGTGTGGACCGGGACTTAAGAAGTCTCAAAACGTCATTTTTCATACAAAAAATTTCAAGTTTTCTTGCATTTAAGCATGTCTTGTTCCACGCTAATGCGATTTTTATGCAATAATTTCATTTAAAATAAGTAAGAACGGCGTTAAGTTCGGCCGGGCCGAACTTGTTATACCCTCCACCACGAGCTTAATTGAAGTAAAATGGGAAAATTAGTTTCAATTCGTGTATGAAGAGGAATTAATACAAAATTTCAGTAATTTCGGGAAAACAATGTGAGGCACCGTTCTATCGGGGGTATTTCAAAACGTCGATCTATACCGACAAATATTTGACAGAAGGTTTTTAGACTCAAAGAAAACTCAATACCAAATTTCAGCCACTTTGGTGGAATATTGAAGCCACAATCTTCAAAATACCGAAAATCGGGAGGAACCTTTCCATGGGGTCTATATGAAGGCGTGGACCTTTACCGGCAAATTTAAAAGGGAAGTTTGAGTATCCCCAACCAAGTCTAAATACCAAATTTCAGTCATTTCGGAGGAAAGTTAAGGCCACAACCTTCAAAATACGGAAAATTGGGAGGTACAGTTCTATGGGGGCTACATGAAGGCGTTGACCTATACCGACAAATTTATAGGGGGAGTTGTATACACCCAACAAAAGCTATATACTAAACTTCAGCCATTTCAGTGGAATATTGAGGCCACAACGTTCAAAATACCGAAAATCGGGAGGTACCGTTCTATGGGGGCTATATGAAAGCATGGACCGATACCGACAAAATTCAGGGGGAAGGTTTTATACCCCCAACGTAGACTAAGTACCAAATTTTAGCAATATCGGTGTGATAATGAAACTAAAACCTTCAAAATATCGAAAATCGGGAGGTACCGTTATATGGGGGCTATATGAAGAAGTGGACCGATACCGGCAAAATTCTAGGGAAATGTTTTATACCCTTAAAGAAGACTAAGTGCCAAATTTCAGCCATTTCGGTGTGATAATAAAGCTAGTACCTTCAAAATACCGAAAATCGGGTGGTACCGTTCTATGGGGGCTATATCAAAACGTGAACCGTTTTGTTATGAGTTTGGTTCTGAACACTAACCTTCGCCTAATAGGCAAATTTTCAAATAAAAATAAAAATCAGCTTGAGCCAGGCTGGGGTTCGAACCCACCGGGAAGCCACTACATAGTCGATACGTCCGAAGATCTGCTTTACCACCAGTGAAACCAGGTAACGTAATTTGGTGACTATGTGGGTTCGAGTCCTTGGCTTTCCTTTTTCACTTGGAAATAATTTCCGATCATCAATCTTAACTCTAAACGAGAAAATTAATAAAAAAACATTAAAAAAATGATCTTCGCCCTAAAAAGGCAAAATTTCAAAAAATAAAAAACAGGCTGAGCCCAGCTGGGGTTTGAACCCACGTCCTTGAACACATATCAAAAAATGTTGTCACGGCGTGTTAGCGTTCAAAGCCAAAACTCATAACTTCAAAGGCAGCGCAAAAAATCGTTTGTCGTGAAGAAAATACATTTCAGCGGCCAAATATCCGCATAAATGTATAAACCACATTTGCATTTGAAAAACGAAAAGTTCTAGGACAGGGAAGCCACTACATAGTCGATACGTCCGAAGATCTGCTTTACCACCAGTGAAACCAGGTAACGTAATTTGGTGACTATGTGGGTTCGAGTCCTTGGCTTTCCTTTTTCCCTTGCAAATAATTTCCGTTCATCAAGTTTTACTCTAAACGAGAAAATTAATAAAAAATCATTAAAAATGATCTTCGCACTAAAGGGCAAATTTTCAAAAAATAAAAAACAGGCTGAGCCCGGCTTGGATTTGAACCCACGTCCTTGAAAACATATCAAAAAATGTTGTCACGGCGTGTTAGCGTTCAAAGCCAAAACTCACAACTTCAAAGGCAGCGCAAAAAAGCGTTTGTCGTGAAGAAAATACATTTCAGCGGCCAAATATCCGCATAAATGTATAAACCACATTTGCATTTGAAAAACGAAAAGTTCTAGGACAGAGAAGCCACTACATAGTCGATACGTCCGAAGATCTGCTTTACCGCCAGTGAAACCAGGTAACGTAATTTGGTGACTATGTGGGTTCGAGTCCTTGGCTTTCCTTTTTCACTTGCAAATAATTTCCGATCATCAAGCTTAACTCTAAACGGGAAAATTAATAAATAAAAACTTCCTTACCAAATATTGACTCTCTATCTTTAAAATTGCGATCTGTATCTTGATTTCAACAGACAGATGGACGGACGGTCGGACATGGTTAAATCGACATAGAATTTTATGCTGATAAATAATATATACTTTATAGGGTCTGCGACGAATATTTCGATGTGTTACAAACGGAATGACAAATTTAATTATACCCTCCATATGGTGGAGGAATATAATTGCTTTTTTCTTGGAATTGCAGGTTTAAATTTGGGGACCAAATATACTACAAAATACAAAACAATCAAGTAACTAAAGGGTATAAATCCAATTTAACGGGTATTAACACATTGCGCATTTACTCACTGTCCATCACTAAAAAAGTAAAGACAGAAATAAGCCGACCGAATTAACCACCTAGCTTACTGTGTGAACAAAGCACATAGCCGAAGAAGTAACATTTTAAAAAGTTAATCTTATTTACAAGTTGATGCTAAAATAGAAGGCCAAAATATCAATGCAAATTTCATGAGAATTGATAGAACAATTAGGGACTACCATGCTGTCTGCCGTATCCAATACTTAAGTATTGAGTTGGTGTGTTACTTGTCAACTTTGGAGTATACATATGTTATTCTATAAGTTATTTTTTAATAATCTCAATACTCTGTGGCGATTTCTTGGCCGGACTCGGAATCATTCCGGAATCAGACCTTCAGCAGCCATGCTTTTAATGCTGAGAAAAATAGGCTTTTACGCTTTCTCATACATATTTGCTATAAAATTGTTGGTTACATATTGATTTAAATTGCCTTTAAATTCACATTCGTTTCCATTAAAAATATGACGTCTTTCCCTTTCACTCCCAAATGCTAGTATATTTAAGTCCTTTGAATATTGTAATTCCAGGAACAAAAATTGCCAAACCAAAAACAAATAATTATAGACAAGGAAATGCGGAAATAATGTAAACATCCCTTAAATGAATAACAATTACTGTGTCAACAATTCAGGACAATCAACAGATGTAATTAAAGTTCAAAGTAATTATGGTTTGGAGTTGATACAACGCAATAAAGCCATGTTTAAGGCAATTACGAATTATACATGAAAAGGAAATTTATAACATTTAAAAAGGTAAATAAGGCTGTGAAATAAAATTTTGGTGGGCGGAAATGCCATTGTGAAGACCTTAATATGTATATAATGAACATTCGCCATATAGCGCACTTTTCTGTTATTGTATCATGAATTTTTGTTGGTGCGTAGTCCTTTGTAAAATGCTTTGTATGTTATCTGTTTACGATGCCTGTGGAAAAGTTTTGAAATTGGTTTCCTAGAACAATTCAATTAACGTCCTTAGACACCTGATTAGATGGAGGGCCAAGTAAAAAAAGAAAATTTAATTAAGTCCGGCAATTATCGGTAGTGTGGTAAATATTTGGATCTTAGCAAGCTTTAGTTGTCAAATATTAGCGGCGATGAGGAAAACGCAGAGCAAAAAACGTTCCTACGTTTGGGAGTTATGCCCGCCATATAACATCGGACATAAGCCTAAACAATTTTGGATGTTTTGTCCAACATCAAGTGCGGATATAATTTCCAAAATCGGTTAGGAGTTTTGTCATGGTACCAACACACAGTGGGAAAAAATGCAGATATAGCGTGCAGAAAATAAAAGTCGAAGTTTTATTGTATGTTTATCCATAATTATGATAAAAATAGCTTTACATTGACAAATTCACTTCATTTATTGATATACTCGGGGGCCCGGCGAACCTCGTCTCGCACTCTGTTAGATACTGAAGTCGATGGCTTTGGTTCAAACCTATTATACTATTATTGCTATCTCGTTGTCGAGTTCAGTTGCAAATGTTTCTTTGTTTTGAACCATTTAGGACGATTTTTGACGCAGATGCACATTACACAATTGTACTTTCGATGTCAGTTTGTCGAAGAAAGACGCAACGTGTTTCTATTTCCCTCTAATCTCCGTCCCATAAACTGACAATTGGGCAACTGTAAATCGGGATTAAGATATATTTAATAAGCAAATAGCACATTTTGCGACGCACAGTTGAAACAAAGTAGTATCGTAACGCCCCTATTCGTTTCATAATCGATGGTTTTCTTCTTACTTACTTAGTCCTAATTTTGGTTTATTGGAGCTCATTTAAATTTGCCTTTTAATCAATTAACCTATTTCGAACAGAGGGATTCGATTACTCCGATACTTGATAAAAGTAACCATCTTCGTCTGCTTTTCTTTCTGACTTCTCTGTTTAAAGTGAACTACCGAATTTGAAAGTTCGGAATAAAATCATAGGTGAACACGGAGAGTGCATTTGTATGCAAAATCCTAATTTAAATTAGAGGGGCGCACTCTTTTTGTTCATCTCTGAATTAGATGCAATTGCTCTGGTAACACAGATAACTGCGGTAATTGTATCAATATCACAAATTAATATGTCGCCCGATACAGAATATTTGTCATTAATTCGATCAAAACATCTTCAGTACCTCTTATTTCTAGCTTTTTATATCATCAGCCTTTAGGCTAAATGTGCCTCATCGAAATAATAATTTTAAACCCCAAGACTGTTTCGACGAAGTTCTTTTAGAAAATTTGGAGTAGATTTAGCCCTGTCCGCCCGTCTGGCTGTTGTGCACTATAACTCTCGAACGAATCAACCGAACCAAATTTTGAACTTCGTAATACCTTGCCCAAACTTAGTTTAAGTTCGAAGTTGACCCATATCGGTCTACTCCTTCGGGTATCTCCCCCACAAAAGTTCGAAATTTTTCTGTAAAATTGTGTGAACGATAACTACCGAAGGGCGCAATCGATTTGGTCCAAACTTTGCAAATAGCATTGCTCCTTCCGGATATAGATCGGGTTTGAATATGGACCATATCAGTCTACTCCTTCGTGTACCTACCACACAAAATTCGGAATAAATGAAGTTTGGAGCTTCTCTCGGATGGTTTTGAATTTTTTTCAGCAGATTGTCCTTGCGGCCCCTTTACCAAGATACAATTTTTTCGGGTGCAAGTCCATACTTCGTAATACCTTGTCCAAACTTAGTTTAAGTTCGAAGTTGACCCATATCGGTCTACTCCTTCGGGTATCTCCCCCACAAAAGTTCGAAATTTTTCTGTAAAATTGTGTGAACGATAACTACCGAAGGGCGCAATCGATTTGGTCCAAACTTTGCAAATAGCATTACTCCTTCCGGATATAGATCGGGTTTGAATATGGACCATATCAGTCTACTCCTTCGTGTACCTACCACACAAAATTCGGAATAAATGAAGTTTGGGAGCTTCTCTCGGATGGTTTTGAATTTTTTTTCAGCAGATTGTCCTTGCGGCCCCTTTACCAAGATACAATTTTTTCGGGTGCAAGTCCATACTTCGTAATACCTTGTCCAAACTTAGTTTAAGTTCGAAGTTGAAGTCTACTCCTTCGGGTACCTCCCCCACAAAAGTTCGAAATTTTTCTGCAAAATGGTGTGAACGATAACTACCGAAGGGCGCAATCGATTTGGTCCAAACTTTGCAAATCGCATTACTCCTTCCGGATATAGATCGGGTTTGAATATGGACCATATCAGTCTACTCCTTCGTGTACCTACCACACAAAATTCGGAATAAATTAAGTTTGGGAGCTTCTCTCGGATGGTTTTGAAATTTTTTTCAGCAGATTGTCCTTGCGACCCTTTACCAAGATACAATTTTTTCGCGTGCAAGTCCATACTTCGTAATACCTTGCCCAAACTTATTTTAAGTTCGAAGTTGACCCATATCGGTCTACTCCTTCGGGTACCTCCCCCACAAAAGTTCGACATTTTTCTGTAAAATGATGTGAACAATAACTACCGAAGGGCGCAATCGATTTGGTCCAAACTTTGCAAATCGCATTACTCCTTCCGGATATAGATCGGGTTTGAATATGGACCATATCAGTCTACTCCTTATCAGTCTACTTTGCACATCGTATTATTTCATCCAGTCCAGTCGGTCCAGTCCTTCGGGTACCTCACACACAAAATTTGGGAAATGAAGACTTTGAGGACTCGTCTCGGATCTATTTGAATTTTTTTTGCAGAAGGTTGTTTTCACGATTCCTATTACAACGGTACAATTTTTTTCCGGAGTAAGTCCATGACACCCTGCCGCCACATACTTAAACTGCTAGTATGAAGGGTAACTCTCAAATTTGTCAACAATTGTTTCCAAACTTGGTTTAAACTCGCTGTTTAAACTTGTGTTTGCATCTTTTTTGTTTTTGGTCAAAGGCTGAGGGTACAGCTGACTGATACTTTCTTACTTATTTCTTTCCAATTTTGAATATCATACTTTTTCCATAAACATACATACATATGTTTGTATTTGACCATTTGCAATTGCGTTCCAGCTCTGCGGGAACAAAACTGATTGAATTCATACTCCTTTTCAGTGGGGATATAATTTTTTAGTAACATGACAGGACCTAGACAGTATCAATGTATATCTTGTACTGCTCAAATTTTATACGACATAAATCGGAAGTTGATCTTTCGAATACACTGTGTGTAATTTTTTGAGTCTTGTTTTATTAACCATATTCTGATGGATTATATGTGTTCACAATTTTTGTTCATTAAGACAAGATCTACAACTTTGCCTCTGAGATAAATTCCCAATTCCCAATTCAAAGCCTCAAACTTTTGGAGGCCTACAACCGCGAAAGTTGATGAGATAGGGAAAACGGGGAGACACGTGTCTTCTATTTTTGGTCTTCTATCACGCTGCGGTGTCAGAATATGGTTGATAATTTTAGTGTTGCACAGTGATATGTTTTTACTTACTTACAGCTCGCAATTTTAAAGATAGAGAGTCAATATTTGGTACAGAAGTTTTTATTACTTGCAGGATGGTTGGTATTGAAAATGGGATATATCGGTCCACGTTGTGATATAGCCCCCATAGAACGGTACCTCACGATTTCGGTATTTTTAAGGTTTTAGCTTCATTATCCTACCAAAATGGCTGAAATTTGGTACGTAGTCTTCTTTAAATAAAAATAAAACTTCCCCCCAGAATTTTGTCGGTATAAGTCCACGTTTCGATATAGCCCCCTTAGAACAGTACCTTCCGATTTTCGTAATACTGAAGACTGTGACGTCAATATCCCACCGAAATGGCTGAAATTCGTTATTTAGTCTTCCAAGAGTTATAAAATATTCCAAAAGAGTATTATCAGTATAGGTCCACGTCTTCCTATATCCCCATAGAAGCGTACTTCTTGATTTTCGGCATTTTTTATGTTTTAGCCACATTCTCTTACCGAAATATAGGAAATTTGGTATTTAGTCTTCTTTGAGCCTAAAAGCTTTCCGTCAGAAATTTGTCGGTATAGATCGACGTTTTGAAATAGCCCACATAGAACGGTGCCTCACATTGTTTTACCGAAATTGCTGAAATTTAGTATTAAGTCTTCTTCATACACGAAAGGAAACTAATTATTCCATTTTACTTCAACACAACTTGTGGTGGAGGGTATAACAAGTTCGGCCCGGCCAAACTTAACGCCGTTCTAACTTGCTAACAAAGTTTTCGCTGTTAATTTTCTAAAAAGACGCTTAAAAATAAATGAAAATCGATTTTTTAATAAATTTCTCGTTGGAAATCGAGCTTTATGATCAATAATGCATCTGAAAAAGGAAAGCCGATGACTCGAACCCACACACCCACCACTATGTGACATGACATGTTTCGCCTTTGGTAATGAAGGCTCCTCAGACATATCGGATGTGGGACGGCTTCGCTATCATCTAACATTTACTCTTTCAAATGCAATTTGTATTTTTACAATGCTGAATATTTTTCCTCGTCCTTGAAAAAACACAAGGAAAAAAGTGTTGTCATGGCGTGTTAGTGTTCAGAGCCAAAACTCAGAACTTTCAAAGACTACGGTAATAAGCGTTTGTCATGACACCATACAATGACTGAAAAAAAAAAACATTCATCATTGTAAAAATCAAATTGCATTTGAAAGAGTAAAAGTTAGATGATAGCGAAGCCGTCCCACATCCGATATATCTGAGGAGCTTTCATTACCAAAGGCGAAACATGTCATGTCACATAGTGGTGGGTGTGTGGTTTCGAGTCGTCGGCTTTCCTTTTTCAGATGCATTATTGATCATAAAGCTCGATTTCCAACGAGAAATTTATTAAAAAATAATACTAAAAATGATCTTCGCCTAAAAAGGCAAAATTTTCAAATAAATAAAATCGATTTGATTGTGAATAAAATAAAATATAATTTAAAAAAGTAAGTTTCAGTGTTTTATTTAGAAATGCACTTAAAACTAGGAATAAATGTGTCGCTTAGCATCAATAAAATTATTCTTTCTCATGATGGAATCTCTCAAATAAAACGTTTGCCGTTTAATTTTGCCACCATTTATAATTTAAATGCAAGCGTTTTATTTGAGAGATTCCATCATGAGAAAGAATATATTTATTGAGGCTAAGCGACAAATTATTTCCTAGTTTTAAGTGCATTTCTAAATAAAACACTGAAACTTAATTTTTTTAAATTATATTTTATTTTTAACTTTTTAGTAAATACATTTTTTTGACCACTGAGAACAAAATTATAGTCAATTTAGGCGAAAATTTAGATAAAAACTTTAAAATGCCTGAAATCGTGTAGTACAGTTATATAAAGGCTAAACCAAAACCTGGAATTATGTCCATAATTTTTGCTGGGGAAGTTTCTGTACCATTGGGGACTCCAAATGCCAAGTTACAGCCAATTCTGGCTATAAATGAAGATAAAATCCTTAAAACACTTAAAATCGGGTGGTACCACTATATGGAGGCTATATAAAAACCTGGACCTATGTCAACAATTTTTGGTGGAGAAGTTTGTTTACCATTGGGGACCCCAACTGCCAAGTTACAGCCAAAATGAAGATAAAATCCTGGTAATACTTGAAATCGGGTGGTACCGCTATAAGGCGGCTATACCAAAACCTGGACCTATGTTCACAATTTTTGGTGGGAAGATGTCTGTATCATTGGAAATGCTAATTCGGGCAAAAATGAAGATAAAATCCTCAAAATACCTGAAATCGGGTAGTACCGCTATATGGGGGCTGTAGGAAAAATTGGGCCCATATTCATGTATTGCCATCCAAATCTGAGAAGTGTGCAAAGTTTCAGTTCGATTGGTCAACTGCAATTGTGTGGAAAATGAGTTACCAGATTTGAAATGCAATTTAAATAAACACCGTAAAAACACTGTAAAAATGGTAAAAATTAACCAATGTTGGTTTTGATTTCATATTCATGTATTGTCATCCAAATCTGAAAAGTGTGCAAAGTTTGATTGGTCAACTGCAACTGTGTAAAAATTGAGTTACCAGATTTGAAACGCAATTTAAATAAAACACCGTTAAACACTGTAAAATGGACCAATGTTGGTTTTGATTCCATATTCATGTATTGTCATCTAAGTCGGCTTTCACACAGTGTCGTTTTGACGACACCATTTCACAGTTTCCGTGTTGATGTTTTGTTCGTAGATGTTGTCAGGGTGGGAAAATGTAGTGAAGAAAACGTACGAAAAAGTACTGTTGATGTAAATTCATACACAAAATAATTATTTTATTGCACTCATTTATTATGTTTCTTACCTGCAATGATGTTTTTCATCAGAATCAATATATACACATATTTTGTAATCTCTATTTCAACATATTTCATTAAAATATTTTTGTACATTCGGTACATAAATAGTACGCTTAGGTAAAGACGTACGATTGGCACAAAAATCCCGCAAAAATGCAACCCTGCTTACAAAAAAATCTGAATGAAGCGAAAACGGAGAGCAAGAAATGACGTCGTCTCCGTGACGAAAGTACATTGTGTGAAAGCCGAATAAATCTGAAAAGTATGCAAAGTTTCAGTTCGATTGGTCAACTGTAACTGTGTTAAAAATGAGTAACCAGATTTGAACTTAAAGGGCCAAAGCAAGTTAAATAAAACACTGTAAAATTTTCTATACCACTTTTAGAAGTTGACAAAACAGAGTAGTACAATGGACCCTGACAGTTGGTGCATATACAATTTTTGCCAAAAACTGTCACGGTATACTCCTAACACCAAGCTACATAGTAATGTGTCAAAAACTGTCAAAAATATTTTTTCAATTTTTTCGCAGATTTTCGCGATTTTTTTTAGGTTTTATCCTTTTCTGCTATGAGACCATTCCGAATTGGTGCGAATTGTTAAAATCAGTTCAGCGGTTCTTGAGTTATAAGCGTAGTAACCAACATCATTTCCATATTATGGCGAAAACCAAAAATGTTTTACAATCGATGAATCCGAGTTGCACCCATTCAGAATTCGCGAACTGTTAACATATTCTATATAGTATGATTGAAATCCTTTAAAATGAAGCGTTTTAGGAGGAATCCCATAAGGTCGACCATTAAAATTAATTTACGTGGAAGCTGTGTTGGCATCAATGTAGAAAAATAGGTAAAAATGGGTTGAAGCCAACAAGTTGTTTATGCTTCCTTCCGACTTCTGGCTTAAACTTACATTCTGGCTTAAACTTACATTTTATAGACATATGCCCAAAAAAGACTCAAAGAATACTTCATGGGCAATATGATACTAGTGTATCATTTCTCGATATATACACTGCATCCACCTAAAATTGATGCTGACATTTTGAAGCCGGAATTTCGGGGTTTTTTTAATTTTTTTAATAATTCGGACGCGCAACAAGATTGTATTCAAAACTCATAATAGGATTATAGAACTCGTGATTTTACGTCGTTTAATGCATATCTCATGAGTGTGCTCCTAACAGCATCCTAGTAATTGGAGTCTTAAAGCCAATATTTGATGCGTGAATTTTTTTAAAAAACCAATTTTTTGCGTTTAAAATTTACAAGTGTCATTCAATTTTCTTGGTACCCCGCGTGAATTTAGTTTTTATACGCGACGGATCTAATGAGACTATCCGCGATCGAATCCATCCACTAAAACCGCGAATATAGATACCTTGGAAATACGAAAATCGGCAAAAATGTATTTTGACAAATCAGCGTATTAAACCGCGATATGTGCGAAAACGCATGTCATAAATTACAGACATTAGCGAGTAATATGGGTTTTTTTACCAAAAATAGAATGTGGAGGCACATCCGAGGTTCTTGAAGAATCTATTTGAAATATGTATATATAGACGTATTTTTGATGGGTGCTACTGAAACCGTATGCGCATCAAAATCGTATGCAAATTGCGCGATTTTTACCCACATTAAGGTTTTTTGCATTGTGTGATGCAACTGGCGGCACACTTTCAGCTCTGAGTGAAACATCGAAATATGCATAAATATTAAAGAGATTGATTGGTTTTAACTAATTCGCGAATAGGCTTTTTAATTTCCACATTTTTTGAATGATTGTAATTCAATATTACTCTTAATTTCCTATCCTTATAAGTTATCACAGTAAGCAAATAAGCTTTCACGATGGTAAACTATATTTCTTGATGAAGTTTTAGCAGTAAACATTAATTATTGTATGGGATTTTAGCGAAATAGTTGGAGAACTCCCAAATATTTTTTTTTTCTAATTTTTCGAATCAAACCAAAAATTATATTTGCAACAATAATTTCCAACAATAAGTTTTCCTCTTTTGTTGTTGCTATAATATGGAATTTATGTACCCAATCACTATAAATTTGGTATCATATTTTTCTACCCATTGTCTAGATTCCACATATATTATTTTTTGAGGGTTTGTACGGACTCTGGGACAGGATAATTTTGATGTACTTCAATTTGTTTATTATTTGCTGATTTTCCGCGAAAATAATAATACATTTAATAACTATTCAAACATCTACGAGTAGATATGGAATGCTGTTAACGATTTATGCATACATTTTCTCATAATAAAAAAATAAGATATTTTTAAATATTTGTTCTTTATATGAGAATAAAAACCGCTATAACTTTTGCGCGCATCGTCAAATTTTGTGAACGCGAACAGATTTGAAACTAGAACTTTTTTCTTAACCTCTATGCCAAAAATTGTAAATGTGCTCGCAAAACATTTTTTTAATTTTTTTCAAATGGAATTGCAAAGCATTTTTGGTTTTTGCCATATATAGATTTGTTAAGTAGTATTTTTTAAATTTTTTGGTATAACTCTCGATTTACGGTATTTTGAAGATTTCTGTCACATTACCCAGCCTAAATGGCTAAAATTTGGTATTTGGTCTCCGTTGGGGTTATGTATACATTGGTGTGAGAATTGTCGGCATAGATCAGGGACGAGTTCTTTGCAAAACAGAATAGTGAGAGCGCCCACTGAGTTGTTTTTGCATTTGCTTCTCTCTCTCTCACTTACAGTGTAAGACCTACACTGTAAGTGAATGAAAACAAACAATAAACATCATGTGGTTGTTTTCATAGAGCCCCCATATAACTTCCAATTAACAGTTTGTGAGGAAACGCATCTCTGTATTAATTTTCTTACTTCCACCCGTACCGTAGGAACCGTCGTTATTCTACACAAGATATATAACAAATTTAAACTAAACTCGGCTTATTTCCTTACTAAACTAAATGCAGAGATTACAAAAAATGGACGTCAAATATATTAAGACCAAAACATCTAATTTTGTAGCGTGATTAAAAAAATGGGATGTGTTACCGACTAATGCCATATTGGCTACCTATGACAACCTACATTACATCCTTATAAATGTGATATTTTCAACTTTCATTTGGTTTTGCTTTTGGAATACCCCTTATAGACGCTGAGATATTTGCCATTCCGACCCTTGATTATTATCCGGCCATCACCAAAATCAGTAGCCTTCTTCCCATACGGGGCCCCATTAATCACCAAAATTTCGTGACGATCCCATCAAAATTGCACCTGTAGCGTGATTTCAAAAAATTGGATGTATTACAGACTGTACATGTAGGAAAACGCTGCAAAGGCAACACCTACACGTACGTAGCTCGCCCTTTAGTTATCACCGGCTAGAGAATTCATGTTGGCCGGTTTGGTATTTTTTAATCTGTTTTTAGTTCCTATCCTCTCTGCTTCTATTTTCCCAATTGTTGCCACAAACCGGTTTTGTGCATTTCGCAACATAGACGTTTTTTCATTACGAAAATAACCGGGTAAACAGTCAGAAGCAGAGCAGAGAGGAAAAGAGCTGCCTTTTGCAAACGAAAGTAAAAGTGAATTGTCAAAAGTGTACTTATAATTTAGAAAACAGATATTACAACAAAATTAAAACTTAAATTGATTCCCGTGAGGAATCATTTGTTGCCCAGAAACCAAAGGAAGGCGTGCATTTCCAAGTGGTCTCCCTCGCCAGTAAGTTGTTGCCCGTCCCCCGTGCCCAAGGGAAAGACCCAGCGCTGAAACCTAGGACAGAGTACGACAGCAGTTCGTGGTGAGTCCCACTGGCTAAGAAGTGAGTTCCGGCAAACAAAGTTGACCCCGGCTGTGGAAGTCTTGAAGGTTAACTCTTGAAAATTTGGAGATAGCCCCAACATTTCGTCCTTAGCAGCCGTCGGAAGAAAGTACAACCAGGGAAAAGGAGGAGGTGATAGCAATCGTAAGTACAGAAGTTTGGCTTTTAATAAATATGTTACATTTGGATATATGTACATTGCTCGATTGTGTTTGGATTTGATCACAAGGAGGATTTTGGGAATTTTTATTTATTGAGTTGCGTAACAGCATATTTGTTGACTCATAAGTTACCGTTTGTTACCGTTTTGTTTTCTGGAGACTCCTTTCCCTGTATTTGTTGTTGCAGTCTTGAACCGGCACTTTTTTCTCGTTTGCGGGCATTATAAATCTGTCGCTTTGGCAAATTGTATTTTATTTGTACATTGTGGTTGTGGCCTGCTGTTGGTTCGCTGCTTGTGCGCTGGCGTTGCTGTTTCTGTGCGGCTGGATACCTGTTGCGCTGCGCGCTGCCTCTGTTGCTGACGTGGTGGCCTAAAGCGGGGTACACACGATCAGTTTTGACTGTCGAAAAATTCGTAAAAAGTATTGAACATTCATTTGGATTGTTGGCTGCAGTTGAATCTGAGAAAGCGGAGCTGCAAAGGATATGGTCGGAATGGAGAGATGCGTATAAAAAATTCACGGAGGATCCCGAATGCGCCAAATGAATAAAGAGGTTCTCAAGAAGAAGAAGAAACTTGCTCATCAGAGCTATATAAAATGTATCAGCTTCCTAGATGATAGGAAGGAAGGGGTTAGGGTTGCCCCAGGCGCTGTTAATTAGAAGTCGTCTTCCTCAGTTGCGGTTCCTCCGTGTGATACGGAAGTTTTTGAGGGAGATTATATGTCGTGGCCCAGCTTTCGAGATTTATTCACTGCTATTTATGCTACTAACAAAAGGCTTAGCCCGGTAGAGAAGCTCTACCATATTTTTCAAAAACGAGCGGGGAAGCGAGGGAGTTAAATCGGCATATTCCCTTGACGGCGGAGGGTTTCATGATTGCCTGGGACGATCTATGAAACCAATACTAGAATAAAAGGATTCTAGTAAATTTTCAGTTGAGAATCTTGTTTAATTTCGCTCACTGCGGGCAAGAATCGTCAAGTTGTCTCAAAAAACTGCTCATGCGATGTGCCAAATTGTATTTCGGTCTTAGGGATGTACAAAATTGACGTGAAGTCTTGGGACCCTATTTTTGTGTACCAGTGTTCCTCAAAAATGCCCAAACTTACTCAGTCTCTATGGGAAGAGTCCTTATCAAATAAGACTGAAGTGCCTCGCTGGGAGGTTCTAAATAAGTTTCTCACAGAGAAATTTGAAGCCCTAGAGAGTATGGCAGATATAACTTCATCAAATGTGGTACAATCCAGTCAGGGGTATCGGCAAAAAGCAAATCAATTCGATAAGTCGACACATTTCAAAGTTCACCACACAAAAGCAAGTGAGGGCATATGCAATTTGTGCAAAGTGGGTTCATCTCCTAAATTCTTGCCCAAAATTCCTGAGCATGGAATTCAGAGGACGATTAGCTGTAGTGAAGAGAGAGAATAAATGCATAAATTGTTTGGCTCAGGGCCATAGAGCGGCGGAATGCCAAAAATCAGGGTTGTTATAGATGTAAAGCCATGCATTACGTTCTTTTGCATAAAGAGAAAAATTCTCAAAATGTTGGCTCTAGTATGAATGAAGCTCCCGATATGTCTCAGTTGTCGATGCCGTCTCCCAATCTGTCCTCTGGTCCAACAACTTCAGCAAATGGTCGGAACTTTCACAAATCGGTGTCGAATAGAACTATGCTTGCCACGGCTTGGGTAAATGTTTGAAGTTCACGCATTAGTTGACACTTGCTCGGATGACACCTTTATTTCCTCGTGAATTCAGAAGAATTTGAAGCTACCATCCACTTTTGTCTCTGCGGATATTTCTGGGTTGGGAGGTGGACATTTAGCCAGGTGTTCAAAAATTGCCTTAATCACGATTGGGTCGCTAAAAAATTCAAGTTTCACTCTTGAATTGGAGGCCTTTGTTGTCCCAGAGATAACTGGGGATATTGTGGATCCGATATTTTTTGCTCAATGGGGTTAAAAGGGACATTCTCGGTTCTCTCTTGGCTCAGGAGACGGTGTTTGGGTGGATATTGACCGGCCCAGCAACGGATTTGGTCAATCCTCGGAGAACCAGTGTTTCCCATTGCACTAAGGTGGCGGTAAAATATCAGTTGGTAAAATTCTGGGAGATTGAGGAGGTCCTCAGAATACCTGTCGTCTCGTTTGATGATCGGAGGTGTGAGGAAATCTATTTATCCAGTACTATACGAGGTCCTGATGGGAGGTATATTGTGGACTTACCCTTTCGGTCATATTTGCCCTTCTCTTTTTATCCAAATCAAGTCGGTATGGTGCCTTGTCTCAATTCGTGCCCAACGAGATGTCTCTTGCGCGAAATCCCGAGCGCAATAGTGACTACATGGCGTGTTTAAGCCAGAAAGTGCAACGACTAAGCTGAGAGTCGAATTTAATTCCTCTTGCCTCTCAGTGGAGAGAAAGAGTCTGAACAACGCTCTCTAAGTTGGCCCTACGCTCCAGAAGGATATTGTCTGGTTGAACTGGCGCGTGTATCAATATGTTTTTAACGCTGATATTACCAAAATGTATCGTCAGATTTGTGTTAAGCATCAGCTTATTCATGCGAACGGACGTCTGGGGAGCACTTTGTCTCTGCCGTACGATGAACGGCACCCCGTTATCCTGGCATATAGCAGCATGTTCGCTGAGCTCTACGTCGACCATATACATGAGCAAAATAATCGCGGCGGTATTCAGCTGACTACAGTGCTGGATATTAATGGGAAGAAACCTTGTAAAAATACTTTATGGGAAATGCGTAAAATATGCTATGGCTCAGAAGAAGCGTCAGATTCAGCTCAAGGCAGCCCTTCCTCCTGAAGGGAATACTTTTAGTAGACAATTTGCTACTTCGGGAGTAGACTTTGCGGGCCCATTTGAAATTAAGACGTTAAACGGTCGTGGTTGTCGTATCTCGAAAGGGTGCATATGCTTGTTCGTCTGCTTGGCCACAAAGGCCATCCACTTGGAACCGGTTAGCGACCTTTCCACCCCGCCTATTTAGCTGCTTTGTCTCGTTTTGCGTCTCGGCGTGGGTGTCCTCGTCAGATTTACTCCGATAACGGCAAAAACTTTGTTGGTGCTGAACGTGAACTTCGGACAGCCCTTGCAAGAGTTTTCTCAGAAGTTAAGGACGAAACCGTTACGAAGTACGGGTTTCAAAAGTTGGAATGGACCTTTATACCTGACTCCGCACCTCACATGGGAGGGCTGTGGGAGGAAGGTGTAAGAAGCCAACTCAAAAAGATGTCCGGACACTCAGGCGTACGTTTGAGGCGTTTGTCACGATCCTGGCCATTATTGAAAGCTGTCTCAATTCTTGGCCTCTTGCTCCCTTGTCGAATGACATTGACGATTTCGGGGCCCTTACTCCAGGCCACTTTCTCATGGGGGGTCGCTGCTTGCCCCGGCAGAACCGGCTCAGACCGAGAAGGCGTCTCTGCAAAACCGCTGGCGGCGGCTGAAGTTTCTCGCTCAAGAGTTCTGCAGGCGTTGGAAATCTGAGTACCTCAAGGAGCTCCACAAGAGAACAAAGTGGAAGAGGGCTCAGAGCGATTTGCAGTTGGGCGACTTGGTCAAACCTACCATATGCCCAAAAACATTCTGGGGGTGGGCGTTCTTTGGGGAGGTTCCGGTGAACCAGTTCTAACGACTTTACCCCGTTGTCTCAACCAGCAACTTCAGGCACTCCTTTAATTTTTGGTGCCCACTTACTACGCAACAAGGCTGGACCTGGTGCAACACATTAATCAACGATATATAGTTTTAGTTTTAGCCACACTGAATTTAACGGTTATTTATTTTTGTTTGAGTTAATATTGTTTTAGTTGGGAACTAGTCCCAAGGGGGTGGAGGATGTACATGTAGGAAAACGCTGCAAAGGCAACACCTACACGTACGTCGCTCGCCCTTTAGTTATCAACGGCGAGAGAATTCATGTTAACCAGCTTAGTATTTTTTACTTTGTTTTTAGTTTCTATTCTCAATCTCTCCTCTCTGTTTCTTTTTTCCCAAGTGTTGTCATAAACCGGTTTTGTGCATTTCGCAACATTGAAATATTTTTTTAACTGGTGGTGGGCAAAATTGTATTTTGGCTGGCGACAAATAATTTTTGTGGCGCACATATTTTTTTAAAGGCGATAATGTATATTGCCAATTTTGACAACAACAACAAATCACAGAATCTCGATATATAGTAATATTTTCATAATTATCTTATGGTCAGTCCAACCACAATCTGCTTAACCTTCTCATTTTGATATATGAAGTGTCAAGTGACGATGTACGCACAACAGCTGTTCACTGCCAAAAGCAAATGTTCTATCATTAGTTGTTCTGCCGCTGAGCAAAAAGTTTGTAAATTTCGTTTAATTTTCATTTAAATTAAGGTATAAAAGTAGTAAAAACAGCATTCCAAACAAAGGATGAAATAGTTGTGAATGAATATATGAAAATGTGTAGAAAGAAGAATCAAATAGTGACAAAAAGATATCAGTGCCTGAGTTGTGTTTCGTTTTTTAAGTAACAAACACTTCTAAAATAAAAATAATCTTCGAATCTTCGAAAATTTTGTGCATTATTTCATTTTTAATAACACTGTGATACAAAAGTGGACAAAATTTCATCAGGGGTTCTGATGCATAAATTCGGTATTGTCGGAGTCCATGGAAGACGAAAATACCTTTGGTTTCTTTGGGTCACTTCGTTTTTTGATTTTATAACGGTAAATGTAGTGAAAAACGGGGTTTCTTGGATTTTCAACTTAAAACTAAGATAACTTCTTTTTTCCACAATGGAAATGTACAGCTTATTTTTTATTTAAAAGGTGAAAATCATGGCTTTCGAAAAATCGGGTAAAAAATGGTTAAGTTATAGTGATTTAAGTGTGACAACAACGCATTAAAAAACAGTAAAATGCTTTTCCTCGTGCTCTAGGCTGCGTAGAAGACACCAAACTGCGTAATTATTTACTTTTATCAAGGAGGAAATTTAGTTAGCTTTACAAAATGGGGAAACACAATGAAATCGGTTGAAAAATGCCATGATTTTCACCTTTTAAATAAAAAATACGCTGTAAATTTCCATTGTGGAAAAAAGAAGTTATGTCCGTTTAAAGTTGAAAATCAAAGAAACCCCGTTTTTCACTACATTTACCGTTATAAAATCAAAAAACGAAGTGACCCAAAGAAACCAAAGGTATTTTCGTCTTCCATGGACTTCCACAATACCGAATTTATGCATCAGAACCCCTGCAAATTTTCACTGTAGCACAGTGTAATTAATAGAAATCGTATGCATGTGATCGAAATAACAAACAAAAGAATGTACATGTGTATGTACATATGTATAACATAACATCTGTTGTTGTCGTTTCATAACAAACGGAGAGAACTGCATAGTGTTTGTTACTGTTATAAAGTATAAGTGTATTCTATATTATAATTATTTGATTTATTGTTATTAAATAAATAAAACCTTTATTTAACAAACATATATTGGAAAATCCTTTAATGGGCAATTAATCACAAAGGTACAGTATAATTACAATAAAAAATACTACTTATTAGAGGCAACCACAACATGACTTCTGCTGCTACCCCGACATTTTAAAATATTTCAAAAATTGTATTATTAGAATATGATAGAGGTTACCGTATATCTATAATATATATTTTTCTTTCAAAATATGGTGGCATGAATCACATTTTTGGTCTGCGTGTTTGGACGCGATTTTGCCACCTAGAACACATTACTGAGAGTCTTCTGCATTGGTATTACTGCATTTCAAAACCCGATTTTGCATTTTTTTATTGTTAGGTTACTTCTCAATTTGTTAGGTTACTTCTCAATAAAAACTATTAAAATTGTGGGGAGTTTGGTTTGAGGAAATAAATCACAAATATAAAAATATTATTGTTTACAATACTCGTATCATTGCAAGTAAATTAAGTAATGGTGACAAATTGTTCGTTATATACGTGATTTTCTATAAACGGTGCGGTAGTAGTAAGCTTTATTTTATATCTCTTTTAAATATTAATCATTGATACGATTTAAAATAGTACTAAACTGTTCTTTATTAACCTATATTAAGAAAATATCCAAAATTGTAATAGCAATTCGTCTGAAAATCTACTCGCGGGGACAAATTTTTTGTTACTTACTACCGTAATCGTTTTCAACAATTTGTCGTGTATAAGAAAACTAATGGAAATGGCATTGGAAGAAATAGCTTTGTTCGTTATATACGTAGTTGCATATAACCGTTGTTCGTTATATCCGAATTTAACTGTAGAAATCGTTGTTTTATTTTACTTTTACACATAAATAATTTAAAAAGTTAAAAAATCCTGTAATTCCGTCTTTATTAATTTTTGCCCCAAAAACAGGGCAAATTACCTATAGTGCATTGTTACAAAGTACACTAAAAAAACATACACCTAACTGGGATTCCACAACACGTCAAAATACTATTTTAAAAAGAATTATGATATCACCTCCTCTTTCAAAATCCATAATAATTTATTGCAATTACATGTACGTATGTAAATTGTAAGTGGTACTACTAGAAAAAATATAAGTCAAATGTTCTGACTTTTATAGCTGTTGTAATGTGAGAACCTCCACAATGAGTTCGAACAACACACAACACACATCATGACCAATAGCGATCAGTTCGCATTGTGTGAACACACACTTACTACCGTAATCGTTTTCAACAATTTGTTGTGTATTAGAAAACTAATGGAAATGGCATTGGAAGGAATAGCTTTGTTCGTTATATACGTAGTTGCTTATAACCGTTGTTCGTTATAACCGAATTTAACTGTAGAAATCGTTGTTTTATCTCACTTTTACACATAAATAATTTAAAAAGTTAAAAAATCCTGTAATTCCGTCCTTATTAATTTTTGCCCCAAAAACAGGGCAAATTACCTATAGTGCATTGTTACAAAGTACACTAAAAAAACATACAGCTAACTGGGATTCCACAACACGTCAAAATACTATTTTTTAAAAAGAATTATGCTATCACCTCCTCTTTCAAAATCCATAATAATTTATTGCAATTACATGTACGTATGTAAATTGTAAGTGGTACTACTGGAAAAAATATAAGTCAAATGTTCTGACTTTTATAGCTGTTGTAATGTGAGAACCTCCACAATGAGTTCGAACAACACACATCATGACCAATAGCGATCAGTTCGCATTGTGTGAACACACACTTACTACCGTAATCGTTTTCAACAATTTTTTGTGTATTAGAAAACTAATGGAAATGGCATTGGAAGGAATAGCTTTGTTCGTTATATACGTAGTTGCATATAACCGTTGTTCGTTATATCCGAATTTAACTGTAGAAATCGTTGTTTTATCTCACTTTTACACATAAATAATTTAAACAAGTGGGAAAAGCGTTAAGTTCGGTCGGGCCGAACTTTTTATACCCTCCACCACAAATTTCAGCCATTTCGGTGGATTAATGTGGCCACAACATTCAAAATACCGAAAATCGGAAGTTACCGTTCTATGGGGGCTATATGATGGCGCGGACCTATACCTATAAATTTCTGAGGGGGGGAAGTTATATATCCCCAACGAAGACTAAATACCAAATTTCAGCCATCTCGGTGTGATAATGAGGCCAAAACCTTCAAAATACCGAAAATCGGGAGATATCGTCCTATGGGGGCTATATCAAAACGTGGACCTATATAAACATTTTATGGTCGAAATGTTTCTTAATCTCTGGAAACACAAAATACAAAGCTGCAACCGATTCTGTTGTCAAATGGGACTAATACATTCAAAATATATTAAAATGACGCGTACTTCATATGGGGCGTTATATGGGGGCTATACCAAAACGTGGACCTATATAAACCAACTTTGGTAGGAATGTTTTTTGGCCTCTGGAGACACAAAATACCAAGTTACAACCAATTCGGTAAAATGTGATAAATATCTTAAAAATTCCATAAAACGACGACGCGTCACGCGCCATTTTGTATGGGGGCTATACGAAAGCGTGGACCTACATAGCCCACTTTCAATACCAAAAGTCCTACGTACAAATAATAGATTTTCTCAAAAATTCATCCACCTACGTCAATCCGTTCGGACGCTAGAGTGATTTCCACAGACGGACAGACAGACGGACGGACATGGCTATATCGATGTAGAATTGCACGCTGATCAAGAATATATATAGTTTGTGGGGTCTACAATTATTATTTCGAGTAGTTACAAACGTAGTGACAAACTTAATATACCCCCATCCTATGGTGGAGGGTATAAAAATACCAACCAACTTTTATAAAGGAAAACCCAAAAAGTTAAAACACAAAAAATGCCATAACTCACGCACTTTTCAACCGATTTTATTGGTTTTCCCCATTTTGTAAAGCTAACTAAATTTCCTTCTTGATAACAGTAAATAATTATGCAGTTTGGTGTCTTCTACGCAGCCTAGAGCACCAGGAAAATCATTTTCCTGTTTTTAATGCGTTTTTGTCACACTTAAATCACTATAACTCAACCATTTGTTACCCGATTTTTAAAGAGTATGGCTTTTTCGAAAGCCATGATTTTCACCTTTTAAATAAAAAATTCGCTGTAAATTTCCATTGTGGAAAAATGAAGTTATGTCTGTTTAAAGCTGAAAATCCAAGAATCCCCGTTTTTCACTACATTTACCGTTATAAAATCAAAAAACGAAGTGACCCAAAGAAACCAAAGGTATTTTCGTCTTCCATGGACTCCCACAATACCGAATTTATGCATCAGAACCCCTGCAAATTTTCACTGTAGGATACAGTGTAATTAATAGAAATCGTATGCATGTGCAAAAAGAATGTACATGTGTATGTACATACATATATGGTAATATTCAAAAAAGTTTTTCAATCGTTGAAGTTGAGGTTCACCATTTAATAAGTCGCGAACTGTTAATATATATTATAAAATATGAATATATTTATATTAATTGAAGTGTTTTAGCCACGATCTCATAATATGGACCATAACAAATAATTTTCGTGGAAGCTGCGTTAGTGGTAATATAAAAAAATTGGAAAAATGTGTTGAAGTAAACATATTTTTGTGTTCTTTTTTTGATTTCTGGCCAAACCACGCAAAACCCAAACCTGTGCTCAAAGAAAGAACTAAACAATACCCCTTGGGCATCATGGTTCTAGTGTATGACTTTTGGATATATACACTGCATCCCCCTAAAATCGATGCTGACATTTTGAAGTTTTGATTTCAGTGTTTTTTGGAATTTTTCTTATAATTAGAGGGTGCAACTAGATAATAATCCAAACTAGTTTATAGGATTGTAGAACTCGCGATTCCACGTCGTTCGATGTATATGTCATGAGTGTGCTCCGTACAGCTTCCTAGTAATAGGAGTCCAAAGGCGAAAATTTGGTGCGTAAATTTTCTGAAAAAAACCTATTTTTTGGCTTTAAAATTTACAACTGTCGTACAGGTACCCCTGAACCCCGCGTGATTTTAGTTTTTTTTTTCGTGCCGGATCTAATGAGCTCTTCCGCGGTCGAATCCATCCACTAAAACGCCGGATATAGATACCTTGAAAGTAGGAAAATCTGCAAAAATATATTTTGACAATTCCGCGAATTGAACCGCGATTTTCTTTGATTATTTTTGCATAAATGTAATCCTTTATACGCGATTATAATATTTGCCAAAAAGGTTTGTCACAAATTACAAAGATTCAGGAGTAATATCCCCATTTATCCCAAAATAGAATGCGGTGGCACATCCGCAGTTCTTGACGAATCTGTTTAAAATAATTTATATTGACGTATTTTTAATAGGGGACCATTGAAATCGGATGCACCTTATAGTCATATGCACATTAGGGTTATGACTTTTTTGCAACCTCATATCCCTGTATCATAGCGTGATGAGTTTTGCCATAAGATTACATAAAATCTTAATTATAAGGTGATTCGGTGAAAAAACCTCACGCACAAAATGATTTTAAAATTTGAATTTATCAAGATTATGGACAATTTTTTGAAGTCACTGAAAACAGATATATAATTAAAAATAAACTTTAGAGCCACATGAGATAATTAAAATGACATAAAATTTTGTTCTCACTGTTTTTCTTCAATTCTGAGAATCGTAAAAATGTCGTAAATGCTTTTATTCAAAAATATAATTTTTTAAGAAAAAACAAAAAATTTAAAATTTTTTCAAAGTGACTTTTTTCGCGACTTTTTTAATATTTGAATGAAATAAACGTTATTATAGTTATTAGTAGACTTATATTTATTCATTCGTGCAACAAAAAATAATTTTTTGAAAAAAAAAAATTTTTCATTTCATATATTTTTTCAAAAACTTATTTTTTTAAAATCGATTTGTGCGTGAACTTTTTTTATATTTCAATGGAATAAACGATAGCATAGTGATTAATAGGCAAAAGTTCATTCATCCCTGCTACAGGAAATCATTTTTGAGGAAAAATTTCAAAAAGTCATAACCCTAATGCACATAGCGTAATTTTTGCCCACTTGAAGGTTTTTTGAATAGTAAGATGCAACTGATGGCACACTTTGGCCGCTGAATGAAACATGGGAAAATCCATGCATATTGATAGACATGGACTCCCTGTATCCGAAAAGCACATGCACCTCAACCGATTTAAACCAATTCGCGAATTATACGGTTTTTAACTTCTATGTTTTTTCTTTGATTGTAATTTCAATATTACTCTCTACTTCTTATTTCTATTGCTTATCACAGAAAACAAATATACTTTCACGATGACTAACTACTTTTCTCGTAGAAGTTTAAGCAAAATACTTCAGGATCTGTATGGAAATTTAGCGAAATAATAGAATATCTCCCAACATTTATTTTTCAAATTTTTCGTATTTAACCAAAAATATATTTTTGAAATAATTTCCAACAATAAGTTTCCGTTCTTTGTTGTTGCTGTAATATTCAAGTTATAAACGCGATCTTTATAATTTTGGTCTCACATTTTTCTACGCGTTGTCTAGATTCTGTACGTATTTTTAAATTATTTTTTATAGATTTTTTGGACTCTGATTTAGAATAAATAAAATTTATTCCAAGATTTCTTCAATATTTTTTGATTTTCTGCGAAAATAAAAATAAATTTAGCAACTATTTCAGCATCTACGGATAGATATCAAATGCTGCTAACGATTCATATATACATATTCTTATTACAGCACAATAGGAATTTTTAAATATTTTTTCTTTACAAGAGAGTAAACCCGCATATAACTTTTGAGTGCAGCATACAATTTTGTGAACGCGAACAGATTTGAAACCACGATTTTTTTTTTCGTAACCCATGTAACAAAAATGGCGGATGTGCTCGCCAAAAAAGTTTTAAATTTTTTTTCTATGCAATTGTAAAGGAAATTTGAAATGTACCATATATAACATAACATCTGTTGTTGTCGTTTCATAACAAACGGAGAGAATTGCATAGTCTTTGTTACTGTTATAAAGTATAAGTGTATTCTATATTATAATTATTTATTTTATTGTTATTAAATAAATAAAACTTTTATTTAACAAACATATATTGGAAAATCCTTTAATGGGCAATTAATCACAAAGGTACAGTATAATTACAATAAAAAAATACTGCTTATTAGAGGCAACCACAACATGACTTCTGCTGCTACCACGACATTTTCAAATATTTCAAAAATTGTATTATTAGAATATGATAGAGGTTACCATATATCTATAATATATATTTTCTTTCAAAATATGGTGGTATGAATCACATTTTTTTCTCTGCGTGTTTGAACGCGAGTTTGCCACCTAGAACACATTACTGAGAGTCTTCTGCATTGGTATTACTGCATTTCAAACTCCGATTTTCCCTTTTTTTGTGATTTTGTTAGGTTACTTCTCAATAAAAACTATTAAAATTGTTGGGAGTTCGGTTTGAGGAAATAAATCACAAATATATAAATATTATTGTTTACAATACTCGTATCATTGCAAGTAAATAAAGTAATGGTGACAAATTGTTCGTTACATATGTGATTTTCTATAAACGGTGCGGTAGTAGTAAGCCTTATTTTATATCTCTTTTAAATATTAATCATTGATGCGGTTTAAAATAGTACTTAACTCGTCTTTATTAACGTATATTTAAAAAAATATCCAAAATTGTAATATCAATTCGTCTGAAAATCTATTCGCGGGGTCAAAATTTTTGTTACTTACTACCGTGATCGTTTTCAACAATTTGTTGTGTGTAATAACACTAATGGAAATAGCATTGGAAGGAATAGCTTTGTTCGTTATATACGTAGTTGCTTATAACCGTTCTTCGTTATATCCGAATTTATCTGCAGCAATCGTTGTTTTATCTCACTTTTACACAAAAATAATTTAAAAAGTTAAAAAATCCTGGAATTACCTATAGTGCATTGTTACAAAGTACACTAAGAAAACATACAGCTAACTGGGATTTCACAACACGTCAAAATACTATTTTTTAAAAAGAAGTATGCTACTACTCCCTTTTTCAAAATCCATAATAATTTATTGCAATACATACTATTTTCGCGATATTTTGAATATATTTAAATGTACGTAAATTGTAAGTGGTACTACTAGAAAAATATAAGTCAAATGTTCTGACTTTTATAGCTATTCGTAGAAGAACGCGTTCGAATGAAACAAACATTAATATATTTCTAAGAAAAATTATTTATTTCTCATGGCAGTCAGAGTTGTCAGATGTTGTAGCAAAAATTTGACATGCTGACATTTTTTTGCCAATGGCTGCAACCATTGTGCAATGCCTCTCATGAGTAGTATCAGTGTATTTTGAGCGTGATTTTCGTTGGACTAGAGGGGGCTATAAAAAAATCGCCGTTCTTAAATATATTTTTAATGCCAATGTAATTAATTGTTTTCTTTTTTTATTCTTATAAATTCAAAGCGAATACAAGTGATACGTTTTATATCTTTTACGAGAAGTCATATCATCTATGATTAAAATTAACATTGATCAAAGAAATAAATGAACATCTTTCGATTTTATTTCCAATTAAGTGAATTTATCTCATTTCGAATCGAATGTAACTCTTTGGAAAAACGTTGACGATTTGTTACGGTTCTCACAATTGAAGACAACTAAATTAGTGAGAAACAAAAGGATATGTCTAATTAATTCTCTTTCGAGTTGAGCTGTTAGGCCTTTAGAGATACATTGAAAAATTAGGAGTCTACCGAAGTACCACGCATCTAACCATTACACTACGTTTCACGGGTGGTTAAGCCAATCTTCAGGTGTATTAGGATGTTGTTGTTGTGGAAGACGAAGGCAAAGCTTGGAAACTAGTATATACATCGCACTTCATTAGATAAATGTATATGCGAAATTATGTCAGTTAATTGAAACTCCAAGCTTTGCCTATAGTCCTGCTTGGTAATCCCATTTTTCAATTTTCACAAATACTATGGTAAGTTTTATTCCTACATCATTAGTAATTGCTCTTCTATATCAGAAGATTTTATTTTTGATTTGATCATCGATTATTGTCTACTAAAGTTTTGACAAGTTGATGGTGGCTTAGAACGCTAAGACGCCGGCAACCTTGACACTCAGTTGTAGGAGATCCAGGTTCGAATGTCATTTTTGGGATTGTGATTGGAAACTAAAAATGGTTTTAAACCCCAAGTATTATTGGGTGAAATCCGTTTCAAATAATTTAAAGTCGATTCAGCCATGTCCGTCCGTCTGTCTGTCTGTCTGTTCGCATGGCTGGAGTGCACGATAACTCTCGAACGGATCAACATATTGTCCATAACTGATTCTTGTAATATTTTGTCCAAACGTAAATCAAGTTCGAAGATGGGCCATATCGGTTCTCCTTCGGGTATCTTCTCCACAAAAGTTAAAATTTTTATCTAAAATGGTGTGAATGATAATTCTTGAAGGGAGTAACCGATTGCACTTCGTAGTGTTTCCTAAACACATAGATTAGCTTCGACGTAATTCTACTTTAAAGAACACAAATACGTAACTCTTAAGAACAAACTTGTTATCGGCAAAATGTTAAACTTTATTTCAGATAGTTTTCGCAGTGCTCATTACAACAGTAATGTTCGTTATGTCACAAGCTTAGGGTTTATCTCCGCCGCCTGAAACTTTTTTACTTATTTTATTTTTCAGACACACACACACACATTTGCAACTGACACATAACATTTAGTTTTAGCGCTATAGTATTTGTAAAACCCAAATTTTTGTTCAGTTTTTCAGCATTAAAATGTTCTTCATACTTCTTCATACTAGACAAAACAATTGCAACTCACTCTGTCGCTATATAAATAAGGCTAAAAATTATGTCTTTTTAAATTATTTTTGTGTCATATCCAGACATTTATTAGTTAACGTTAAAAATCTGGATGTGACACAAAAAGAATCTAAAAAGTCATAATTTTAAGCCTTATTTATATAGTGACGGAGTGAGTTGCAATTGTGTTGTTTTGCTAAAATATGGGATATTTTTTAAGTACGCTATTAAAAGTGAAACATCGTTATTAGGTACAAACACTAATTGTAGGTGTTTTGTTCGGAGTATGAAGAACATTTTAATGCTGAATGCTTTTAATTTGGTTATTGTATTATTGTAGAGCTAAAACTAAATAGTATATGTTAGTTGCAAGTGTTTTGTCCGATACTGTACATTAGGGTTATGGCTTTTCGACATTTATTCTCAAAAATGATTTCCTGTAGCACGAATGAATGAAATTTTGCCTATTAATCACTAAACTAACGTTTAGGTGCCACAATTGTGTAATGGTAAGCACACCAGCCTTGCACGCAGAAGGTCGTGGGTTTGATTCCCCGGCTAGGCAACATCAAATTTTCAACGGTGGCAAAATACCCCTCAGTAATGTTGGCGACGTTTCCTGAGTATTTCATCCACGTAAAACTTCTTTACAAGTAGTATCTTAGGACACGCCGTTCGGACTCGGCAATAACCTGTAGGTCCCATACTATTGAGATAATACGAATCGGGGTGCACTCATTGATATGAGAGAAGTCTCCCTTGTCCCGCCTGGGATGTTTGTGGAACAATTTTTATATTACCATTTATACCATTAAAATATTAAAAAAGTTAACGCGCAAATAAATTTAAAAAAAAATATTTTTTTGAAAAAAATTTATGAAACGAAAAAAAATCTCAAAATGTTATTACCTGTTGCACGAATGAATAAACTTAAGGGGTTATGGCCACTTACAAATTTTGCAAAACCGAAATGTTTATTGGTTCATTTTAAAGAACACGTAGAATAAAATATGTTGGAACAATTTCGAGTCGATCGGACAAAAATTAGCTGAAATATTAGCGTTAGAAAGAGACAATTTATTGTGATTTGTATGTACCATCGAAGTTTTAAAAGCGGGTTTCTCAAAACCGCGTTTTGGAATGCGGTGCCCACTGTAGCTCGAAAGCGTATGATCCGATTTTCAAATGTTTTTGTGGTTTGTTATACATATAAAAAGCTTGAACTTAGGCGAGAGACTTTTTTTCTTTGACAGTTCACAATTTTTGTAAAAATGTATATTTTTTAATTCCGTTTCCCTTAAGTACAAGATTATTAATTTCTTAAAGATTCCTCAAAAACATATGCAGATCGATTTATTCGTTTTCGAGGTACATTGGACACCGCAATCTGCTTTAGTAAAAACAGTGTTTCGTAGGCGGCCATTTGTCAGAACACTGTCCATATTTAAAAAAAAATATTTGAAATAGCTCAGGGTGTGATCTATTAGATGAAAACAAAATCTTCTACAAAATTTGGTAGATTTCTTGCAGAAAATTCATGAAAAATGCCATTTTTCGTGCTGAATAAGTGGCCATAAGCCATTAAGACTACTAATAACTTAAAAAAAACGTTTATTCCATTTAAATATTGAGAAGGTCATACACAAACCACTTTAAAATAATTTTGAATCTTCGGTTTGTTTTGTTAAAAAATCATATCTGTGAAAAAAGCGTTTACGATATTTTTATGATTCTCAGAATTTAAGAAAAATTAGGGAGAAAAAAATTTTATGTCATTTTAGTTATCTCATGTGGCTCTAAAGCTTACACCGACTTCACAAAATTGTCCATAATTCTGATAAATTCAAATTTTAAAGTCACTTTGTGCGTGAGGGTTTTCACCGAATCACATTATAATTAAGATTTTATGTAATCTTATGTAGAAACTCATCACGATATGATACGGGGTTATGAGGTTATAAAAAAATCATAACCCTAACATACATATTACATTAGTAGATTTTGTTAAGGTATACGACAAAATTTTTGTGTAAATTTGTGTGGTACTTGAACATATGCTTTATTTAAACGTATGAGGAGAACATTTGGCATTGTTCGCCATGGGGTAAGGCAGGGAAGATTATAGTTTGGATTCTCGCGAGAGAATCTCATCAGTTCCCTTGTTTTACCTTCCACCATAATATGTGCAGTGGACTTTCGCAAATATGAAAATATAGCAAATTTTGTTCTAACCCCATTCAATTTTTTTTTTGAATTACAGTGAAACCCTTATAATCTTTAACAACATGCTGTCCAACAAAAAATCTTTTGTTGAGTTAACACGTATCTAATATGGTAACTTTTTAGACCCTATAAAGCACTCGCATATCCTCTGGAATACTTTCGATTACGCAATTTGGTTCCTCCCTTATAACTTCGAAAACATTATTTGAGGGTTGCTTAGTCACCAGAAGTATCCAGTGTCCACCAGAACCATCCTATTATTGCTGATTTCATCATCAAGTTCAAAATCTTGCCACCAATTATTTTTTAACGTTTCGAAAAAAAAACTCTTTTGTCTTCTTTAACTGGATTTCACTCTGAACCATACGATATTAATTATCTTTAAAACTAAATTCTTCATTATAGAAATCTTCCATACTTTTGATAAATTAAATGCATAAAGAAATATTGTTTGTTTACAAAATTCAAATACCGTTTTAATATCGCCACCATAAAACTGTTTTTCGCCATTTTCAAAGTTTTAGCCGCATTATCCTACAGGAGTGAGTAAAATTTGATATATAGTCTTCGTTGGGCATATATAGCATTAATGCAAAGAATTGTTGGTATATGATCACGTTACAGACCCGATAAACGGTACCGCCCGATGTTCGGTATTTTCAAGGTTTCTGGTACACCTTTGGTTTGTGAGACTATCTATTGTCCGGTGTTGTTTTCTCAT
This sequence comes from Musca autumnalis, assembly GCF_047663935.1. Taxonomy (NCBI): domain Eukaryota; kingdom Metazoa; phylum Arthropoda; class Insecta; order Diptera; family Muscidae; genus Musca; species Musca autumnalis. The sequence goes on from NW_027411977.1 coordinate 149,671,556, forward strand.
GTTGTTCTGGCTTGTTTTTGCCAGATCTTCTGGGAACTTTCTTTTGTCCTTTCTTGCAGCTTTCTTTACTTGTTTTGCTAGTTTTTGATACTGTTCTCTCTTGTGAGGTTGTTGTTGTTTAGCTGTATCTTATGCACACCTCTTTGAGAAATTAGGTTCCGAGTGGCGCCTGATATCAAAAATTGTCTCTGTTTTTGGACTACGCCCTTGGCGATATGTTGATGTTATATCTTCCTATGTATGGTGTACGTTTACTGCAAGGCTGCTCAAAGGGGCACTTCTCCTGTCGGTGTGTGTCAATTTGCTCACTCGCACAATTGAAAAAGAGAGCTTTTGTTTTTGAAATGAAAATTTTCAATACACACATTTTTTCCATTACACAAGACAACCCAACAAACCAACATTACTCGAACAAAACATCATATTTGAATTATAAATTCTTGTGTAGCCACTGGAGAATAAACGAAACTTGATTCTCTTGAAAATAATGAATGTGTATGCTAATTATTAGCTTATCCGTGTAATTGTAGAATGTATTTATACGAATTGTATTTCGTAAATTTTATAAAATCAGACTGAATGGTATGTTGGAAAACTATCAAAATTTTTGTGTTTCAAAACCAACACAATAACAAAATGTGTTTGTATGTGTGTGAGCAGGCCTAGTTTACTGGTAACTTTTCGTTATTTTCCGTAACTAGGGTGTTTGTTTTAGTTGTGTTGTTTTGGAGTTGTTGTAGGTGCAGTTGTTTTATTGATGTCGCTTATGTTCACTGTCAATGCGCTTTTTTTGTTTTTGACGTCTCTGAGAGATTTTTTCCATCATCTACTCATGCATACATATGCGATCTATCTGGTTGCGAATACTACCGCTCCCTATTTTTGCTTTGGAGTCACTAATGATGTTTACTATCCGAAATTTATTGATTGTGGATGTTATTTATGTGTAGAATTTATTGTTCACAGTTGGTCTGTTCCAGTACTGCAATAATCTACTAATTTCTACTATTTTTTCGATAGCATAAAGGAAAAAATGTTATCGTAGTAAAAAATAGTAGTTTCTTGCAGGTTCTGGAACAGAGCAAGTGTCATCATCTGTGGGCGCATGCCACATGTGAGGTGTCTTACACTGTTCTTGAATCGAGCCATTAGTACACGGTCAGATATTTGTCTCCAAATGTATGCCAAGTTATCTGTGTAATGACCTGCTAGCGTTCTTTGGTAATATGATCCCAACTCCGCTGTCACCACTTTTTCTTTTCCACTGTACCGTGCATGGTTGTCGTTTTCTGTGGGAAGTTCATCGAATTGGAGTAATTTCACTTAAACCTATGACGATGCTGTTCAAGTAGTGCAAGCCTTGTTGCTTTACGAAGAGTTCGCACATTACATTGTGCAATGTGCGTCCTACATATTGAGTAATATGAAATACATATTTATTCATAAATCTTCTTCAAAATTTATTGATAAAGATTTCTGTCTTATTATAAAAAAAATATTCAGGATAGGTCCATGGCCGGAAATATTTTCAAAGATTTCTTTATTCCCGCAGACCATAAAACATTAACATTAACGCCTTTTTACTTGTTTAGCATGATAAATTTTTAGTCGCATTCCAACTTTTGCCATAGACAGTATAAAATTTAATTTAAACAGATAAACACATTTATGTAACCAAATATAAAAGCATTTTGCTGTGTTGTCTCTTTATTTTAGAACATTAAAAACAATAAGCGTATTTTTCCCAGAGGTTGCTGTGAATGACAATGAAATAAAGTTTACCTAATTAGATGCAATACAAAGCAAATGCGAAAAACACATTTAAATGGCATCCAGGGGTCTTGCTTTCTATTGTTATTTTTATTTTCAAGTATGCCTTTTAGCTGCATTCATTATTTTTGCTAGACGGCAAATATGAATGAAAATGAAAAATGTATTTCGACCAGGTCAAAAATTATCATTATAAGTGAATTATACAACTAAGGAAACAAAAACGCCATCCATATTCAAGGACCAAGGGATCAAAAATATATTATTTTTTAAGGAGGAACCATTGAAAACCCTTTGGAATTCGTTAATAATTTACGGAAATAGGCAGCCACTGCGGTGTCCTATAGCACTGAACTACATATCGCACATTGCTTGAAGTGTTTTAGCGCTTTATAAATTCGATGTACATGCATATGTACATATATACATACATCTTTTTAAGGGAGTGGAATTTAACAGATTTACAAATATATTTACATCATCATTCCTTTTAAAGCACATTCTTTATTAAAAACTGGAATTGGAATTCCTAGTACTAACTGACAGCCAGTTTATATCGCGTATTTCAATACGCCACTCATTTTTATTGACATTAACTAAAAATAGAACATAGACGTTGTAAGACTGCCTAAGGATGTTAATCTTGCCTGACAATAATCTTGATTTAAGTGGCTCGTTGAAAACTGTCAATGTGTGTCACCAACAGTACCATAGCCTTGGATTTGTATGTATGCCAAGTTGTCTTTCAAAATGTTTATGATGTCATTTAAGAAGTTTTGGCGATGAAATATGTTTTGTTGTTCTATACAAAGAGATACATTTAATGCAATGAAAAGACGTTCGTTCATTCAAGGACAAATGGATACGCGCAGAATGTTGTCGACTTGCCGACAGTTGCTATCGTAACTGGTTTTTTTATTCCATCTGTTCATTTTAATGTAAAAACTTGAAATAAAAAATAATGCTATTCCCTGTAGAATTAGACACGATATTGTATTAGGAATGTGCCACTATATATATTTACACTTGCTTTCAATTAAATTTACCAAAATACGAAAACAATAATTCATATTCTTTCTCACATTCTGACACAAAAGAAAAATCAACAAAGAAGATTATGTTTAAACTTAAAAAATAATCCAAAATTATGGATAAGGCTCTAACCCAAACGGCAATATATACGAATACAATTTACAATGCGATGTTCGTTTAAATTATATTTGCACTATTTCTTGGGCTGTAAGCACAACTTAAGCTCAATTTCACGAACATACAAACATTTGACGCATTTTTTTATAAAGGCACATGCTGATTTTGGTTGCACGTGAATAATTTTTTAACACTCAAGAAATTGTATATGTTATAAGGTCATTAGAACACAATTCTAAATTGCTGTTAGATGTCGTTGTTTTGTAAACTACTGACTAAGCCCAAAGTAACATACGCGAATATTGGCCGATACTTTTTTTACCAACGAAAGCAAGATGTGCTGTGGAGTATATCTTTTAGGGTGACCCAGAAAAAGGAAACAATTTTTCTTTTTTGAAAGGCCGAGCCCCTACATTTTTTCTATATGATCCGAAAATAGATATATGAAATTTTATGGCTATTGGCTAACGTCAACCCGTGCCACCTGAGCGATCTTTGTTTCCATGGTTAATTTTCGCAATGGTTAATTTTTACAAAAATGCTCTAAATGCCGCATTTATGGTACAATCGATGAAAAACTTTATGTAGTGTTTATATAATCAAATTTGGAATTTATCTAGAATTTTGTATTTAGTCTTTGTTGGGACCAGTAAACCTTCCCTCAGAAACTTGTCGGTACACGTCCACGTTTTAATATAGGGCCACCCGATTTTCGGTATTTTTAAGGTTTTACCCGCGTTATCCCACCGAACTGGATAAAATTTGGCATTTAGTCTTCGTAGGGGATATAAGACATTTTGACAGAAAATTGTCATTATTGGTCTAAATGTTTATATAGCTCCCATAGAACGATACCACATCATCCAACCGAAATTGCTGAAATCTAGTTTCAATAAAATTTACTATAATAAGTTCTATCTGGCCGAACGTAACGCCGCACAATGGTTCAGGAACCGATTTCCCTGGCCAAGACCTAAATTTTTTGTCGTTATTGATTGTCAATTGCAATATAGGATTTCGAAAGTAATCACAATAAAACTAAAAAAACCAAAAATTGGGTCAAATTATTGGAAGGTGTGGGCGTGGTGTGTGGTCCTAAAAACGACAATTTTCCCCATTTTGGAAAATACGTCAATTTTGCAAATTTCTGGAGAAACTACACCCGAACTTCTCTATAACGCATTTTTGATATGACGAATAAAAAATTAAAAAACAACTCCCTCCCACCCATTTTCACTTATTTTAACCTCTCTATAGCGAACTTCCCTATAACGAATACTTCTCAATAACAAAGTTTTTTCAATGCACAAATGAAAAGTCTCACACAAAATAATCTGTCTATAACGAACTTTCGAAAAACGTTATCCAATTTAGTTTACACAATAGATGTGAAACAAAACACATTCAATCAACGCTCTCTTTTATTGAAGTTTACACTAAACAAGGAGAAGCAAAACTCATTTATGGACGCTCCTACAATTTAAAAATTGATTCAAAATGCGTTAAATGTTCAATGACTAGTACTCGTATGTATAGTTTTTGCCCCAATTTCTTTATAACGAATTTTCTCTATAACGTAGTAATTCGTTGGCCCCAACTGCTACGTTATAGAGAAGTACGACTGAATGACATATATTCTGTGCATTGTTGTTTTTTTTTTTGCTTGGTAGTACTTTGGGGCCAAAGCCAGGGTTTTGAGGCAAAAAATCATAGGGGCAAGCTAGACCCTCAAAATTCGGTGTAGATTTTTATAAGGGACCTAGAAACTAATCTGCCAAATTTGGTAAATATCGGTTCATATATAAGGGGATTTCTGAGTGAAATCGGACACTTTTTCAAGATTAGGTTTTTGATTTCCCTTATTTTTTACTGTGGTGATGCTGCTGATTAACAAAACATTTTAGTATATTTTCAGATTTTTTTGACTAACGGTTCCAGAGATATCGCGCCTTGAAAAAGTCAAATTCTGTAAAAACTACATGCAAAGAAATACTCATTACTTATTTAATATTGGTCCAAATTGAAAAAATCTTTTTTTGTATGTTTTGTTGTTTTATCAGCTATTAAATAAAAAATAGCAAAAAAAAATTGCACAGTGGGCTTGGATGCTATTTTCGCGATTTAATATTTAAAATCAATTTTTAAAGATGTTCGACCCCTTCGATTTTCTTTAAATTTTATTGTATTAAACTACGTTCAATTACAAAAATTTTAAGTCCTATGTGGTAATGGGATTCGGACGATTACTATTTTTTCTGAATTTTTAAAAATTTGTCAATACAATTTTTCCTTTATACCTTTGTCCAAAATTTATTATTTTATTAAAAAATTAAAAGTTTCATTTATAAATATTTGTTTTGATTTTATGTTTATGAATTTATCTCAAACATTATAAAAACTGCGTCATTTTTCGATTTTGAAAATGCATCAGCGAAAATTCCATTAAAACCCACTGTGCATTTTTTTCTATTGTTTATGATAAATATATAATACTAGCAAAGTGCCCGCTACTTCGTATGCGGAAAGGATATAAAAAACAAATAAACAGTATAAAATATGAAAATGGCGAACACTGAAAATTTTATTGCACTAATACCAATTTTAATCAATATTGTTATTTTAGTACTGTTAGAATCCTCTTTAGTTCGATTTGCAAAAAGATCAGCAGTATCTCACCCTTACATATTAACAGCGAGACCAACTTTACACACCAATACTCACCCTAAATCCAAAGAATACAGATTTCAGCACTGTCTCTACACACAACAACAAATTTAGTGCCATTAAGTACTCTTCGTACCCATAAGTACGATTTACCAAAACTACCTCAATCCTTCACTTCAACAGTAACCTTAATTCCAAAAAACAGGATTCCAGCGCAATCCATGCACTCAAATCCAAATTGTACCATTTGGTATATTTCGTGCCCATAAGTACGAATTTCAAAAACTACCTCCACGTCTCAATCCTACACTCCCACCGTAGTGATACCAAATTCCAGGATTCCAGCTCTATACGCTCCCTCAAATACCCACTGTGCCAAATTTAGTACCATTTAGTACTTTTCGTACCCATAAGTACGAATTTGCAAAACTACCTTAATCCTATACTCCAACAGTAATCTCAATTTCAAATTTAAGGATTTCAGGTCTATTCGTTCACTCAAATCCAAATTGTAAAAAATTTAATACCATTTAGTAGTTTTCTTAACCATAAGTACGAATTTCCAAAACTACCTCAATCCTACTCTTCAACAATAATCTCAATTCCAAATTTCAGGATTCCAGATTCCAAATGCCAATTGTGCGAAATTTAGTACTATTCGTTCCCATAAGTACGAATTTCCAAAACTACCACAATCCTACACTCCAAAAAAAATCTCAATTCCACATTTCAGGATTCCAGTTTTATCCATTCATAATAAGTATAATTTCCAAGTACGAATTTCCAAAACTACCTCAATCCTACTCTTCAACAATAATCTCAATTCCAAATTTCAGGATTCCAGATTCCAAATCCCAATTGTACGAAATTTTGTACTTTTCGTTCCCATAAGTACGAATTTCCAAAACTACCACAATCCTACACTCCAACAAAAATCTCAATTCCACAGTTCAGGATTCCAGTTTTATCCATTCACCCAAATCCCCATTGAACAAAATTTAGTACCATTTAGTACTTTTTGTACTCTAACTACGAATTTCCAAAACTCCTTAGTTCTACACTCCAAAAGTAATGCCAATTCCGAATTTCAGGATTCCAGCTTTATCCGTTCACCCAAATCCAATTTGTACTATATATAGTACCATTTAACACTGTTCGTACACATAAGTACGAATTTCCAAGACAACCTCAATCCTATACTTCAACAGTAATCGCAATTACGAATTCAGGATTCGTTCACTCAAATCCCCATCGAACCAAATTTCGTACCATTTAGTACTTTGGTCACTTCATCAGTGACCCTCAGCCCAAATTTGAGGAATCAAGCTCTATCCGTTCACCCAAATACAAATTGTACTAAATTTACTACCACTTAGTACTGTTCGTACACATAAGTACGAATTTCCAAAGCTTCCTCAATCCTACACTCCACCAGTTGTCTCAACTCCAAATTTCGAGATTCCAACTCTATCTGTTCTCCCAAATCGTAATTGTACCAAATTTAGTACCATTTAGTAATTTTCGTACCCATAAGTACGAATTTTCAAAACTACTTTCGTTCTACTCTCCAACAGTAGACTAAGTTCAAAATTTTAGGATTCCAGCACTATCCGTTCGCTTAAATTATAATTGCACCAAATGTAGTACCATTTAGTACTTGTCGTACGAATAAGTACGCATTTTCAAAACTGCTTCCATTCTACTCTCTAACAGCAGCCTTAATTCAAATTTCAGGATTCCAGCTCTAACCGTTCGCCCTAATCGTAATTGTACCAAATTTAGTACCATTTAGTACTTTTCGTATCCATATGTACGAATTTTCAAAACTACTTCCATGCTACCCTCCAACTGTAGCCTTAATTCGAAAAATTTCAGGATTCCAGCTCTATCCGTTCAACCTATATCCAAATTGTACCAAATTTGGTACCATTTAGTACTTTTCGTACCCATAAGTACGATTTTTCAAAACTACTTCCATATAACTCTCCAACAGTAGCCTTCGTTCAAAATTTCAGGATTTCAACTCTATCCGTTCGCCCAAATCATAAGTGTACCAAATTTAGTACCATTTAGTACTTTTCCTACCCACAAGTACGAATTTTCAAAACTACGTCCATTATACTCTCCAACAGTAGCCTTAATTTATAATTTCAGGATTCCAGTTCCATCCGTTCGCCCAAATCGTAATTGTACCAAATTTAGTACAATTTAGTACTTTTCGTACCCATAAGTACGAATTTTCAAAACTACTTCCATGCTACCCTCCAACTGTAGCCTTAATTCAAAAATGTCAGGATTCCAGGTCTATCCGTTCAACCTTCATATATCCAAATTGTACCAAATTTAGTACCATTTAGTATTTTTCGTGCCCATTAGTACGAATTTTCAAAACTACGTCCAGTTTACTCTCCAACAGTAGCCTTAGTTCAAAATTTCAGGATTCCAACTCTATCCGTTCACCCAAAACATAAGTGTACCAAATTTAGTACCATTTAGTACTTTTTGTACCCATATATACGAATTTTCAAAACTACGTCCATTCTACTCTCCAACAGTAGCCTTAATTCAAAAATTCAGGATTCCAGCTCTATCCGTTCGCACAAATCATTATTGTACCAAATTTAGTACCATTTAGTACTTTTCGTACACATGTGTACACTTTTCCTAAACCACCTCCTTATGTCAACTGCACCTTTTAACCTTGATTCTCACACCAAATTTCAACCTATAACCTTTATCCGTTGACAAAGTACGAATTGGCACCAAATTTAGTACACTTTAGTACTTTTCGTACACTTATAGTTCGATTTTCTAAAAACCCTTTAGTGCATCTTTCCTACACTCCATCAGTAACCTTCATTCCAAATTTCAAAGTTCTAGCTCTACCGGTTCGCCAAATACAAACGGTACCATATTTAGTACCTTTTAGTACTTTTCGTACCCTTCCGGTTCGAATTTCCAAAAACCCAGCCTTATCTGACCCCTTCGGACCAAGAGTGATCCACACCCAAAATTTCAGGATTCTAGCTTCAGCCGTTTCGTCTGGGCGTTGATGAATCAATCAGTCAGTCAGTCAATCACTTTACTCTTTTATTAATATAGATATCCTGCTTTATCTGTTCACCCAAGTCCAAATTGTACCAGATTTAGTACCGTCCAGTACTTTTCGTACCCATAACCAAAAATTTTCAAAACTACCTCAATCCTACAACTCAACAGTACTCTTAATTCCAAATCTTAGGATTCCAGCTGTATCCGTTACGCCAAATCCAAGTTGTACCAAGGTTAGTACCATTTAGTACATTTCGTACCCAAAAGTACGAATTTCTTAAACTTTCACAATGCTACAGTCCAACAATAATCTTAGTTCCAAATTTCACTATTCCAACTCTATCCGATCACTCATATCCAAATTGTACCAGGTTTGATACCATTTAGTACTTTTCGTACCCATAACCATACATTTTCAAAACTACCTCAATCATTCACTCCAATAGTAATCTTAATTCCAAATCTCAAGATTCCACCTTTATCCGATCACTCTATTCCAAATAGTACCAAATTTGGTACCATTTAGTACTTTTCGTACCCAAAAGTACGAAGTTCCAAAATACCTTTATACTACACTCCTACAGTAATCCTAATTCTAAATTGCAGGATTCCAGCTCCATCTGTTCAAAATGTACCTTAGTTGGTACTATTTAGTACTTTTCGTACTCATATGTACGAATTTCGAAAACTACTTCCATATCTCACACCTACACTCCAACAGTAATAGAAATTCCAAATTTCAGAATTCTAACCGTATCGGTTCGCCAAATTCAAAGTGTACCAAATTTAGTACCATTTAGTACTATTCGTACACATGAATGCACATTCCCAAAACCATATATCAACACATCTTCCAGACCTTGATTTACATTCCAAATTTGAAGATTTTACCTCTATTCTTTCCCATAATACGAAATAGTACTAAATTTAGTACGTTTTAGTACTTTTCGTAGACTTGTAGTCCGAATTTCCAAAAACCCTTTGGTACACCTTTTTATCTTTCCATCAGTGACCCTCATTCCAAATTTCAGAGTTCTAGCTCTACCGGTTCGCCCAAATGCAAATTGTACCAAATTTAGTACCATTTAGTACTTTTCGCACACAAGAGTACACATTTCCAAAACCACCGCCTTGTATCAACACATCTTCTAAACCTTGATTTTTATTCCAAATTTCAAGATTATAGCTCTATCCGTTCACATAATACCAAATGGTACTAAATTTGGTAACTTTTAGTACTTTTCGTACACTTATAGTCCGAATTTCCAAAAACCCTTTGGTATACCTTTCTATCTTTTCATCAGCGACCCTCATTCCAAATTTCAGAATTCTCGCTCTTCGCGTTTGGCTAATACTAATGGTACTATATTTAGTACCTTTTGGTACTTTTCGTACCGTTCTAGTACGAATTTCCAAAAACCAAGCCTTATCTGTCACCTTCGGACCAAGAGTGACCCTCACCCAAAATTTCATGATTCTAGCTTCAGCCGTTTCGTCTGGCGTTGATGAATCAATCAGTCAGTCAGTCAGTGAATCAGTCACTCTACTCTTTTATTAATATAGATATAATGATAAATATGTACTCTTAGCTTCAAAAATACAGGAAATACAAATTTTGGACAAAGGTATAAAGGAAAAATTGTATTGACATATTTTAAAAAGTTCAGAAAAAATAGTAATCGTCCGAATCCCATTACCACATAGGACTTAAAATTTTTGTAATTGAACGTAGTTTAATACAAAAAAATTTAAAGAAAATCGAAGGGGTCGAACATCTTTAAAAATTTATTTTAAATATTAAATCGCGAAAATAGCATCCAAGCCCACTATGCAATTTTTTTTGCTATTTTTTATTTAATAGCTGATAAAACAACAAAACATACAAAATTTTTTTTTTCAATTTGGACCAATATTAAATAAGTTATGAGTATTTCTTTGCATGTAGTTTTTACAGAATTTGACTTTTTCAAGGCGCTATCTCTGGAACCGTTAGTCAAAAAAAATCTGAAAATATACTAAAATGTTTTGTTAATCAGCAGCATCACCACAGCAAAAAATAAGGGAAATCAAAAACCTCATCTTGAAAAAGTGTCCGATTTCACTCAGAAATCCCCATAAATATATCTCCCATATAAATGTTCGCCCGATTTCAAAATATTTAGTGGACCAAACACGCAAATTCTGTCCAATTATGGTGAAATTTGGAAAGTGTGATGAAGATTTGGATATAGTATTTGGTGCATCAATCCGCTATGTATGTCCAATTTTGATGAAATTTTAAAAGTATGACAGGATTAGACCTAGAAAAATGTTTGTCAAATCATATCGAAATCGGTTTAGATTTGGATATAGCTCCCATATATATATTCGCCCGATTTCATGTAATTGATGGCCCAAACACTAAAATTCTGGCCCATTCAGACTGTACTGTTATAATCAGCTCCCATATATATTTTCATCCGATTAAATGTTAATTTGATTAGAGTGGTGTTGGGTATCATAGAGTCGTCACCGTTTTACACAAATCGATATTTTGATTTAAGTATGTATGTATATGATTCTTTATATATAGTTATAATAGTTTTATGGTTTAACATTCTTTGATCAAATGGTCGACATGTTGTATCATACCAAATGTAGTCGTCAATTAGATTAAATTTAGTATTAGGTGAAAATATTTGTGGAGTGTATATCCAATCTATAGTAAAGATGGGAAACAGTGTCACCAAGTCTTCTTTTGAAAATAATTTTGGTGGCTAGTACAATAAAGAGTGTAATGAGTGATTAAACTCAAATTATTTAATAATTTTAATAATATAAAGAGTAAGTAAGTGGGTTTATAAAAGACATGTAAAATAACAGTAAATTAAATATCAAAATAGAAATGATGATAGGACCACAGTTTATACAGTTGGTTAGTGTCCACCTGATTGTTATGTTTGTTGTCAAAAACATTATTGTGATTTCAAATACAAAGAAACTCAAATCACAATAATATAAAATCTATTATGTTTGTTGCCAAAAGTTGTTAACAGAACTCTGAATGGCCGACCTTCTATAGGCATTGGGCAGGACTCAAAATATTTGTGATAAAATTTCGAATTTTAGAGATTAAGTCGAGCCTGTAGAATTTGTTGTTGAGGATTATAAAGACTTTGTATTTGCGAGAAAAAAATGTAAAGCGAGTTTTTCCCTTTTAAAAACTTCAGATGTTTATCAAGCAGCGAAAATTCAGCGATTCTTGAAGAAACGGACATTTTACTTAAGAATCGTCGACTTAGCCCTGTAAATGCAAAAGAGCTTTCTTGAGCGTAATACATTTAACTTCATTTTTAATACAAAAGAAGAAAGTGTTGGGAAGGGGGAAATTTCCTAAAAATGCAAATGCAGAAAGAATTATATTAATTAATGGGCGATATCATGTATATTGATCATCAGTTCTGGAAACAATTGTCTAATTGCTGGTTTGAACTGAAAATTTTGAAATAATATATAGCATCAAAAATGCAGTTTAATGCTTCACTAGCTCCAATATCTCTATAAGGACCATACAGAACGATGTAAATATTAGTAACTGTCAAAGCAAAAAAAAAAAAAAAAACATTGCGTATAGGTACTTGGTGTTGGTGACAAAGCCAGTATTATTTTACTGTTGACCTTTCCTAAGTTATTTTTGTTATGACCGCGTTTTTATATAATAACGGTATTTTTCGTTCAAGAGTTTATGAAAATAAAACTAATTTATTTCATTTTTCACTCAACGTTCCGTTGGATTTATTCCAACTTCATCAGGAGCATTTATATTGTACGGGTATTATGATACAGAGTAGCTTTTTACTTACAATTAGTTTTTTCTTTGCATTGTGTGTAACTTATTATTATTTATTTATATATTTTTATAACCAATTGATAAATGAAATTCTTCTTTGAGCTTGAGGTCATAAGTTTTTTTATTATTTTTATCTTTTCATAATTCCAATATTTCGCAACTTTTAAAATTGCATCTTCAGGGAAGATTCCCAATAGCTTCTTTCCCCTATTTATATGTGCCCGCTGCTACATAGACTGTTCTAGTCCCCTTGATCAGGGAGCTTCTACTATGTTCCGACAAACTGCTCAAGGAGACTAGAACAGTCTATGTAGCAGGGGGCACATATAAATAGGGGAAAGGAGCTGTTGGGATTTTCGATACTTTGAAGGTTTTAGCCTCATTATCACACCGAAATGGCTGAAATTTGGTACGTCGTCTTCGTTGGGGGTATAAAACTTTCCCACAGAAATTTTCACTATAATATGGAGTGTATAATTCAATTTATCATTCCGCTTCTGACACATCGAAATATTCATCGGAGACCTATAAAGTAAAATTCTAAGTCGATATAACCACGTCCATTTGTCCGTGCGTTTGTTGAATTCACGATACACCTCGCAATTTTTAAGATAGAGCTTTAAAATTTGTTATAGAAGTTTCTATTACTCCTAGGATGTTTGGTATTGGAAATGGGCTATATTGGTCCACATTTTTATATAGCCCCCATAGAACGTACCTTCTGATTTCGGTATTTTGAAGGTAGTGACCACAATAATTCACCGAAATGGCAGAAATTTGGTATTTGTTCTTCATTTGGGGTATTAAACGTTCCATATGAAATTTGTCGGTGTGGGTCCACATCTTCATATGTCCCCCATAGAACGTACTTCCCTCTTTTCCGGGTTGTGAAGGTTGTGGCCTCAATGTGCCTCAGAAATTGCTGATATTTTGTATTTAGTCTTCGTTGGGGGTATAAAACTTTCCCTCAGGAATTTGTCGTTACATATTCAATATTCCGCCGAAATAGCTAACATTTGGTATTTCGTCTTCATTTGGGGTATTAAACGTTCCATATGAAATTTGTCGGTATAGGTCCACGCCTTCATGTAGCCCGAGAGAACGGTACCACCCGATTTTCGGTATTTTGAAGGTTTCAGCTTCATTATTTGTAGGCTTAGGTCCACGCCTTCATATAGCCCCTATAGAACGGTTCCTCCCGATTTTAGGTATTTTGAAGCTTATAGCCACAATCATCAATCGAAATGCCTGAAATATATGGGTGTCTTTCACTTGGGGGCAGAGAACATTGTCGCGAATTATTCCATCTTTATCATATATCCAAATGCATGTACTGCGGTAGTGAAACGATATAAGTGTTTCAAATGGACTTCCGGGTCCTCCTTATCTTTTACATTCGATTTCTTCGGAGCGAGTTCCGCCTCCGCCGATCTTGCTACATGTGCTTGAGAAGTTTTACTTTCTAGGTTGATATCCGGAATACTAATAGCTGAACGCCAGAATTGTTCGTCTGGAGCCATATCGGTCCAAACCACCGCAGACTTTTCTCCTTTAAATCTGGAGGAGTCACACCCCGGGTTGCAAGATCTTCGGGTTTGTCATGTGTTGAAGCATGCTTCCAATTATCTCCTACTTTCTCTAGTATTTTTTGACCCTATGTGCAACAAATGTTGTCCACTTATGAGAAGGTTTTTAAGCCATGCTAGGATAATTGACTTTTTGATATAGCCCCCATGAACCGGTACCTCCCGAATTTCGGTACTTTGAAGGTTAGCCACATTGTTTTTACCGAACATTATTATATTTATTTATTTTTGAAAGATTAAACAATTTCGAGTGACTTTTCGTTCTAATCAAAAATAAGCAGACATGCAGAATATAGGTTTTTAGCGTTTCATCATAGACATGAAAATAATTAAAATTGTCGGGCGTCAAATCAAAGCCTGAAGTAACTCCCAAACCAGGGATGAAAACTGTTCCGAGCTGCAGATCTATGGTTGTCATCACTGCTTAAACAGCGTTGTTTGTCAAAAATCACTACATGCAGCGGGAAAACCACAAACTTAACATCCCTGTTCGAAAAGTTTAATCTGATTTCCCTTAAATTTTCATTTTTCTAATGGAATCCAAACGTATTTTCAATACGATAATAACATAGTTGTTGGTTTAAGCTGAATATATTTTATTCTTAATATATATATTTTATTATTATTCTCTTTTTGAAGTGAGATGCAGTTAAAATTGATTTATTTTCAAGAAATGTAGATAAGACTATAGTTTCGGTCTATGCCACTATACCTCATCAGTTCTTTGTATTTCACAAAGAACTCTTCCCCAATCAATGTGACTGGTGAATTCATTTAAATGCGAATTCAAGAAAGACATCTAAAAACTCTTTTAGCCGTATATGTAAACCAAAAAACTACTTCCCACTGTTATGCGTTGCAAAAATCAACATAACGATCTGATGGTTTGTCGTAAAGCAACAACAACCTATCGTCCACCGTACTGGGCGTCTATTTTGGGAAGAGTCCTTTGTTGCAATACAAAGAACTAAGAGAACTGATGAGGTCTAGTGGCGTAGATCGAAACTATAGTCTTCTGTGCCTTTCCCGATTTAGCAGCATCCCACTTAAAAAACTTGTTGTTTTTAAAACTTAAAAGCAAAACAAAAACAGAGATTCGCATGCAGTACCTTACAATAATAAAGAATTCTATAGCTGACCCGGTCCGCGTTGCTGGCCCGTTGTTTGGGTTCTCCGTGTAAACTTTAGTTATCTATCCAGTATTGATACACCCATAATTAGGCATCCCTCTAGAAACTTCATAATATAAATCAATGTTTTGACATAAATTCCATATAATGGTATCCCCCAAATTTAAGATATAAAATCTCTTTTATTATACCCTTCACCATAAACCGACAGTTTAAAGCACTTTGTGACCCACATATAATGGTCGGTGCACGTCAATTAACATTGCTATATATTGGATTGTTGGTCTCGGTTGGGGTCGTAGTTATTATTGCAAAGAATTGTTGGTATAGGTCCACGTTTTGATATAGCTCCCATAGCTGATTTTCGCTGATTTTCGCTATTTTTGAGGATTTAACATCATTATCACACCGAAATGGCTGAAATCTGGTTTTAATATATTTTAAAGAGGAGAGCATTAATATTCGTATCGACCGAAAGACACGCCTTTTTATTTGCGCTCGGTATGTAACAGTAATAGGTTCACGTTTTGATATAGCTCCCATATAACAGTACCTCCCGATTTTCGATAGTTCAGAGATGTAGCCACTGTTCAGTCAGTATACGTCCTCGTTTTGATAAAGCTCCCATAGAACGTTGGCGCCTGATTTTCACTATTTTTGGTGGATTTAACCTCATTCAGGCCGATCGAACGTAACGCTTTTTTTCTTCGCGCTCTATATGCAATAGTGGTAAAATACCCCTCAACGAAATGTATGTTCCTTCGGGATATGTATGGCAACATTTATATAATTCATAAAAAAATTACTTCTATAAATTGTAGCTGTTATTATCTGCTGTATTTAAAAAATGTATCTTTACCTAGCTATTCCAAGGACTGAAATCAATGCTCATGAAGTTTCACTTCCCACATTTTGAGATTTTATCCGTAATTATAATATTTTCAAAAATCGAACACGATCGCGGTATTCTGATTCCAATGATGATATTGTATTGTATATCAATAACTTTGTCTGATTTCCAATCGATCTTTCTGGAATTTAGATCTTGTGACATCTCAAGTTATCGGGATTTTACTGTATTCCAAAATGTGGAGTTGAACGCGCTATCCCACTTATTGCTTATTGTTCAGTGTTTATAGCGTTTTTTAGGCACGCTTACAAAATTATGTATATTATCTGAAATAATAAATGTTTGCAAATTTTGTGATGACCGCGATATTTCACTTTTCGCGGTATTTCACTTCCGCGAAGACCATTCAGGGTCAAGACAGTAATTACAGTAGTATTGCAAACAATCTGCAAACAATACGTTCAAAAATATCATGAACTTCAGATTTAAAAAAAAAAAATTAAGGGAAACCTCCGGTCACTACACTTAGCCGTATTACAATAGCTCACGACCGCGCTATCCCACTTGTTCAAGCTAGTGTTTATATCATTTTTGTGTCACGCTTACTAAAATGATGTATATTAATTGAAATAATACATTTTTGAAAACTTTGTGATGACCGCGATCATTCAGGGAACACAATCTGTAAACACTACGTTCAAAAATATCAAAGATTTCAGATTTTCTTAAAAACATTGTGGGGGAGGACCACCGGTCACTACTCCTAGCCGTATAAAAACAGCTTACGACAGTTCTAATTAATTGAAATAATACATTTTTGAAAATTTTGGGATGACCGCGATTTTCACTTCCGCGACGACCATTCAGGGTCAAGACTGTAATTACCATAGCATTGCAAACAATTTGTAAGCAATATATTAAAAGGTATCTTGAATTTCGCGGTGTTCTTAAAAAAATTGTGGGGAGGACCACCGGTCACTACACTTAGCGGGATAAACAAATAGATTACGACCTATTCTCAGACCTAAAAACTCCACAATCGATTCCCAATCGATTTTTCGGAATTTTTATATAGTGACATCTCAAGTCATCGGGATTTTACTGTATTCCAAAATATGGCGTTGACCGCGATATCCCACATATTGAAGCCAGTGTTTTAGCGGTTTTGTAGTCACGCTTACTAAAATTAAGTATATTATCTGAAATAATACATTTTTGAATAATTTGGGATGACCGCGATATTTCACTTCCGCGACGACCATTCAAAAAAATATATAGCCTATTTTCACCACCGGTGTTCCCAGTACATTATCTGAAATTTTCAAGAAAATCTATTCAGCCGTTTTTGAGTCTATTCGGAACATACAAACATACTAACATATACACATTGCCTCTTATACATTAGACTAGCTGACCCGGTCCGCGTTGCTGGCCCGTTGTTTGGGTTCTCCGTGTAAACTTTCGTTATCTATCCAGCATTGATACATCCATAATTAGGCATCCCTCTAGAAACTTCATAATATAAATCAATGTTTTGACATCAATTCCGTATAATGGTATCCCCCAAATTTAAGATATAAAATCTCTTTTATTATACCCTTCACCATAAATCGACAGTTTAAAGCACTTTGTGACCCACATGTAATGGTCGGTGCACGCCAATTGACATTGCTATATATTGGATTGTTGGTCTCGGCTGGGGTCGTAATTATTACTGCAAAGAATTGTTGGTATAGGTCCACGTTTTGATATAGCTCCCATAGAACGGTACCGGCCGATTTTCGCTATTTTTGAGGATTTAACATCATTATCACACCGAAATGGCTGAAATCTGATTTTAATATATTTTAAAGAGGAGAGCATAAATATTCGACGATATCGACCGAAAGACACGCCTTTTTATTTGCGCTCGGTATGTAACAGTAATAGGTTCACGTTTTGATATAGCTCCCATAAAACAGTACCTCCCGATTTTCGATAGTTCAGAGATATACACTGTTCAGTATACGTCCTCGTTTTGATATAGCTCCCATAGAACGGTATCGCCTGATTTCGCTATTTTTGGTGGATTTAACCTCATTCAGGCCGATCGAACGTAACGCTTTTTTTCTTCGCGCTTTATATGCAATAGTGGTAAAATACCCCTCAGCGGAATGTATGTTCCTTCGGGATATGTATGGCAACATTTATATAATTCATAAAAAAATTACTTATATAAATTGTAGTTGTTATTATCGAGATTTTGCTGTATTTAAAAAATGTATCTTTACCTAGCTATTCCAAGGACTGAAATCAATGCTCATGAAGTTTCACTTCCCACATTTTGAGATTTTATCCGTAATTATAATATTTTCAAAAATCGAATACGATCGCGGTATTCTGATTCCAATGATGATTTTGTATTGTATATCAATAACTTTTTCTGATTTCCAATGGATCTTTCTGGAATTTCGATGTTGTGACATCTCAAGTTATCCGGATTTTACTGTATTCCAAAATGTGGAGTTGATCGCGCTGTCCCACTTATTGTTTAGCGTTTATAGCGTTTTTAGGCATGCTTACAAAATTATGTATATTATCTGAAATAATAAATGTTTGCAAATTTTGTGATGACCGCGATATTTCACTTTTCGCGATATTTCACTTCCGCGGAGACCATTCAGGGTCAAGACAGTAATTACAGTAGTATTGCAAACAATCTGTAAACAATACGTTCAAAAATATCATGGACTTCAGATTAAAAAAAAAAAAATTGAAGGAGAACCTCCGGTCACTACACTTAGCCGTATTAAAATAGCTCACGACCGCGCTATCCCACTTGTTCAAGCTAGTGTTTATATCATTTTTGTGTCACACTTTCCAAAATTATGTATATTAATTGAAATAATACATTTTTGAAAACTTTGTGATGACCGCGATCATTCAGGGAAAACAATCTGTAAACAATACGTTCAAAAATATCAAAGATTTCAGATTTTCTTTAAAACATTGTGGGGGAGGACCACCGGTCACTATAAAAACAGCTTACGACAGTTCTAATTAATTGAAATAATACATTTTTGAAAATTTTGGGATGACCGCGATTTTCACTTCCGCGACGACCATCCAGGGTCAAGACTGTAATTACCATAGCATTGCAAACAATTTGTAAACAATATATTAAAACGTATCTTGAATTTCGCGGTTTTCTTAAGAAAATTGTGGGGAGGACCACCGGTCACTACACTTAGCGGGATAAAAAAATAGATTACGACCTATTCTCAGACCTAAAAACTCCACATACAAAATTTCATAAGATCCCAATCGATTTTTCGGAATTTCTATATAGTGACATCTCAAGTCATCGGGATTTTACTGTATTCCAAAATATGGCGTTGACCGCGTTATCCCACATATTGAAGCCAGTGTTTTAGCGGTTTTGTAGTCACGCTTACTAAAATTAGGTATATTATCTGGAATAATACATTTTTGAATAATTTGGGATGACCGCGATATTTCACTTCCGCGACGACCATTCAAAAAAATATATAGCCTATTTTCACCACCGGTGTTCCCAGTACATTATCTGAAATTTTCAAGAAAATCTATTCAGCCGTTTTTGAGTCTATTCGGAACATACAAACATACAAACATACAAACAAACAAACATACTAACATACACACATTGCCTTTTATATATTAGATAGTCTCGATAATCCGGACACAACATGTTTCGGCGGTGTCCGGATTATCGAATTGTCCGGATTACCGAGTATCAACAAAAACATATAACTTTGTACATTAATAAGGGACTTTTACTATGTTATGAACTGACATATAAGGTAAACGAATTCATATTAAGCAAATATCACGGGTTGCGAACATTTTATGACGTGGAAATAGCTTCCGTGGCTGCCAAATTTACTTCTTATATTACTTCAGCCTAATTTAAGTGGTATTTGGTGAGTATTTTTGCCATCTAAAACTTCTCTACAACTGGTTTATATTTATTCATATACATATGAAGAAAAGACAACATTTTTTAGTTTTCCATAAAAAAAAAATTAAAATTTTTTTTTAAGCTACATGAAAGATTTTTGGTACATAGATTGGGAAAAAAATGCCATTCTTAAATCTGTTCGTGATACTAATTTTGGTTGTTGCGCGCAAAAGTTATGGCGGTTTCAGTTCTGATAAAAAGAAAAAAAATCTTTAAAAGACTCTAATCATTATATTGAGAAACTCTCTCGATCATTCAGGGAACACAATCTGTAAACACTACGTTCAAAAATATCAAAGATTTCAGATTTTCTTAAAAACATTGTGGGGGAGGACCACCGGTCACTACTCCTAGCCGTATAAAAACAGCTTACGACAGTTCTAATTAATTGAAATAATACATTTTTGAAAATTTTGGGATGACCGCGATTTTCACTTCCGCGACGACCATTCAGGGTCAAGACTGTAATTACCATAGCATTGCAAACAATTTGTAAACAATATATTAAAAGGTATCTTGAATTTCGCGGTGTTCTTAAAAAAATTGTGGGGAGGACCACCGGTCACTACACTTAGCGGGATAAACAAATAGATTACGACCTATTCTCAGACCTAAAAACTCCACAATCGATTCCCAATCGATTTTTCGGAATTTCTATATAGTGACATCTCAAGTCATCGGGATTTTACTGTATTCCAAAATATGGCGTTGACCGCGATATCCCACATATTGAAGCCAGTGTTTTAGCGGTTTTGTAGTCACGCTTACTAAAATTAGGTATATTATCTGAAATAATACATTTTTGAATAATTTGGGATGACCGCGATATTTCACTTCCGCGACGACCATTCAAAAAAATATATAGCCTATTTTCACCACCGGTGTTCCCAGTACATTATCTGAAATTTTCAAGAAAATCTATTCAGCCGTTTTTGAGTCTATTCGGAACATACAAACATACTAACATACACACATTGCCTCTTATATATTAGATAGTCTCGATAATCCGGACACAACATGTTTCGGCGGTGTCCGGATTATCGAATTGTCCGGATTACCGAGTATCAACAAAAACATATAACTTTGTACATTAATAAGGGACTTTTACTATGTTATGAACTGACATATAAGGTAAACGAATTCATATTAAGCAAATATCACGGGTTGCGAACATTTTATGACGTGGAAATAGCTTCCGTGGCTGCCAAATTTACTTCTTATATTACTTCAGCCTAATTTAAGTGGTATTTGGTGAGTATTTTTGCCATCTAAAACTTCTCTACAACTGGTTTATATTTATTCATATACATATGAAGAAAAGACAAAATTTTTTAGTTTTCCATAAAAAAAAATTAAAATTTTTTTTTTAAGCTACATGAAAGATTTTTGGTACATAGATTGGGAAAAAATGCCATTCTTAAATCTGTTCGTGATACTAATTTTGGTTGTTGCGCGCAAAAGTTATGGCGGTTTCAGTTCTGATAAAAAGAAAAAAAATCTTTAAAAGACTCTAATCATTATATTGAGAAACTCTCTTAATTAGGGGCTCCCTACATACTATATGTTTACTGAGGTCCCATAACTTTAGTGAAAAAGTTGTGAATTTTCGCGGAAATTAGGAAAGAATTCCAAACAATTGGTAGTTTGCAACTTGTTTTAATAAAATTCAACCTGCTTATGCCTCTGAAAAATATATAAAAAATATGTACGTAATCTATACATCGCGAAGATTCAAATGAAACCAAAACTATACAAATCCGTTTAGTGGTTTTCATATTATAGCGAAAACAAAAAAAATATATTGAGGAAATTTATAAAATTTTTGTAAGAGAAAATATTTATTAAAATTTATTTTGTGAGTTAGTTGAACAAAATGTAAGAAAAATAGGTCGGAGTTTTTCTTCTATTTAAGTTAAATTTCACGCAATAAATCACATTTTTTATTCTAATCACTTCTCGAAAACACGCTAACATCTAGCAGAAGATATGGATATCTTTCAAATAAATGTTGGGTTCCTTTAAATGGGGTATAATCTTGAAATAAAATTGTATCGGGTAATGTTAATTTTGAAATGCGTGTAAATCGCGAAATCCTCAAAATCACTTGATGCGCATGCGGTTTAGCAATACAGCGAATTCTTCTCTTTTAATTTGTACACATTTGCCAGGATTTATTTTGGCCGCTAAGATGTAGCATCGTCTGCAGTTTAGTGTGCAACAAACTGTATAACGCTTATATTTTGCACAAAGTGCATACACTTTTTATGCGCATCCGATTTCACTATCAACCGTGAAAAAATACATCGATCTAAAAATATTTCAATAAAATCCATCAAGAACCGTGGATGTAGCATCACACAGTATTTTTTGGATAAATCGGATACAGCTCCCACGCCACTAAAGTTTTCAAACCGCTGTTTTCGCACAAACGCGAGTGATGATTCACTTTCTTCATTGAAATGGAAACGATCCACATAAAACGCGAATTAGTCAGCGATATTTTGAAAAACATTTTTCGCAAATTTTTCAATTTTTGCAGTAGCCATTTCCGCCGTTCTAGTAGATGGATTTTTATGATCTGTGATTCATATGATCCGGATCGTCGAAAAACTAAAATATCGCGGGGTAGCAGCACACTCAAAACGATATTGTAAATACTGTAACCAAAAAATAGGTTTTTTAGAAAAAATATCACACTAAATGTTGGCCTTTGGCAGTAGATTACTCTGCTGCTGTGTGGGCTACATACTCAATATACATATCAGATTATGCGAAATCGCGAGTTCTTTAATCCTATAATTGGTTTTTCGAAATATCCGTATGCGCGTCCCAGTTACATAAAAAATACAAAAAAACACCTAAAATCCGGCTTCAAAATGTCAGCATCCATAAAAGGTGGATGCAGTGCAAATTTTGAAAAGTGATACACTAGAAGTGTAATCTTCATTTTGTATTCTCCTACTTTTACTTTGGACAGATGTCCGTCATTTGAATGGTTTAATCAGAAATCGAATAGCAATGTAAAAAACCTGTTTAGCTTCAACGTGTTTTTACCTATGTTTTTTCCTTTACGCGGTCGTAACTACCACGTAAATTAAATTTTTTTGCTAAATTTTTGAGCTTTGTACAAAAACATCTAAAATAATCCAGCAATAGTCATAGTTACTGGTAAACTACAATAGTTCGCGTATTATAATAGTGCAAACCTTGGCTTCATGGAAACTAAAAAATTTTGACTTTTCCTCATATATTATTTTAAGGATATAAACTTCGTGGTCCATGTACATATATTGATTTCGCTTGTCCATGGGACATGAGCCTATTATGACTATTGATAGAACTTTAGAACTCAAATGCACTCATCTCATTATGGTGAATATTTTGCTATAACATCACCAAACCACCTCATCTCGTCCAAGAAACCAAAAAGAGATATTGTTTTATATAAATCTTATAGCTTAGGAATAAGACAAAATGGAATTTGAATCTATTGTTTGCATAATTACGAGAATGCTATACAACAATCCTTATTTACAGATGATTTAGAATGTCAAAGAAAGAAAATTCGGAACGAATTAGGAACGAATGTCGGAAAGAAATTTCCGTTCCGAATTTCCCAAGAATTCTCTCGAGATTTCGTTACGAAATCGATCCGATGTCGCTCCGACATTTCGTTCCGAAATTATGTCAACCACTTCATACAACTTTCGTTAAAATGTCGTTACGGACTCGGCGATAAACTGTAGGTCCCATGTCATTGAGCTAATATGAATCGGGGTATGAGAGAAGTCTCCATTGTCCCTTATGGGATGTTTGTAGAACAATTATATTATACAAGGTCTCTCTAGTCGTTTCCTCTTTTAGCTAAAAATCCCAATAAAAACTAACTTAATCCCAACGCTTTAAAGGATTTAAACATTTCTTGGTCAAATATCTATGGAATACAAGGGTCTTTCTCCCTAAACGAAGGGAAAGTGAAATAATTCCTTTAGAGGTAAGGAACACGCAACATCGATTTTCCGGGGAACTAGGCTACCCAACACTAGTTTTTAAATATTATTGCTTATCATAGCCAGTCATCAATGGGTGAACGGTAGGAATATCATTTGACACATTCAAATAGTAAATTCCTTATTGACTATATAACTGAGTTAACAGTGACTATGTAAAAAGTGGAGATTTGGACCAACAACTTTGAAAAACTTATGTTTTCTTATTTATACACCATTTGCTATTGTTAAGAACGAAAACGTCAATGAAATAAATAAGAATCTAACATTCTATATAAGAAAAAAATATTGATGTCCGGTTTATCGAGGTAAGAAAAATATGTGATGACCGGATTACCGAGTCTACAATGTAAATAATTCTGGTGTCCGGATTACCGCGTTGTCCGGATTAACGAGTGTCCTGTATGTAGTTTTGTGTTGTTTTCACAGTTAGGTCATATCTATATATATAAAATTGAAATTTGTTTGTCTGTTTGTTTGTTTGTTTGTGCCTTATAGACTCGAAAACAGCTGAACAGATCTTACTGAAATGTTTAGGGTACATTGCTACATGGACTGGAATGAAAATAGGCTATATCATTTTTTGAAATTTCGCGTTGATCTGGAGATATAGCATCAAAACCGGATGTACCTCCAAAAAATTTAGATTTTGTATGCAAATATCTTTAAAAGTATTACAGATACAATCTCCAAATTTTGTATGTGTGACGGAATTTGATGTAGAAATAAATTTACCAAATTATATTCAAATCGGTTTAGATTTGGATATAGCTCCCACATACATATATTTTCGGCCGATTTCCTTATTTTATGTACCAAACATGCTATTTATGTCCAATTTCGATGAAATTTGGAATGTATGACGGAACTTGGTCTGGAAATAAACGTGCCAAATTATATCAAAATCGGTTCAGATTTGAATATAGCTCCCATATATATTTTCGGTCGATTTTCCGCATTTGATGCAGCAAACACGCTACATACGTCCAATTTCGCTGAAATTTGGAATGTGTAACGGAATTTGGTCTAGGCATAAATGTGCCGAATTATAACGAAAACGGTTCAGATTTGGATATAGCTCCAATATATATTTTCGGCCGATTTTCCACATTTTATGCACCAAACACGCTGTATATGTTCAATTTCGCTGAAATTTGGAGGGTCTGACGGAATTTATTCCAGAAATAAATGTGCTAACTTATATAGAGATCGGTTCATATTTGAATATAGCTCCCATATATATTTTCGGCCGATTTTCTGTAGTTTATGCACCAAGCACGCTATATATGTCCAATTTCGCTGAAATTTGGAATGTGTTACAGAACTTGGTCTAGAAATAAATGTGCCAAATTATATCGTAATCGGTTCAGATTTGGATATAGCTCCTGTATATATTTTCGGCCGATTTCATGTATTTTATGAACCAAACTCGCTATTTATGTCCAATTTCTGCGAAATTTGGAATGCGTAACGGGATTTGGTCTAGACATAAATGTGCCAAATCATATCGAAATCTGTTCAGATTTGGATATTGCTCCTATCTATATTTTAGGCCGATTTTCTGTATTTGATGCTCTAAACACTCTATATGCGTCCAATGTCGCTGAAATTTGGGATGTCTGACGGAATTTGTTCTAAATATAAATGTGCCAACTTCTATGGAGACCGGTTCAGATTTGGACACACTACATATGTCCAATTTCACTGAAATTTGGAAAGCGTGACGCAATTCGTTCTAGAAATAAATGGGACAAATTATATCGAAATCGGTTCAGATTTGAATATAGCTCCCATATATATTTTCGGCTGATTTTCCGTATTTTATGCACAAAATGTGAATGTAAGACGGGATTTGATCTAAAAATAAATATGCCAAATTATATCGAGAGCGGTTCATATAGGAATATATTTTCGGTCGATTTAATGTTTTTGTAACGTATGTTCAATTTCAATGAAATTTTGAAGACTTAGCAGTCAGTAAAAGTCATCATTATTTACAGAAGTACTTATAGTTGGGAAGGAATTGACCAAGGCTGTTAAGTATCATATCTTTGAGAGACTTCTTAAGATTTATGTTTTATTATGATATATATAAATCATTAGGAATACTTATAGGCGGAAAGGCTTTCGAAGGAGTGTTACCTCCTGAAACTTAAAAAAATACCATAGTAGCTCCATAACAACCCTGAATAGGTATATAACTCCTTCATATCTCCTATATTTATTCGTTAAAATATTAAAAACGTTAATATAATTATGGCATTCCATTATATTTTATCGTAGTCGAGGCAGCAAAGCGCGCCGGGTTCAGCTAGTTATCTATATATATAAAATTGAAATTTGTTTGTCTGTTTGTTTGTTTGTTTGTGCCTTATAGACTCGAAAACAGCTGAACAGATCTTACTGAAATGTTTAGGGTACATTGCTACATGGCCTGGAATGAAAATAGGCTATATCATTTTTTGAAATTTCGCGTTGATCTGGAGATATAGCATCAAAACCGGATGTACCTCCAAAAAATTTAGATTTTGTATGCAAATATCTTTAAAAGTATTACAGATACAATCTCCAAATTTTGTATGTGTGACGGAATTTGAAGTAGAAATAAATTTACCAAATTATATTCAAATCGGTTTAGATTTGGATATAGCTCCCACATACATATATTTTCGGCCGATTTCCTTATTTTATGTACCAAACATGCTATTTATGTCCAATTTCGATGAAATTTGGAATGTATGACGGAACTTGGTCTGGAAATAAACGTGCCAAATTATATCAAAATCGGTTCAGATTTGAATATAGCTCCCATATATATTTTCGCCGATTTCCTGTATTTTATGCACCAAGCACGCTATATATGTCCAATTTCGCTGAAATTTAAAATGTGTAACGGAATTTGGTCTAGACATAAATGTGCCGAATTTTATCGAAATCGGTTCAGATTTGGATATAGCTCCCATATATATTTTCGGTCGATTTTCCGCATTTGATGCAGCAAACACGCTACATACGTCCAATTTCGCTGAAATTTGGAATGTGTAACGGAATTTGGTCTAGGCATAAATGTGCCGAATTATAACGAAAACGGTTCAGATTTGGATATAGCTCCAATATATATTTTCGGCCGATTTTCCACATTTTATGCACCAAACACGCTGTATATGTTCAATTTCGCTGAAATTTGGAGGGTCTGACGGAATTTGTTCCAGAAATAAATGTGCTAACTTATATAGAGATCGGCTCATATTTGAATATAGCTCCCATATATATTTTCGGCCGATTTTCTGTAGTTTATGCACCAAGCACGCTATATATGTCCAATTTCGCTGAAATTTGGAATGTGTTACAGAACTTGGTCTAGAAATAAATGTGCCAAATTATATCGTAATCGGTTCAGATTTGGATATAGCTCCTGTATATATTTTCGGCCGATGTCATGTATTTTATGAACCAAACTCGCTATTTATGTCCAATTTCTGCGAAATTTGGAATGCGTAACGGGATTTGGTCTAGACATAAATGTGCCAAATCATATCGAAATCTGTTCAGATTTGGACATTGCTCCTATCTATATTTTAGGCCGATTTTCTGTATTTGATGCTCTAAACACTCTATATGCGTCCAATGTCGCTGAAATTTGGGATGTCTGACGGAATTTGTTCTAAATATACAGTGGCGGCCATATAATTAAGAACGACATCGTATAAAAAAGTATTTGACTTGCTACGTTCCAAATATTTGAATATTTATATGGAACAGAATTTGTAAATAAAGTACAGGGTAAGCACTTTCAAATAAAGCCAAAACATGTTTTAATTCTCCCTCGTTTATACGAAAGAAACCACGATTTATTAAAATAGTCATAAATCGACCTGGCCACATAATTAAGAACGATATAAGTAACGGTTACTTTAAGGTAATTTTCATACACAATATGTGAATATATCGTTATGTATTTTAGAAATCGGTTACTTTGATTCATTTTTAGTATCAATTGTCCTTCAATGGTACATATTATTAGTCTAAGTTTGATAATTAGGGCATACCTAACGTTTTCAAAAATTTGCCCATAATTTGACGAATTTATTTTATTTTTGGGATCTAAAGCCACAGTTTTGGCTTCCTCTCATTCCCTCGATGACGCTCTAAACGATACCCTGTGATTGTCGTTCCATAGTCGGCGCTTATTTACCCTTAAATTGGTTTTTACCCCACTTTTTTGAATCCTTTACGTGGGAATTGTCTGGGAAGTAGTTTCGTATGAGCCATTTCCACCTTATAAATCGGCAGGATTGATGTCTGCAGGTAGTAGACAGAAAATAAAAAAATAATTTCGTTTTGTACAAAAAATTGGCCTAACGGTACACCGAACAAAAATGAAAGGTTTAATATTTTGAAAGCCTTCATTGCACAATGTCTTTGTGGGTGGGGTAAGCATAGTTATGTAAGACTTTTTAATCAATGAAGCTCTTATTAATATCAAAACCAGTCAAATCAATAATTTTTATGGATGAAAATACAATTTTTGTATAAACTAATGTTTGATGTATATACACAAAATTATTGTGGAATTCGAGCATTCAAAACATTATGTTAATAAATGTTATATTCGGTGTGGAATTCTTCCAATTTTTGTATAGACATTATATTATTGTTTCATTTCGTGTCTACTACCTGCAGACAAAAATTCTACTGCTTTATAAGGTGGAAATGACTCTTACGAAACTATTTCCCAGACAATTCCCTCGTAAAGGACTCAAAGAAGTGAGATAAAAGCCAATTTAAGGGTAAATTAGCGCCGATTATTGAACGACAATCACAGAGTATCGTTCAGAGCGTCGTCGAGGGAATGAGAGAAATCCAAAACTGTGGCTTTAGATCCCAAAAATAAAATAAATTCGTCAAATTATGGGCAAATTTTGGAAAACCTTAGGTATGCCCTAATTATCAAACTTAGACTCAATAATATGTACCATTGAAGGACAATTGATACTAAAAATGAATCAAAGTAACCGATTTCTAAAATACATAACGATATATTCACATATTGTGTATGAAAATTACCTTAAAGTAACCGTTACTTATATCGTTCTTAATTATGTGGCCAGGTCGATTTATGACTATTTTAATAAATCGTGGTTTCTTTCGTATAAACGAGGGAGAATTAAAACATGTTTTGGCTTTATTTGAAAGTGCTTACCCTGTACTTTATTTACAAATTCTGTTCCATATAAATATTCAAATATTTGGAACGTAGCAAGTCAAATACTTTTTTATACGATGTCGTTCTTAATTATATGGCCGCCACTGTAAATGTGCCAAATTCTATGGAGACCGGTTCAGATTTGGACACACTACATATGTCCAATTTCACTGAAATTTGGAAAGCGTGACGCAATTCGTTCTAGAAATAAATGGGACAAATTATATCGAAATCGGTTCAGATTTGAATATAGCTCCCATATATATTTTCGGCTGATTTTCCGTATTTTATGCACAAAATGTGAATGTAAGACGGGATTTGGTCTAAAAATAAATATGCCAAATTATATCGAAAGCGGTTCATATAGGAATATATTTTCGGTCGATTTAATGTTTTTGTAACGTATGTTTAATTTCAATGAAATTTTGAAGACTTAGCAGTCAGTAAAAGTCATCATTATTTACAGAAGTACTTATAGTTGGGAAGGAATTGACCAAGGCTGTTAAGTATCATATCTTTGAGAGACTTCTTAAGATTTATGTTTTATTATGATATATATAAATCATTAGGAATACTTATAGGCGGAAAGGCTTTCGAAGGAGTGTTACCTCCTGAAACTTAAAAAAATACCATAGTAGCTCCATAACAACCCTGAATAGGTATATAACTCCTTCATATCTCCTATATTTATTCGTTAAAATATTAAAAACGTTAATATAATTATGGCATTCCATTATATTTTATCGTAGTCGAGGCAGCAAAGCGCCGGGTTCAGCTAGTATTTAATAAAAGAGCTAATGTTTAACAAGACATGAATCATAAATATCTTTCCTCCTCATTTTAGAATAAAAATGGTTGCTTGCAAATGCCACAAATCATGTCAACAACTTGTAAATTATATGTACGCACAAAAACCTAATCTGGCAGGAAACTCATTGGAATTACAAAAGCCCACAAGGGAGAGGAACATTCCAATTATATGACATGTCGCTATAGGCATGCATTCACTGAACATTAGGGATGTTATTGTAGTTGTAGACAATTTTCACCAAGCCTAAACATTATTTCCATACAATTGGGAATTGTAATACACACCTAATATTAAGTCTGTAATACCCTATTACTTGTGTTTACAAAAAATTCTTCTTAATTATGATGACAAAACATCTTAGAAATTTCCTAATATGCGCATACATAAATATTAATATCGTTATTTACGTTATCATGAATGACATTCCTTTAACAAGGATAAAGTAAAATCAAATAAAAAAAACATTGTGGCATCCAGAAAAAACAACGACATTCTAAATGTAAAATATTCACGAAGCAATTATACAGATTTTAATTAATAGCTGTAGGTTTTCAAAACTCCAAGAAATTGTCAGTGGTATTTTGAACTTTACAATAAAGTTCATTATAATTTGACACATAATCTATATAAATCAAAATCAAATGACGTTCGTTGGTAACGGCTGGACCGATTTGGATAATTCTTTCTGTGAAATGTTTGCCGTAACCCGACGTAGGTTTCTATGCAAAGAAAATTTGACCACGCCAATTTGTTTTTCCACTTTTACGCCCACTTTTTTCAATTTTCAATGTTAATATTTTCTACAAAACTACTGAACCGATTTTCCTGAAATTGCCAGGGAACGTACAGGGATGTCCCCCGGTTAAAATAGGTTACAAATTTAGTTGAATTTCGGAAGAAGCGAGGTAAAATGTCGTTATTTGGTAATGGCATCAGTTGAGAAAAGCTGGACCGATATTGATAATTCGTTCTGTAAAATGTGCGCCATTACCCGACTTAGGTTTTTATGCAAGGAAAATTTGACCAAGCCCACGTTTACGCCAACTTTTTTCAATTTTTAATTTTAATCTTTTCTACAAGAACTACTGAACCGATTTCCCTGAAATTGCTAGGGAATGTACACAGAAAAAAATATTTCAAGAATTTTTACATATTTTCGTTCGTGATGTAGTTTTTTTATACTGTACAGGTACTTCACATAAGATACATGTGCACTTTCTTATATCCATCGGAAAGCCACTATTTTTTCAAAAATATGTAAGATTTTAATGACATGAAAAATCACTTTCTTATTTTTCCCAACATTTTCTCACATTCCCTCTCTTGTTTGGTAAACGCTCTCTACTTTGTTCTCCTTTTCTTTTGTATGGTCTCATCGTCCCACCATCCAAAAACCACAACACAACCCCCACCATCGTCTCGCCATCACATTGAGACTTTATCAAAAAATCACAACACACACAACAACTACCACTGGCACCACACGACGGCCGGTTCTATGCACCGGATTGACTCGGAGGAATCTTCGACCAGGGGCCGTCACCTCAACAATTATGTGTTCGTGTATTTTTTTCACCATGGGAGCGGCAATTTATCCCGGAATGCCTGCTCCGAGCTCTTCTGGTCCGTGCCGGGATAGAAATGAACCCCGGGCCAGTATGGATCTGTTCCGTTTGCCAGATCCGCATCCACCACATGTCAACAATGGTGAGATGTAATGGATGTATGGAATGGGTGCATTTTCGTGGGTGCTCTGGCCTTAGTAGCACCCGGGATTACAGCGACAGGTATGTTGCTGCTTGCTGCGTCAGCGCATGACCCAGTGCGTCTTCTACGTCGTCGTCTGACTGTTCGTCGTCGTCGGAATACGAGACGCCCCCGCAGTCTCCCCAACAACAACAACAAATGCAGCATCTAACGCCACATGTTGTTGTTCAACGGCCCGGAAATGCATCATTCCTGCAATTCAATTGCAACGGTCTCCGCAATAAGGTCAGTGAAATTGTGGACTTTATGAGTCGGAAAAACATCATGGTCGCCGCGATCCAGGAAACAAAGCTCACCGCCACCTGTAGCTTACGTTGTGATGGTTACAACGTTTTGCGGAAGGATCGCACAAGAAGCGGAGGAGGAGGACTTGCCTTCCTAATACACCAGTCTGTCCAGTACAGACCTATCTCGCTTGAGCTTGACTCTAGTGACCCATACATGGAGTGTATGGGGGTAGCAGTAAAGTGTGGTACTGCCGAGGTAGAGCTGCTTAATGTGTACATACCGCCGATGAATAGCTGTGCCCGACGTTATATGCCCAATATTAGTTCGCTGTTAGAGGGCGATAACCGTCTGGTGCTAGGGGACTTCAATGCTCATCATGAGCTTTGGCACTCCGTCCTAGGTAATGACCAGCGGGGTACAGCGCTGGCAGAGCAAATCGATAGCTCCACGTTTTGCACGGTGAATGAAGACGCTCCTACGAGGATTAGAGGAAACTGCCACAGCTCGCCAGATATCACCATTGTGGCACCAGGTCTGATAAATGACGTAACCTGGCAATCCGTCATTTCCCTTAGTTCGGACCACCTCCCTATCATCGTCTCCGTAAACAGACCACCCGACTTCATAACCTCTGAACGCCGTACTTTCCTGAACCATGGGAAAGCTGATTGGCAAGGTTTCAGAGAATTTACCAATCACCGCTTCAGTCAATTGCCCACCCCCTCAGATCCTCGGGTAGCTGAGAGAACTTTCCGAGACATCATCACTAAAGCAGCCGCTCGCTACATACCTGCTGGTCGAATACCCGAAATAAGACCAAATTTCCCAGCAGAGGCGACGGGACTAGCAAATGAACGTGATGAGCTTCGTCGTACGAACCCCGAAGACCCAAGAGTTAGAGAACTTACTCTTGAAGTCAACAGGCTAGTGGGCGAACATAAGCGGAAAAAGTGGCTAGACCATCTGAAGCAGTGCAACATTGGCGCAGGAATAAGTAAATTGTGGGCAACGGTTAAATCACTCTCGAGTCCGGAAAAGAAGGATGACAGAACGGCTGTTACTTTCAACGGCGTGACAGTAACTGACCCAAAGAGGTGCGCGTGTTATTTTAACCGGCAGTTCATAGAGCACCCCGAGAGTGATAGGGCGAAGAGAAGTGTGCTACGCCGTATAAGAAGAACTCTTCCAGCCGAGGAGGTACCACCACAATTTACGATGAGCGATGTTGCAGATGCCATCCGAAACGCTAAATCATCCAAAGCGTTGGGCCCGCACCGAATATCGATGGTAATGCTTAAGCAGCTGGATGAACCTGGAGTTGAGTATTTAACAAGTGTTCTCAACCTATCGTTAGCCACCCATGTTGTACCGGATGCCTGGAAAGTTGGCAGGGTGGTCCCGCTACTGAAGCCTGGCAAGGATGCCAGCAGAGGTGAATCGTACAGGCCGATTTCACTCCTGTCGCCAGTAGCAAAGATCCTAGAGGCGCTACTCCTCCCCACGATGAGAAGGTGTTTTCCAGTTGCCCAACATCAACATGGATTTCGGAAAATGCATAGTACTACAACAGCATTAGACGCCATATCCACACATATCAGTAGAGGACTGAACCAGAAAAGGCCGTGCGACCGAACAGTCATGGTGGCTCTTGACCTATCGAAGGCCTTCGATACCGTCAACCATGCCATGCTGTTCGAGGATATAGAGAAAACTAATCTCCAGCCATGTTTGAAACGATGGGTAATCAACTATATGTGTGGACGCCAGTCGTTTGTAGAATTCAGAAACAAGAAGTCCAAAACCCGTAGAGTGAAACAGGGAGTTCCCCAAGGAGGGGTGATATCTCCGGAACTGTTTAACCTCTACCTTTCTGAAATTCCACACCCTCCAGACGGCATAGAGATCGTGATGTATGCGGATGATTGTACGCTCTTGGCGTCGGGTCCTATCGTCGATGACATATGTGATAGGTTAAATGTCTACATAGCTGACCTAGTGCAGTTCTTCCATCTGAGGAATATGAAAATATCCGCCGCTAAATCCACAGCCACGCTATTCACCACATGGACGGCTGAGATGAGGCTCCCACTGAACATATTGGTCGATGGTGCACTGATTCCGACCACTAACTACCCTAAAATACTGGGTGTAACGTTCGATAGCATGTTCAAGTCGTCCGCGCATGCCACAGCTATTTGCAATAAGATCAGAAGTAGGAACAAGGTTCTCAAGTCGCTGGCCGGCAGCACTTGGGGTGCTGATAAAGAAACCTTGTTGACCACCTACAATGCAATAGGCCGGTCTGTGGTAAGCTATGCGGCGCCAGCGTGGTCCGCAAAGGTTAGCGCATCGCAGTGGAAGAAGATTCAAACCTGCCAGAATGCCGCCCTGAGGACTGCAACAGGGTGCCTCCTCATGACACCAGTGGACCATCTTCATGAGGAGGCGAAGGTTTTACCGGTGCGTCAGCACAATAAGATGTTGTCGATGCAGTACCTGCTTGGGTGTTACCGCAGTGAGCATCCCTGTCACGATTTAATGGACAGGCGCCCCCCACCCAGGCACGTCAGGAGAGACCTTCATGATCTAGAGAGAGAGGTCCAAAGGTATAAAAGAGAACCGCTAGATCAACGAGCCTATCAGGCAGGCTTGAATCGCATTCACACCAACATGGTTGCGCAAGCAGTACGAAGATACAGTGTGAATGCCGTACTTGGAAACCATCCCCCATCCATCGCAGCAGAAGAACGACAGCTGCCAAGGCAAACACGAGTGGTTTTAGCTCAGTTAAGATCCGGACGATGCAGCCGCCTCAATTCGTATTGGGCCAGAATTGACGCCACGATACCCAACATATGCCCAGCATGTGGATTGGGACCACACGATACTCTGCATTTATTCAACTGCCCAGCTAACCCCACTCACCTGTCTCCTCATTCTTTA
The DNA here is from genome assembly GCF_047663935.1 of Musca autumnalis. Lineage (NCBI taxonomy): Eukaryota > Metazoa > Arthropoda > Insecta > Diptera > Muscidae > Musca > Musca autumnalis. Next base: position 149,706,529 of record NW_027411977.1, read on the forward strand.
TGGACGCAACCAGTCCAGGTTGCAGAATTCTTGAGTCTGGATACAGAGGAACTTGATAACTGAAATAATACACGAACAAACATAAATGCGTTGCTACAACAGCAACTGGCACCACACACCCAACAACTACCACTGCCGCAACAATTGTTAGTTAACTAACAAACCAAACAACTACTGTGCGTTTGGTGTCGAAAAAAACAAAGTCATTGGTCGTACGAATATTTCGCATATACAAATTTGTAATTTATTTAATATAAAGGCAACATCTAATATCTCAACCTAGTGCTGATAGACTCAACTTGTATGTACATATCGACGCCTCCAAACAATAGTATGCTAAGTCGACTTAGCATGTTTTCAAGTTCTTTCTTTTATATTTAACGTCCTTTAACTTAAATTCTGTCAAATTTTGGTAAAAATCGGACAATCCGAACAGAAGTTATAAACAAATATTTACTTAGCATAGTACTGAAGGTCAAAGAAATTTCCAATCTTTTAGAGCTTGTCCTGCAAAACTCACTGTTCGGAATTAGCAAACTATTATTTGGAGGTGTCGAACGTCCTTTAACTTAAATTCTGTCAAATTTTGGTAATGATCGGTCAATCCGAACACAAGTTATAAACAAATATTGACTTAGCATAGTACTGAAGCTCAAAAAAATTTCCACACTTTGAGAGCTTCTCCTGCAAAACTCACTTTTTAGACTTAGCATACTATTATTTGGAGGTGTCGATATGGTCCATATTGTTCTGCTATGCTCACAAGACGATAACAACTCAGTGGAAATCATTAGAAGAAACGGTAAATTACAATCATACAAAATAAAAGCATTAATAAAAATCAGCAAAATTTGTTGGTGTGGTTGTTGTTAGAAAATAAAAAACAAAAACAACTCGCTAAAATTGTTTTTTTCAATCTCTCAGAAGAAACCAGTATTTTTTTGCTTTATGAAAGGCGTTCTTGAAATGCAGAAATTTGAACTTTGGCAAGACTTTATGAACACTATTCCTATAATACAGTATATTTTTTTCTGTGTACAGGGATGTCCCCTGGTTAAAATAGGCTATAAATTTAGTTGAATTCCGGAAGGGGCGGGGAACTTCCCCTATATCCTATTCTTTAAAAATGCTATATCTATGTAAATAAAAACCACGACATTTGCAAAATTTAATATTTGTAAAAATTACGAATGTTATGATATGATATGGAGCCGAAATAAATATGTTATATCTAGAAAACTGATTACCACTTCCACTCTTTTCAATACATATTTTTCCAAAACTACATACTGAATTTTTCCAAAACTACTGAACATTTTTTAAAAATTTCATGAAATTAATTTTTTAAAAAATGTTCAGGAATATCCTGTGGTCCAAAATGCTATACGAGGGCGGTTCGGAAACTTCTTAGCCTATCAATGAAAGAGAATAGTTAGTTTTTCAAAAATATTTTTATTTTTCAATATAATCTCCTGAAACTTCAATACACTTAGTCCAACGCTTTTGTAGAAATTCTATCCCTTGATTAAAATAGTTTTCCTCAAGGTCTTCAAAATAGTGGTTTACAACTGTAATTGCATCTTCATGTGAGGTAAAAGGCTTCCCAGCAAGGATTTTTTTTAGATTTGGGAACAAGTAAAAGCCACTGGGAGCTAAATCAGGAGAATAAGGTGGGTGGTCAAGCAACTCGTACTTTAATTCGTTGATTTTAGCCATTGTTAAAACACTCTTGTGCGCTGGTGCGTTGTCTTGATGAAAAATTATTTTTTTGTGTTGTAAGCCAGGACGTTTTTCTCGAATTTGTACCTTTAATTGATCCAAAAGTTTGCAATAGTACTCTGAATTTATTGTTTTGTCCTTTTGGAGATAGTAAATCAATAAAATACCTTTGAAATCCCAAAAAACCGTTGCCATAACCTTACCAGCCGATTGAATTGGTTTTGCCTTCTTTGGGGAACTTCCTCCAGCTTCAGTCCATTGTTTGCATTGTTCTTTTGTCTCTGGAGTATAGTGGATCCATGTCTCATCAACAGTTATGAAACGACGCTTAAAATCCATTTTATTTCGCTTAAAACGATCCAAACAAGCTTGAGAAATGTTCATTCTTATGCGTTTTTGATCGACTGTTAACAAATGCGACACCCATCCTGCAGAAAGCTTTTTCATCTGTAGTTCTTCATGCAAAATTAAATGGACTTGATCATTTGAGATGCCCATGATATTAGCAATTTCACGCACTTTTATTCGTCGATCATTTAATACCATATCATGCACTTTGGCTACAATTTCTGTTGTTGTTGCTGTTTTTGGACGTCCACTACGTGGTTCATCGTCAATGCTTGTACGACCACGTTTAAATTCAGCAACCCAATTTTTTACTGTTGCATATGAAGGAGCACTTTCACCTAACACATTCACCATATCATCATGAATTTCTTGTCCCGATAAACCTTTTTTATGTAAATATTTAATGACAGCAAGCATTTCTAATTTTTCCATTGTAAAAAAATTGCGGATGCGTCTTTTTTGAACACCTGTTACTATATGAAGGAGTTGCCAGATCGAAACAAAATTTAACATGTGTTCATAACAGAGATGGAAGTTTCCAAAACAATTAACTTTTTTCTGTTTATACCGCGCTTTTTGTGCTAGGCTAAGAAGTTTCCAAACTGCCCTGGTATATGTATTTATAGACGAATTTCCCAACATTTTCTCACATTCCCTCTCTTGTTTGGTAAACGCTCTCTACTTTGTACTCCTTTTCTTTTGTATGGTCTCATCGTCCCACCATCCAAAAACCACAACACAACCCCCACCATCGTCTCGCCATCACATTGAGACTTTATCAAAAAATCACAACACACACAACAACTACCACTGGCACCACACACCCAACAACTACCACTGCCGCAACAATTGTTAGTTAACTAACAAACCAAACAACTACTGTGCGTTTGGTGTCGAAAAAAACAAAGTCATTGGTCGTACGAATATTTCGCATATACAAATTTGTAATTTATTTAATATAAAGGCAACATCTAATATCTCAACCTAGTGCTGATAGACTCAACTTGTATGTACATTGTACATATGGTCCATATTGTTCTGCTATGCTCACAAGACGATAACAACTCAGTGGAAATCATTAGAAGAAACGGTAAATTACAATCATACAAAATAAAAGCATTAATAAAAATCAGCAAAATTTGTTGGTGTGGTTGTTGTTAGAAAATAAAAAACAAAAACAACTCGCTAAAATTGTTTTTTTCAATCTCTCAGAAGAAACCAGTATTTTTTTGCTTTATGAAAGGCGTTCTTGAAATGCAGAAATTTGAACTTTGGCAAGACTTTATGAACACTATTCCTATAATACAGTATATTTTTTTCTGTGTACAGGGATGTCCCCTGGTTAAAATAGGCTATAAATTTAGTTGAATTCCGGAAGAGGCGGGGTACTTCCCCTATATCCTATTCTTTAAAAATGCTATATCTATGTAAATAAAAACCACGACATTTGCAAAATTTAATATTTGTAAAAATTACGAATGTTATGATATGATATGGAGCCGAAATAAATATGTTATATCTAGAAAACTGATTACCACTTCCACTCTTTTCAATACATATTTTTCCAAAACTACATACTGAATTTTTCCAAAACTACTGAAAATTTTTTAAAAATTTCATGAAATTAATTTTTTAAAAAATGTTCAGGAATATCCTGTGGTCCAAAATGCTATACGAGGGCGGTTCGGAAACTTCTTAGCCTATCAATGAAAGAGAATAGTTAGTTTTTCAAAAATATTTTTATTTTTCAATATAATCTCCTGAAACTTCAATACACTTATTCCAACGCTTTTCTAGAAATTCTATCCCTTGATTAAAATAGTTTTCCTCAAGGTCTTCAAAATAGTGGTTTACAACTGTAATTGCATCTTCATTTGAGGTAAAACGCTTCCCAGCAAGGATTTTTTTTAGATTTGGGAACAAGTAAAAGCCACTGGGAGCTAAATCAGGAGAATAAGGTGGGTGGTCAAGCAACTCGTACTTTAATTCGTTGATTTTAGCCATTGTTAAAACACTCTTGTGCGCTGGTGCGTTGTCTTGATGAAAAATTATTTTTTTGTGTTGTAAGCCAGGACGTTTTTCTCGAATTTGTACCTTTAATTGATCCAAAAGTTTGCAATAGTACTCTGAATTTATTGTTTTGTCCTTTTGGAGATAGTAAATCAATAAAATACCTTTGAAATCCCAAAAAACCGTTGCCATAACCTTACCAGCCGATTGAATTGGTTTTGCCTTCTTTGGGGAACTTCCTCCAGCTTCAGTCCATTGTTTGCATTGTTCTTTTGTCTCTGGAGTATAGTGGATCCATGTCTCATCAACAGTTATGAAACGACGCTTAAAATCCATTTTATTTCGCTTAAAACGATCCAAACAAGCTTGAGAAATGTTCATTCTTATGCGTTTTTGATCGACTGTTAACAAATGCGACACCCATCCTGCAGAAAGCTTTTTCATCTGTAGTTCTTCATGCAAAATTAAATGGACTTGATCATTTGAGATGCCCATGATATAAGCAATTTCACGCACATTTATTCGTCGATCATTTAATACCATATCATGCACTTTGGCTACAATTTCTGTTGTTGTTGCTGTTTTTGGACGTCCACTACGTGGTTCATCGTCAATGCTTGTACGACCACGTTTAAATTCAGCAACCCAATTTTTTACTGTTGCATATTGAAGGATATGTAAATATTTAATGACAGCAAGCATTTCTAATTTTTCCATTGTAAAAAAATTGCGGATGCGTCTTTTTTGAACACCTGTTACTATATGAAGGAGTTGCCAGATCGAAACAAAATTTAACATGTGTTCATAACATAGATGGAAGTTTCCAAAACAATTAACTTTTTTCTGTTTATACCGCGCTTTTTGTGCTAGGCTAAGAAGTTTCCAAACTGCCCTGGTATATGTGTTTATAGACGAATTTCGGGGCCCTATTTCTTTCTAATCGTTATATCTGCTAAACTTATGAGTGCATCGGCTTGCAAATTGCGATGGTTGCGCCCCCGATCAAGGAAAACGATATATTTACAAATTACCTTAAATGGTGAGGTTCAACGGTCCATCAGGCATGAAAAACTAAAACATATACATACCTAAGTCTCAATAAGCGGGAGAATTAGACTTAATTATACCCTATACCACAATGTGGTATAACACCGCGAAATATTCGTCGGAGACCCCCAATGTGGTATACCAATCTTCATATCTCGACGAGATAAAGCGATTTTGAGATGTGTGTCCGTCCGTCAGTCCGTCCGTCTGTCCATTATAAATTGTAAACACGCTCCAGGCCGCAATTATGGACCGATCGTCACGAAATTTTGTATGGAGGTCGGGTTCAGATCAGAATAGATCCCTATTCTTATTGGTGATGATAGTGAAATATTTAGTGGGTGAAATGGACCAAAAACATAATATTTATCCAATTTTCTAGCGGCTCTGTAGGTCTCAATTATAGTCCGATCAACGCGTAATTTTAAATAAGGTAAGAGTATATCCCAAAGGAGAAGCTTGCAATTTGAGATGGCGATCGGATAATATTTAGAGGGTTAAATGGACCAAAACTTTTGTGTGAAAATTGTGCAAATTTTTAATATACAGCTTATATCTTAATTCCTGGAAGTGACATTCTGGTCAAGTGAGATATACTTGAAAGTGGAACGCTTGACCTTTCAATTGATGCCAACTATGCTGGTGTGCATGATCAGATAACAGAGTTACAGCCTAATATATTCCGTTATTTGTTTGTAGTGTAATAATAAACTCGCTGGAAGTCGCAATTATACATCAATAATCACGAAATTTTGCACCGGGTTAGAGTATAGGTCGAAAAAGATGCCTACAATTTTGAATGATGATCTGATATTCTTTAGCGGGTGAAATGGACCATTACTTTTGTATGAAAAATATTAAAATGTTATTTTTGGTAGATATTTTAATTCCTTGAGGACATATACATTTCGCAAAGTAGCCTACATATGGGAAAAAAACTACTGACCTTTCCTCTGATGTAAATTGCAATAAAGTGTTTGCAAGATAACGGGCCTACTGCCTAATATATAATGGGTTCTGTGTAGAGAACCACATTTTTATCCCATGCTATATATTGTCTCTCCAAAAGTTTATGTAACACCACGAAATATTCGTCCTTGACCCCTTATTTGGTATGCCGAAATTCATATATCGACGAGATAAAGCGATTTAGCGATGTGTGTCCGTCCATTAAAAATTGTAAACAAGCTTAAGGAATTTTTTAGGGAGGTTGGGTTCGGGCCAGAATAGAAATGATTAGTTTTTGCTAATGATCGTGAAATGTTCAGGGAATGAAATGGACCAAAAACAAAATTTTAACAAATTTTGTAGCGGCTCTGTAGGTCGAAATAATAACCCGCAAAATTTTAAACAAAGTTTGAGTTTACGATGAAGAAGCGTACAAACCAACGTGAAGATCAGATAATACTTTGCGGGTTAAATGGACTGAAACTTTTGTGTGAAATTGGTAAAAATTACAATAACGTAGCGGTTAAACAACGGAAGTAGTAGTACTACATAAGTGGGTTTCATTACATTTTAGTTTGTGTGAACTAAATTTTCTTTTCCTGCTACAAAAATATCTTTGTCATGCTAGATAACTTTTTGGTTTTGGTCATAAGTATTATACATTACATCTCTGATATTTGATAAATTTTCACAATCATTGAAAAGAAGTTCCGTGGAGAGCGATTGTCCAGGGATAGTGGTATAGGGTATCCCATGGTCGGCTCCGTCCGACTATAGACTTTTCTTACTTGTTTTTTTTTTTAACTTTTATAATTAGATTGCTTTATTGTAAATATATGGAACGTGGACGATAATAAACCCAAGCAGCATCAATTGGCACAAAATTCGACAAAGTCCATAAGAGAGAAGAAAGGTTAGAGACAAAATCTGTTGAGAAATTTAAAATCCCCCTCGGTTTGACAATGGACCGAAGAAGTGAAGTAGAAAATAACTATTTTTGAATTGTCAAGCATAAAGTCCATAAACAATTTTCAATAAAACTAATTACGACGGACCAGCAACGCGGACCGGGGTAGGCTAGTTTAAAATATTTTTTGACATCCGTATACAAAATTGTCGTTAATATAATAGAGTAAGTAGGACTTTAAGAAAAAATTGCTATTGCTTAAAATTCACAATTGAAAATGGCACCTTAAACGTTAAACTTTAAATCTATGTACCTATCTATACTTATTTATTTGGCTTTCTACAGAACATTTCTTCTAAAGGCCAAACTAAGAAACAAATTTCTGTTCTTCTCTATTTGTTGCAATATTTCTTCAATTTGGAATAACGCGTTTTCCGATCTTATATTCCACTTGGGCTTTCCAGTTCTGCGTGTATCGCCATGCGGTTCGTACTTATACGCCTTTTTAGCAGGTTCATCATCGCTCATTCTTATGACATGGCCTACACGCAGAATAATTTATGTTAGAAATATGTTTGGATCCAAACAAATATATGTTTGGGATCGGTTGCAAACAAATATTTGTTTGGATCCAAACATAATATGTTTGGGTCCAAACAAATATATCTTTGCAACATATCTCAATTTGATATGTTTGGGTAAAACATACTTTTTTTGTTAGAACATCTTTTTCATGGGTGGAGCGATGATGTTTGTCAACGAGAGTAATAACAGTGATCTCGCGGCTGCGGAATGCTGTTTTATAAGAAAGAGTTGTGTGTATTGTATAATAGAAGACGTAGAAGCGAAGAAGGGTGCTTTGATGGCATGTATGCGTCAAACTCGTGTGTTTCTTGTTTTGTTGTTGTTGTTAACAAACGTAGCAGGCGAAGAGGATAGACGAAATGGAATGAATTATTTTGTTTTTTCTTTCTTCAGTGTTTTAGTTGCCATCGTAGCGTCAAGACGGTAAAGTGAGTGAATAAATCAGTGTTTTGTGTTTGCTTAAAGAAATTGTGTTTTTAGTAAATTAAATGCCCAATATATTTATAATTGAATCGAAAAGTTGAATGGAATTATTTTATTGGACAAGGTAGATATCGCATTTAATATTGGTAATTACATACATTTAAACTTTGAGTAAAATTTGTTTTATTTTACAACTAAGGAGAAGCGTTCAACTACGTTTCTATATATTTTTCTTTTTAAAAGTGTGACTATTTACAAATTATTTCAATCAGTTTTTCTTTTATTAAAGTGTGTTATGTATTCTTTGGAATTTTGTATGTACCTATGTGTCTGTTGTTGTTGTGCCTTTCAATAAACAAAAACACCAACATTTGTGTGTATATTATAGAGATATCAAGTGAGCTCTTACTGAGACAAGAGAGCATATATTTCAAAGTGTTTTACTTCAGAGTGAGGCAGAGAACATTTTTGGGTCTCTCTTGTGCTCTCAATGAGCATAAATTTGTTGTTGTTCACAACGTGTTAGCATCTACACAGGCTGTGAGCGATAACAAATTTACGCTCACTTAGAGCACATGGGCTCTCTTGTGAGTCACAATGCCTCCTCCTGTTTTACATTGAAATTTACGCTCCCTTGTTCTCAGTAATCGGCCACTGGTGTATGTGTTGTTTTATTTGTGGCTTTTGGGTTTGTATTTGTTTGCACCCAAACATTTAAATTGTTTGCACCCAAACATTTAAATTGTTTGCACCCAAACAATTAAATTGTTTGCACCCAAACATATAAATTGTTAGATAGGCCGTTTTGTTTCTGCGTGTAGCCAACGCATTTGTTGTATCTCGATGCGTTTAACTATACTGATGTCGTTGTATAGCAGATACAGCTCGACGTCGATAGCGCAAATGTAGAGCGCTGATTTTTAAAGGAGGAATTCTTAACGATATATGGAACGGGTATACGAAAAATTAGGTATGTATGAATGTCTTATGGTGGCTGAGCTATGAATGCCTAAATTATTACGAATTTAGACGAACGAACAAATATTAATTACAAAACAGGGGGTTAATATTCCAGCAATGTTTTTTGTAATTTTTAACAGTACTTAACAAATCAGTGGTGCAACCGTGGTGCAATGGTATACACACCCGCCTTGCACGCTGAAGGTGGTGGGTTTGATTCTTCGGCCAGGCAAAACACCAAAATTTTCAACGTTGGCCAAATACCCCTCAGTAATGTTGGCGACATTTCCTGAGTATTATAGCCATGCAAAACAAAAAAAACGCCGTTCGGACTCGGCGATAAACTGTAGGTCCGATATCATTGAGCTAATATGAATCGGGGTGCACTCAGTGATATGAGAGAAGTCTCCCTTGTCCCGTCTGGGGTGTTAGTGGAACAATTATCTATTACATAAAAATCAAATGACGTTCGTACTTTAATCACAATTTCGACCAATTTACAACCGATTTGTTTCGCATTTGTCTTAAAATATTTATATTTTTCCAAGGAAGGATCTGACATATTTTATTTTTTTCAATATAGCGCGCAAAATCCGCGAAAATTTGCAAAAATATATTTTAAAGAAAGTTATTTGTTTCCTCACATTTCGTTGGAGGCTTTTGTTGTCGACTTATTTATTTCTAACTTTTTTCAATATTTTAGCAAAAAAACGTATATGCACTCAATATACGGTTTTATCAATATTTGAAAGTTGTAATAAATTATTTTATTTACGACAATAACCCCCTGTTTATATATGTCGACCGAAAGGTTTCTTGCGTTTCCGAAGTGGAAAAAAACATTTTCTGTTCATGTAAACACCTTCGAAACGAAAATCTATGCGACCAACAAGCCATACGAAATAACACCTAAACGTACACTTTTCCATGTATATTTGGGTTTATGTATATCGAAATGATTGTCTTTTATAGAAAGAGAATTTCAAAATCACTCACTTGCTTTGTAGCTGTTGAGTAGAACGTAAACTCGCGAATAACACCGAAAATCTAGAAACAAATTTGCAGCGCATTCTTGAAACAAAATAAAAAATTTATGGACACGTTTTAAAGGCTGTTTCATTACTGAGACATTTTATTTTCTGAAAAAAAAAAACAAAACACACATAGTCCAATGTTTGCATGTATATGTGGATTTTGTTTTTATTTCTCATTTGGCTCTCATTTATGGAACATTGCTGTACAAATGTACATTTAAATTAGTAGTATTTAGCATAGGATACGTAACGGCAGTCGCACGATAGTTTGCGAAATACATGAACGCCTTTTTAGACGGAAGTGAGTGACTGCTTTCCTTTCGTACAAGTTTTCGTGCGACATACATGAACAGTCTGTTAATTCAAAAACAAAAAACATAATTTTTGCAAGTTTCTTTAATAATTTATATTCACTTTTTTATTTTTTGGGCATTTTTGTTTTTCTCCACCATGCAACAACAACATAAAACAGTTGAATTTTTCTGTAGTTTATGACAAAAAAAGCAGTGTTACTTATAATAGTATGGTGTTTTTGTGCGTTGTTTAGAATAAATGACGCAGCTATCGTAATTTATTTTTATGGTAAATGGCGCAAAATGTTGCCGGTTTTAGCAATTAAATGAAGAAACAGCCCTAAAGCCTCTTTTTCGTGCTAATCTAAAAACCCTATAAGAGACTTCTTAGCTGAGATGGGAGGATGGGGAGATATGAAATATTTAAATGCCACCCACGTATGCATACTTATATTTGGAAAGGATTTAGGAGGAGTGTTACTTCCTGCAACATACAAAAATACCAAAGCATAAGCTCCATACAAGGCTTTGTATGGGTGAAAAACGCCTTCATATCTCCTATAAAATATTTTAAAGAATAAAGTTATATAATTATAGCATTCCTTCATATTTTACCTTAGTCGGGGTAGCGAGTTCAGGGAGTATAGATATATATAAAACTAAAAAATACAAATCAGATGGCCCCCTTAATATTACCTTAATGATATGTGTCTAACTTTTTATAGCCAAGTCCGAACAGCGTGTCTTACGACACCATTTATACATAAGTTTTTACATAGATGAAATACTCAGGAAATGTCGCCAAACTTACGCTGAGGTGTATTTTCCTTCCATTAAATATGTGATGTTGCCCGTCAGGATTTTTGACTTCGTTCACATGAAAAGGCGTAATCCGGAGTCACTTGCAATCATGATTCAATTACTTTTTGGAATCGGTACTGGGTGGTAGTGAAATTGTGCCACGTTGCGTATGTTGACTGAAACATTGTAATTATAAATAATTTATTCATTATACGCACTACGATACTCGTTGGATTATGAAGGTTAACCTCTGTCAATACATTGGAATATGCACTACGCATTTTTCCGTACAACTCGCTGATAAGAAGTTGAGCAAAACCAAGTAAGAAAGTATAAGTCAGTCATGCTGGCGGAGATATACCCTCAACCTCTGACAAATATAAAAAGCAAACTCAATAATCATGCCGTATATAAAATATATTGATTTTGTATCACTAGTTTGCCTCAATATACGTGGAATCTGTAGTTACAATTGATGTATTGTATCAAAATTTGGCTTAAATCCTTTCTATATCAACAGAACTTCTGGTACTGAAAATGGGGTCTCTGGGTCCATGTTTTGATATAGCCCCCATATAACCGTACCTCCCGATTTAAGGTGTTTTTTTATCTATTAGCCACATTTTACAATCGTATTGGCTTTAATTTGGCACAGTGGGTTCTCAATGTGTATAAAATATCCTCGCAAAAATCTGTCAAAAGTATTTACCCACATATTTAATGTATTGTTAAACTCTCTATTTTGAAACGATTTCACAACCTAAACCCTGGAATTGTGTGTGAGAAGTTGTATTGACGATTCAATATAGTAAATACCCAAATAAATACCCACAAATGGGTGTTTACCTGGCATTTACCCAATTTTCCGGTTATTTACCCACTGTGCATCTCTACAAATCATCGACATTTACCAAAAATTAAAGATTTTTAGTGAGCGAACTTCCGATTCATAGAGAACTCGAAATTTAAATTACGTTAAACTATGTTTGGAAGACAATTTCGAAAAAAGTTTGAGATTTATCTTGCACATTTTAGTATGTGCCGGCAGAGGGTTTTGGGCCTTTGGGACATTATCTCAGAAGTATGCAGTTACTCCGGAAAAATTGTTATAATAGTGCCGTGAAAGGAACCTTCTGCAAAAAAAAAACAAATGTCAAATAGATCCGAGACGAGCCCACACTGCACTTTTTCCGAATTTTGTGTGGGAGTTAACCGAAGGAGTGGACCGATCGATCATATTCAAACGTTTGGTAGAAATATTACAATATGCAAAGTATGGACCAAATTGGTTGGACCCTTTCGGGAGTAATCGTTTATTTCGTTTAATCGTTTTTTACAGAAAATTTTTGAACTTTTGTGCTGGAGGTCCCCGAAGGAGTGGACCGATATGGTCCATCTTCTAACTTAAACGAAGTTTGGACAAAATATCACGAAATGCAAAATTTGGTTCGAAGTGCGCCAGAGAGACAGGCATACGGACATGTCGAAATCTATTCCGTATTGTCTGAAATAGGTTTCGTCTAAACATACTTGATGTCTAAAACTTTATTTGTTCGTATCAAAGTGTATATGGTAATATTCAAAAATGTTTTACAATTGATGAATCCGAGTTTAACCCATTCAAAATTCGCGAACTTTTGACATATTCTATGTACGTTCCATACCTATTTCTTGCTTAACCTTACGTTTCAACATATGTATGTATGTCTAAACAAAAAATCAAAGTATGCTCCATGGGCAACATGATACTTGTTTATGATTTTTCAATATATCCCCTGCATGGACCTAAAATGATGCGGACATTTTGAAGCCGCGGTTCTTGACGAATCTATTTGAAGTAGGAACTCGGACTGAAATCGGACGCTCATCGAAATCTTATGCGTATCGCGTCACTTTAAGGTTTTTTGCGTTATGTGATGCAACAGACTGCACACTTTGACTACCGAGTGAAACATCGAAATATCCAATGATCATGACTTTTCTACGCGTTGTCCAAATTCTTTAACTTTTATTAATATATGTTTTATATGTTTATACGGACTCCGAGGAACTATAATTGAGACTTTCTCCACAAAAGCAAATTTTTGAAATTTTGTTGCATCTACGCTTGGATGTCAAATTCCGTTACTGAAATATACATTTTCTCAAAAAAAAAAAAAAAAAAAAAAAAAACAAATAAAAAAATTAAAATATTTTTTCTTTATAAAATAATAAAACAGCTATAACTTTTGCGCGCATCGGCCAATATTGTGAACGCGAACAAATTGGAAACCAGAATTGGTCTGATAACATTGAAATTGAGGAATCTCAATCGTCCCTGCTGTGATATTTTGAAAATATATGTGTACTAGTTATGGAGGGACTTTCATGTAGCAATTCGGTTTTTTTGGAGACCATAGAAGACAAAAATACCATTGGTTTCTTTGCGATACAATTAATTTTACTTATTTTATAACCGTATATGTATAAAACCAGGATTTCTTAGATTTTCAACGTTAATTGTTTTTTTTTTCGCAGCGGATTTCTATCATTATCCTTTAGAATGGTTGAATATTATCTTTCAAACCAGTCATGCATTTTTGAAATTTACTAACATTGTAAACAAATTCTGTTCGTTTGTTTATTGTCATATTAATTTAGCTGCTTAGCTTAGTAGACATTAAATAGCTCATTGGCGAGAAAATTGATTTACGAAATTTGACATTTCATTGAAAACGAAACGAAAAAACCACATTAAAGAACAAGCGCTATAGTCGGACGGGACCGACAATGTGATACCCTAAACCATTTCGCCTGGGCACTAGTTTTCCACGGAATTTATTTTATATGATTGCGATACTTATGTTATTGATATAATTTATTGATATTTTTGCATCATTTGTTATCGATTAACTTGCACCAAAGGACAGGTCAAGATTGGTTTTCAAATTTCGTGTTCGTAATTTGTCGGAATATGCCCCCAGAATTTAAAATTTAGACCAACAATTTAATTTTGATATTTTCCCATAATGGTCAATTTCACCCACTATATACTATCTGCGCATTTTTCAAAATTATTGGCATTTTCCATGACCAAACCTCATACTTAGTGCAAAAAATTGTCAGTATTAAAATGTAACTGCGATCTCTAGCGTGATTATCGTTACACTGCACACAATTTAAACTGTGGGATCCCTGTATATACTAGACTGTAAATGTGTTATCCAACCACGTACATCAGCAGAACTGACTTCAATGGAAAGGTCGAGAGTTCCTCTTCTAAATATAATTTACCGTGGTTGGATATATTTTCCAGGAATGAAGATACATTCATTTTACTAAAAATTTTACCAATTTTCACACAAAAGTATTGGCCTATTTAACCCGCTAAATACTGTCTGTTTATTATGTTAAATTGCTAGTTTCTTCTTTGCGGTAAACCCAAACTCTGCTTAAAATTTCTCGCCGATCGGACTATAAATGCAACATAAAGAGCCGCGTCTACGATGAATATTTCGCGGTATTACATGAATTTTCGGAAAAAACAAACATATAATAATCAATCTGTTTAAGTCAGAATTTTTATTAACTTTATTTATGTATTTAGCCGTTTCCACATTCATTGTGTTTGAAAAAGCGTATTTAGTTATATCCTCGTTACAATCTGCATACTCCGTTTTTATTACAACTGAACTGTCAAAATGCAGATTCTAACGAGTATCGAATTACAGCCAACGCCACCTTTCAATATTATTATTCTCACTCATCTCTCGCCTACCAACCAAACCAGGTAATCTGTCTACCCTCTCTTTATAATTTTTACTTATTTCCCTCAATAAAGCAACTGCTTTTTATTTTGAATTAATATCTAAAACGTTCGTGTTTTATTTATTTATTTTCACGCAATTTCGGCGTAAACATTGGTCCTATCGAGCCTGGATACGAGCTTTGCAATTTTTCTAATTGGTTTTTGGTTCTCGTTTTCTCGCAGCTTAATCATCATTAACATCAACAACACCATTATCAACTTCATCATCATATTCATCTCTATTTACATCAACAAACAGGTAGGTCAGTGCAGTGATCTTTTTAATTTGTGAGCTCGCGAAAAAATAACAAAAAAAAAATCGTAAACAAAAAAAATATATTTCTTAAAATATTTTTTACAACAACAAAATATATCGACCGCTCTACAACGCGTCGCGTATCCCTGCCTCCGTCTATCGTTCGATTGTTTATTAGTCGCGGACGGACATAATAGTGATCAGTGAAAAAAGAAAAAAATCTAAAAATTATTTGCAAAATTAATATTTCAAAAAGTGCAATTTTTACTGTTGAGTGGAATAAAATATTTTAATAATTTATTTAAATTGATTTGGTGGTGTAATATTCATTTAAAGTGCTAATTATTTATAAAAATAATAATAATAAATATTTCATTTATTTCCACTCACTCTAGTGTTCATTTGTTTGCCTAATAAGAACTCAAAAGACACAACACAAAATACCCCAAATAATTTTTTCGCTTATTCCCTTTTTTCGCTGGTCAATAATACACAATTATATTTACATATTTACGCGTAAACATACGTACGCTTGGCGGTCAATCGTTCGTCTATCGTTTAGCCATACACACACGCTAGCTACATACATACCATTGGTATAGGCAACCATCGCTTGCCTATTATAAACATACATACGTTTTGTTATTTCGTTTCTCTTTTATTACGTGTGCGCTACACCAATCGGTTCGGTCGATTGTGGTTAGTTAATACGTTTGTTATAAAGGAGAAAATATTTTTTTGCTAATTATATTAGTAGTGTGTGTGTGTGTAGTGAACGAATATTGGAAAAAATTAAATATCGTACACCCTACAGTCCGCATTGGTCGACATTTTTATCGGTTCGTATAAATAATAATTTTTCAGATTATTTTATATTGAACTAAATATTTTTTGGAAAATTATTGATATTTTCGCTATTTTTTGATATATATAAAACTTTTTATTGATCTTTTTATATATTATTATATACAAATATTTTAATATTTCGTGCGATTTAGCAAATTTTTTTGTTGAAATTTTGTGTCATTTCTATAATTTTGTTGGAAAATTATAGGGATTTTCGGAACTTATTGATTTTTTTGGAAATTTCTAGTTAACATTTGTGCTATTTCGAGCAATTTGTTGATCTTTGAGAGAAATTTCGCAAAAAATTGCTATTTCGTGCAACTGAAGTTTGGAAATTTTGGTCGATTTTAATTCTTTTCTAGAATAAATGGGCTTCTTTGTTAAGAATTAGGTCGTTTTTCGTATAAAATTTTAATCGTTTCGAGATTTTCGTTGATTATAAATCATTTTTGGACTTTGATCAAGAAAAATTTGGTTTTTTTTTGGAGAATTTTTGGAAAACTTTTTTAGTTTTCTTGTGCATGTGTTAAATAAAATTTACAAATATGCCATTCAGTCCCTTGGAAAGTTTTATCAGTGTTTCTGATGCGTTCGTTAGATTCGTGGAAAATATTCGAGCAATGAAACATGAGGAAATTAATCTTTGTGCATTAGAAGTTTTTAGCGTCGAACTAGAAAAGGTTTGGAGAGATACTCAGGATAAGTTTAATTCGTGTATGCTCTATTTGGAAACGTCTGAGGATACAACTAAAGATACGATTGAGTCCGCTGATCACAAATATGAGGTCGTGCATCAGGAATATATGAAATGTTTAACAAATTTAAATGTTCAACTGTCGGAATTACGAGGTTCTAGGAAGTCTTTGAACTCTTCTCGTTGTAGTTCAGTACATTCGCTAGCCTCGCAGCATCCCTGTGATACTCCAAAAGTATTACAGTCTAACGATGCAGCAGCAGGTAAAACGAGCTCTTCTACTCATACTTCTAAGGAAGTAAGTGTCACTAGCTCCCCAATATCGAGTATTGGATATCCTAGTGGTCGTCAGAGTTTTATGGATCCTCATAATAATGACAATGTTCATAATTTAGCACTACCTCCGTGTGATATAGATGTTTTCGAAGGAGAATTTCAATCGTGGCCCACGTTTAGGGACCTTTTTAGCGCGGTGTATATAAAAAATCCCGTTTGAGCGATATAGAGCGCCTTTGCCATCTCGTGCGCAAAACTAGTGGAGAAGCTCGAGAAATTGTCTCGAAATTTCCATTGATACACCGCAGTTTCGATCTAGCGTGGAATGCTTTAAAGGATAATTATGATAATCCTCGGTTACTCGTCCATAACCAATTGAAAAAACTTTTCGCTTTGCCAGTCCTCCAGAATGAGTCTAGTTCGGGTTTGAAGGCAATACAACGCGGAATTAATGGTTGTTTGTCAGCGATGTCAATTTACGACATCCCTACAGAAAATTGGGATCCATTTTTGGTATTTATTTGTCTTCAGCGGTTACCAAAAATTACGCAAACCTATTTCACTTGGGGAGGATTTAGATAGCTTCTTAACGGAACGAATTCGAACTCTAATGTGTCTACATGATATGAGGGGTAGTGAACAGGCAACAAAATCGAAC
Organism: Musca autumnalis; assembly: GCF_047663935.1. Taxonomy (NCBI): domain Eukaryota; kingdom Metazoa; phylum Arthropoda; class Insecta; order Diptera; family Muscidae; genus Musca; species Musca autumnalis. Next base: position 149,724,121 of record NW_027411977.1, read on the forward strand.
GTCAGGAAGGTCCAGACTCATTTAACTAAATCTGCTTCCTCAAATAACCCTCCGTCTCCACAAAAAACCGATTGTATTCTGTGCCCAAAACATAGTCATCAACTTTTTGAATGTCCTCGGTTCAAAAATATGTCGATCTCCAGCCGGTTTTCTATTGTTAAACGTCGTCGCTTATGTGTCAATTGTTTGCGAAAGGGACACGAGGTTAAAACTTGCATAAGTAAGTTTCGGTGTTCTAAATGTAGTGGAACACATCACACGTTGTTACATAGAAATGATTCTTCTCCTAAAAAGTCAGCCCCGGTTCCAAATTCGTCTAACAGAAATCCAAACAACGTCGAAAATAGGCCTTCTAATTCCTCAATCGAACCTTCTCTTCCTTCCACTTCGGCAGGTAACCCCCGACAAGTCTTCCACGCAGCTCAAAATAAATCTGTGCTTTTAGGAACAGCGATGGTAAATTTGATTCATTGTGGTATCTCGTACCCAGCTAGGGCTCTGATAGACCCCGCTTCGGAATCTTCGTTTTTGTCTTCCAGTTTCTTCTACGAATGTTAGTATTTCGGGCGTTAATTGTGCAATTTCGGCAAATTCTCGCAAAGTTTGTTCTATTCAAATTGGAAGTCCATGCGATCCTTCGGTTTTGTTATCAACGAACGCGTTAGTATTGCCACTAATTTCGGGAAGTTTACCATCCTTTACTGTCTCTTCAGATTTTAGATCGCAAATACCAAATATTCGTTTGGCGGACGTCAATTTATTTGATTCTCGTCCCGTAGATCTGCTGCTCGGTGCAGATTTATATACTAAGATCTTGTTAGAGGGATGTCGTTCCATTATATCGGGAACTCTGCTAGCACAAAATACTGTTTTCGGTTGGCTTGTCACTGGGCCAATTCCATCGTCGGAAATTAGAACCTTTGCTACGACAATTAATATTGAGGAAGAGGACTCTCTTAATAAAACTTTGTTGCGATTCTGGGAATTGGAAGAAACTCCTAAACGAAAAATGTTATCCCCATCTGACCGCATTTGTGAGGAAAATTTTGTTCGAACCACTCGTAGATCCTCTGACGGTAGATTTATTGTAACCCTGCCCTTGCGAACTGAGTTAGGAGTAAACGGGTATTTGGGGGAATCTCGTGGTAATGTCCTCAAGCAATTCCTTCGGAATGAGGCGTCCTTATTGAAAAAACCGGATGTAAAAGTCACATATGATAAGGTTCTGACTGAATATTTAGAGCTCGACCATATGAAGTCAGTTTCTGCTGCCAATACTAGCACCCTTTCGTGTTATTTGCCTCACCATCCGGTCATAAACCTCGAAAAACAGACAACAAAATTGCGGGTCGTATTTAACGCCTCGAATAAAACTTCTAACGGGAACAGTCTGAACGACATTCTACATGTCGGGCCCACTTTGCAGCTCGACCTTGTACTTTTAATACTTCGTTGGCGAGTATTTAAATTCGTTTTCAATTCAGACATAACCCAAATGTATCGGCAGATTCGCGTCGACCCTCAGCACACTTCGCTTCAAAAAAAATCCTCTATCGGGACTCGCCAACTAAACCCGTTCAAGATTTCGAATTAGAAACAGTGACTTTCGGTTTGAATTGCGCCCCTTATCTAGCTATTAGAACATTGTTGCAACTGGCGGACGAAACAGAAACTCAGTATCCCCTAGCAGCGCATATATTGCGAAAATCCATGTATGTGGATGACGTATTGGCAGGAGCTCATGACCTTGAGACCGCGGTGACAGATCAACTTATTTCGGCACTTTCTTCGGCAAAGTTTGAGCTTAGAAAGTGGACGGCCAATGATAAGACTATTTTGAATCGTTTCCCCCCAGAACATTTGGTAGATGCGCAATTATTGTCATTCGTGGAAGCTAGTAGTTCGAAACTTCTTGGTATCAGGTGGAATGCTAGGTTGGATTCTTTTTATTTCGATGTCAAACCCATAGAAAAGAAGGCTAGTTATACTAAACGGGAAGTTCTGTCCGCAATAGCTAAGTTGTTTGACCCTGTTGGTTGGTTAGGGCCAGTTATTGTCACGGCAAAAATGATTATGCAAAAGGTCTGGCTAGATCAAATCGGTTAAGACGATCCCCTTGTAGAGGCCACTTATTTGGAGTGGCGTAAATTCGTAGAGACTTATCATAAAGTAAATACGATACAAAGTCCTCGTTGGATTCGATATACCCCACAATGTTCGGCGGAATTACACGTGTTTTCAGATGCCTCGATTAAGGCATATGCGGGGGTAGTATATATTCGAATTGAGGTCCCAGTTCAGAATGTGTTCGTGCATTTGTTGTCTAGTAACACCAAAGTGGCCCCAATTAAATCAATTTCGCTCCCTCGTTTAGAGCTTTGTGGAGCGGTTTTAGCGTCGGAACTGTTAAAAGTCATCGTCAAGGAGATCGACATTGAATTTCGTCAGGTGTATTGTTGGACGGATTCAACTATTGTTTTGTCGTGGCTTCGAAAAACCCCCTCTACCTGGACCACTTTTGTTGCAAATCGAGTCTGTAGGATCCAACAAAATGTTGGAAACCATAATTGGTATCATGTTCGGTCGGAAGATAATCCTGCGGACCTAGGAAGTCGTGGTGTACCTCCATCAGACTTAGCTACTAGTCCCCTTTGGTGGCATGGGCCATGCTGGCTCAGCCAAGATAAATCGAATTGGGCTATTCGTGACCTAACTCCACTTGAGACTGACATTGAAATGCGTTCGGTGCAGTGTCATTTCTCATTCTTTACGTCGACTTATGCTGATATTCTGGATAGGTATTCGTCTTTTACAACGGGGATTCGTGCTGTAGCTTATATGTTTAGGTTCGTTCGTCAGACCAACTCTCGGTACCGATGTAGATATACTTACCCTTCGAAAAGAATTACCACTTCGGAATTCAATGAGGTTCGGATGCTCTTAATAATAAATACTCAAAAAGTCCATTTTGCAAATGAGTACAAGAGTTTGATGGACAATAAACCAGTGTCAACGTCGAGTTGTTTAGCTCCTCTAAATCCCGTCCTTGATGAACATGGTGTCATGCGTATGAATGGTCGTTTAGAGCAGTCGCCCACTCTTTCGAATTCGGAAAGCTGTCCGATTATTCTCCCATATAGAAGTAGGTTCGTTAGACTTCTGGTGGAATATATTCACATTAAGTGCGTTCATGGCGGACTGCAACTGATGTTGCGGATTTTGCGAACGGAATATTGGATTCCGAGAGTTAAAAATTTGATACGTGCGGTTGTTCGTAACTGCAAGGTGTGTCTTGTCGATAAAAAGAGACATTGTAGTCAAATTATGGCAGCTCTTCCGCCGGAAAGAACTATAGTCGATAGGGCGTTTATTACTACTGGTGTGGACTTTGCTGGTCCTTTTGAGGTCAAATCGTTTACTGGTAGGGCTTGTAAAATTACAAAAGGATACGTTTGTGTATTCGTTTGCTTCGCGACTAAGGCTATTCATTTGGAGGCAGTGTCGGATTTGTCGACTGCCAATTTCATGGCCGCATTACATAGGTTTATAGCTCGTCGAGGATGTCCACGAACTATATTTTCCGATAATGGCACAAATTTCGTAGGAGCTTCTCGTGAACTTAGAAAAGATTATATTCGCTTTATTCGAGATAGCTGTGATTCGGCCTCTGATGCTCTTGTACATCAAGGTTTATCGTGGAAATTCATTCCAGCTGGTGCACCACATATGGGTGGTCTCTGGGAAGCTGGAGTTAAAAGCTTCAAACTGCATTTTCGGAAGCATTGTCGAAATCTTCGTTTCACTTTTGAGGAATTAGCGACAGTTTTAGCTCGAATAGAGGCTTGCCTTAACTCGCGTCCACTTTGTCCTATGTCTGACGATCCGCAAGAATTAGTTTCCTTAACACCCGGTCATTTCTTAATTGGCGCGCCGTTACTTTCTCCTCCTGAGCCCTTCATATCTGAACAACCGATATCGCTTGTGAACCGGTATAGAAAACTGCAAGCGCTCGCTCATTTGTTTTGTGATAGGTGGAAGGAGGAATATCTTAAAAATTTGCATATGCGGTACAAATGGAAATTCCCGGAAAGAGAAGTAGTAATTGACGATTTAGTCGTGGTTCGGCACGAGAATCTCCCCCCGACCTCGTGGAAGTTAGGTCGTGTTGAAAAGGTTTATCCGGGAATCGACGGACACGTTCGAGTCGTGGACATTCGTACGGCAAACGGCGTTGTAAAGCGGCCGGTGACGAAGTTGGTCATTCTGACCGACCAATCGTCGAATGAACAATACTAAAACGCCTTTCTTTCTTAGTATTATGGACGCCAGTAACATGTATGCAATTGACCTGATCTCTAAGATCGATCGTGCCTTAGAGGGAACAAAAAAGCGTACCAGCTCGGAAGTTGTTGAGGAGCTCGTGAAGCCAATAGCTGCAGTAAAGTTGACGGAATCGGAGACGGAATCCGTAACTGCGGATTCGGCTGTGTTTCCGATTTCCAAATCTACGCAATTCGAATCCGTCACTGCGGGTCCGACTACCATACCTGAACAGAATCCTAAAATACAAGAATCCGTCACTGCGGGTTCAACAGCACCTCGTTCTGAATCAATCACCGATCTTAATCGCGCAGAATCCGTAACTGCGGGTTCCTCGGTTTCTTCTATGGTAAGGTCTGAATCCATATCTGCGGGTTCAACGGCGATCTTACCACCTCCCACTACGTCTTCGAATCTCGGTACAATATCTAATCGATACAGCTGCCGTGTTTGTAATCGTCGGCATTCATTGAGGGATTGCAAACAATTTAAAAATATGTCGTTAGATGCTCGGATCAAGACTGTTGCGGACCATCGGGACTGCACGCGGTGCTTGGGCAAATGGCACCAAGCCAGAGACTGTCATAGTCGGAGATGTTGTTTGACTTGTGGTGGTGATCACCATACTTTATTGCATGAAGATCGGTCAAATGTTGGATCAGTCAGTAAACCATTGTTTCGTACACGCCAATACTCAAGGTCGAATCCGTACCCAAGCTATGCTGATCGTCAGAATTACAGGTCTGAGTCACGTTCGTCTGTTGATCACCTTAGTGTATCACAAACAGTAGCTAGTCCAATCAGCTTACTGTCCCTACAATCGGTATCGACGCTATCCCCCAGTCTGATAGTACGACTACATGGTGTCGGATCAACGTATCCAGTCCGTGCTGTTCTGGACCCTTGTGCCACCCAAAGCCAAGTATGTGCCTCAATGGTAGATCATTTAAAACTACCAATATCCAATTTAGATGGTGTGCAATTTTGTAGGTTTGCTGTCACGTCAATGTATGATCCAACAGAATCGATCACGATCACTGCCAGGGTAACAGACCTTAAGTTCGTGTTCACGCCAAAAGAAACAGTCTCTGAAAAGCTTAAGGATGCGTTTCTGGGACTGCCCTTAGCAGATCCATCATTTTATAGACCCAGTCGGGTAGCATTAGTTCTTGGTCCCGATGTGTACGCAAAGGTCGTGACTAATCGGATGCATGTATCGCCTGGATTACCTATTGCTCACAACACCATATTCGGATGGGTTCTATCGGGGGCATGCTACCATTAATCGGTTGTATGTCTATATATTGAACTATTTGGAAAAAAGTTAAATAAATTGAATTAATATGAATTGCTCACAAAACCTGCACTGTCCACCTTATTTTTTTTAACGTAATTTCATCAAATAGTATTAAGTATTTAATTTTGTTACAACATTAATAATGTTGCAAGGTGGCCGCCAATGTTTAAGTCAGAATTTTTATTAAATTTATTTATTTAGCCGTTTCCACATTCATTGTGTTTGAAAAAGCGTATTTAGTTCTATCCTCGTTACAATCTGCATACTCCGTTTTTATTACAACTGAACTGTCAAAATGCAGATTCTAACGAGTATCGAATTACCGCCAACGCCACCTTTCAATATTATTATTCTCACTCATCTCTCGCCTACCAACCAAACCAGGTAATCTGTCTACCCTCTCTTTATAATTTATACTTATTTCCCTCAATAAAGCAACTGCTTTTTATTTTGAATTAATATCTAAAACGTTCGTGTTTTATTTATTTATTTTCACGCAATTTCGGCGTAAACACAATCCATATTGTGGTGTAGGGTATAATAAGATACAAAAATATATATACAAATCGCACCTGTTCACAAAAGGGTAGTAACATAAAATCTTTAATTTGTCACTTTTTATTACAGAACGATAGATAATGCTCATCTCCACCCACTGTAAAAATGTCCCATTATTTTGTCTGCTCTTTCGTCAAAAAAACGTAAGGTCACTCTTTATGTCTTCAGAGTTAATAGTAGTGTATAAACAGTTTTTTGTCTATACTGAAAAATACGAAATTCTTCTTCTAGTATTTTGAGGATTTCGTCTATATTTGCAGCCCGAACTGGCTTTAACTTGGCATTGTGGAAATAGTTCCAGGTTATGGTATGGCCCCCACATAGCGGCAAGTATTTTTCAAGTATTTTGGGGATTTTATCTTCATGTTTAACCCGAATTGGCTGTAACTTGGCATTTGGAGTTCCCATTGGTGTTCTCAGTGGTCAAACAAATGTTTACTAAAAAGTTAAAAGTAAAAGATAATTTAAATAATTAACTTACAGTATTTTAGTTATAAATGCGCAATAACCAAGAAAATAATTGTTCGTTTAGCCTAAATAAGTATATTCTTCTTCATGATGCGATCTCACAAATAAAGCACTTGCATTTAAATTAAAAATTGTGACAAGATTAAATGGCAATACATGGCAAGCGTTTTATTTGAGAGATCCCATCATGAAGAAGAAAATACTTATTTAGGCTAAGCGAATAATTACTTTCTTGGTTATTGCGCATTTATAACTAAACTACTGCAACTTAATTATTTAAATTATCTTTTACTTTTAACTTTTTAGTAAATATATATATATATATATATATCATTGGGAACTCCAAATGCCAAGTTACAGCCAATTCGGGTTAAACATGAAGATAAAATCCTCAAAATACTTGAAATCGGGTGGTACCGCTGTATGGGGGCCATACCATAACCTGGAACCATTTCCACAGTACCAATTTACAGCCAATTCGGGCTGAAAATTAAGATAAAATCCTCAAAATGCTAGAAGTAGGGTGGTGCCGAAATACAGGGGCTATAAGAAAAAATGGACCCATATTGGTTTTGATTTCATATTCATGTATTGTCATCCGAACCTAAAAAGTGTGCAAAGTTTTAGTTCGATTGGTCAACTGAGTTAAAGATTAGTTAGTAGATTTGAACTAAACAGACAGACAACAAAGCAAGTTAAATAAAACACTGTAAAAAGGAAATTTATGCCTGGTTTCTCCAAGACAATTCGAATTACTACCAGGCTTCAGTTAAATTAAATTCAAAATTAAATTCAAAATTGGTCCTATAAATACGTATGTATATCCAATATAAGAGAAATAGTGTTACTGCATTATCCGGGAAAAAAGATTATCCGTAATGCCTACGGTCCCGACCATTACGGATAATCGAGGTCCGACTGTATTACACAAAAAATAAAATAACCACCTAAACCATATTTTGCAAACAGCTAGCCAGATATCAGTGCCAAATTCCCGTGCAAGATCAAGCATGATTTGAAGTGCTTTAGTGCTTCATAAACTCAAAAATCTTATTTTACAATTATGCCACGGCTTTGGTAAATGAGATGTAACTCGTTGAGCTTTAGAGATATATGCATGAAAATTTGACACAAAGTAATGTAGAAGTCGTAGAACAAATATAATTTGCTAACTAAATGAGCGATATGTTGATAAAATTCATTACCAAAATCATATATGTAATCTGGTATAAGGGTCTGCTATATTTAAAATGTTTGCATCACATATATTGTCTTTAAATGTTTACTTGTGTACCTGACGGATACATTGTGGAAGGTTGAAAAGCTACCCGCTAAAAAATTTTTGCCGAGATCGTACCGAATTCGGAATAAATCTCTGCACAAGTTTCCATTTCTGATTACGTATTCGCATGCAAAACATGTACTATTTTGTGTGAAGCGGGTCACAGAATTCGGAACGTTTTGTAGTAGGAAATTCGGAATGGTTATTAAAGTTTCTTGACGTTTTTTTTAAGAATTCGTTAGAAAAATATAGGGAAATTCGGAGCTCTAGGACGGAACTCTAAAGTAATATACGAAAATGACTAGAAAATAGAAAGAAATTATATGTTCGCTTCGAAATTCTTTTAATTTTTGGGTGTTTTTCTAAAATTTTGTAAGTATATAAACAGTAGACAGCGGAATCCTATGCAAATGCATATATGGTCAGGATGGTCGTAGAGTAAATTTGATTAGAAAGAAACTCGTTTTATTACAAAATAAAACGAATTAGGCCCAGAAATTTTTGCATTTTTTGCATACTTTGCATATCGTGCATATTTTGACATATTTGTACATATCTGCATAAAATGAGCATATGCAACACCATATTCAAAAATATATTCAAGGATTTGTGGTCTAAATATCCCACCGAAATGGCTGAAATTTGGTTTTAAGTCTTCATTAGGGGTATGCAACTTTACAACTGAAATCTGTCCGCATAGGTCCACGTCTTCATATAGCCCCCATAGATTGGTACCTTCGGATTTCTGGAATTTTGAAGGTTGTGCCCTCAATATCCCTCCGAAATTATCGGTATAGGTCCACGTCTTCATATAGCCCCATAGATTGGTACCTCCCGATTTTCGGTATTTTGAAGGTTATGGCCTCAATATCCAACCGAAATGACTGAAATTTGGCATTTTGTCTTCGTTGTGGGTAAAAAACTTTCCACCTAAAATTTGTCGGTTTAGGTTCAGGCCTTCATATAGCCCCCATAGAACGATACCTCCCAATTTTCGGTATTTTGAAGGTTGTGGCTGTGGTTATACATTTCTCTATTTTATTGACTTGTCTGAAGAGAATTTTAAACAGAAAAATTTTACACACAAACATTTTTGTACCTATTATTGAAATATTTGTTGCATAAGAAAATATGTAAAATGCATAAATTTTACATATGCAAAAATTTATGCATTTTGCATAATTTTGCATATGTCATATGTTTCGATTGCAATGTAATCAGAAGCCAAAAATATGCCCAGTCCCAAAATTTGACATGAATCGGACCAAAAATAGGGGTTGCATAAAATTCCGCTGTCTAATAATCACAAACTATGACCGCAATCTAAAAGAACAGTGGTTTAGAATAATGTCCGAATTTATAAACTTTTTCCACAATTTATCAGATTTTTTTACGAATTTCTTCCCAAAATCCTAAAATTTCTTAAGTTTGTTCAGCAAATAATACGAGAATCTCAAAAATATTCCTCCTTTTAAGAAATAAAACACAGCAAATTTAATAAACCACAACAATTTATTCCATATAATAATTGTTCCACAACCATCCCAGATGGGACTAGAGAGACTTCTCTCATATCAATCATATTAGCTCAATGATATGGGACCTATTGTTTATTGCCGAGTCCGAACGGCGTGTCCTAAGACACCACTTGTAGAGAAGTTTTTCAAGGCTGAAATACTCAAGAAATGTCGCCAACATCACTGAGGGGTGTTTTGCCATCCTGGGAATCGAACCCACGACCTTTAACGTGCAAGGCGGGTGTGCATACCATTGCACCACGGTGACACCCAATTTTTTCCATATAAAAGGTGAAAAATAAATGACTATTATTATTCACTTATCCTATAAACAAAAAAATATATAAATAAAGGGGGATCCAACTAGAGGTACTTTTTTAAATGGCCTATTTTTGACTCATCACGTGTGAGTCGTGTCATGGTTTCATGTTATTTTTGTTTAGTATTATTTGGCATTTTATTGTGGAAATACTTACGATTGAACAATGGTTGCAAATCGTTCAACTTTATGTGTTTCGAGCCAAACTTTGTTCAGCGATGAGGCCCATTACTGTCTTAATGGGTATGTAAACAAGGAAAGTACCCGCATTTAGTTTAAAAAAAATAACGGTTTCGTGAGGTTTGTCCGCTGGTAGAACCATCAGCCCATATTTCTTCAAAACGTATTTCGGTGAGAACTTAACCTTCAATGACGACCATAAAAGATGCCTATTCGATGCTTGAAAATGAAGCTCGTGATCTCGACTACATTTTGGTTTCACCAAGACAACGATTGTAATTCACATGACATCAATCAATAAGAATACTTCGATGAACAGACAATTTCAGGTTTTGGGACGGTCAATTGGCCACCAAGATCGTGTGATATCACACCGTTAGACTTTTTCCAATGGGGATATGTGTGTGGTTTTAATCGGTGAACCTACAGAATATAATATTTAATACAAATATTTATTATAAAAGAGGCTCTTATAACTTACCACATTGTTTTTTATACCCTATACCACAATGTGGAAAAAGGTATTACAAGTTTGTTTTGGTAACAATTCATGTAACACCGCGAAATATTCGTCGGAGACCCCCAATGTGGTATACCAATCTTCATATCTCGACGAGATAAAGCGATTTTGAGATGTGTGTCTGTTCGTCCGTTCGTCCGTCCGTCTGTCCATTATAAATTGTAAACACGCTCCAGGCCGCAATTATGGACCGATCGTCACGAAATTTTGTATGGAGGTCGGGTTCAGATCAGAATAGATCCCTATAGAATTGATTAGTTTTTGGTGATGATCGTGAAGTGTTCAGGGGATGAAATGGACCAAAAACAAAATTTTAACCAATTTTGTGGCGGCTCTGTAGGTCAAAATAATAACCCGCAAAAGTTTGAGTTTATGATGAAGAAGAAGCGTACAAACCAACGTGAAGATCAGATAATACTTAGCGGGTTAAATGGACTGAAACTTTTGTGTGAAATTGGTAAAAATTTCAATAACGTAGCGGTTAAACAACGGAAGTAGTAGTACTACATAAGTGGGTTTCATTACATTTTAGTTTGTGTGAACTAAATTTTCCTTTCCTGCTACAAAAATTTCTTTGTCATGCTAGATAACTTTTTGGTTTTGGTCATAAGTATTATACATTACATCTCTGATATTTGATAATTAAATTTTCACAATCATTGAAAAGAAGTTCCGTGGAGAGCGATTGTCCAGGGATAGTGGTATAGGGTATCCCATGGTCGGCTCCGTCCGACTATAGACTTTTCTTACTCGTTAGGTTTAAATGTTCTTTTAAGGTCTTATCGAAATTTAAAATTTCTTCGGTGGTAGATATTTGATCAATAAAAGAAGTTGAAGTTTTAGTTTGTATCGATCTCCAGGGATCAGCAATGCTAATTTTTAATTGTATAAATTCTGTTGTAACGTGCCCATAGATTTTGGAATTTTCGTCATGTTGTTTTGCAAGTTTTGAATTGATAGTTTCTATATGTTCTGCAAACTTTTTATTATTTCGCTCTATTGTCAACATCAGTGCAGAATTTTGCTCAACTAGAGCTTTGTTTTGATAACTTGGATAAGATTTCTAAAATATTTGAATTCGGTGCTTACATTTCATAACAGGAGGAATAAAAATGGTAATCCAGTCCAAAGAAAATGTCATATATTTCCGACTGATGCACGAAATTGAAACTTTTATGTCGATATCGCAATAGGCTTCCAAAGTTGTTTGATAAATGCCTAGAGCATCCGATAATGTTTCATCTACATGGAGAGACGTCTCTAGATTATTGATCTTATTACAAATTAAAACAATATCATTATTCTATTTTTTAACTTTTCTAATGATGTACATATATATTTTTATTAAATTCAATTAAATTGTTTGGCAGGTTTGTAGAATATTTCCCTTTTTCTGTTAAAATACTTTTATAGTAGTCTTCTGAAATATAATTTTTTAATATTGGATAATTTATAATGCTTCTATTTGACTTAAGAATCATACTTTTCTCTACAAGCCTATTAGATATTTGAGATAATATTTCTTTTCCATTTTTGACCTTTCTTTTTAATTGGTATAAATAGTTTTCATATTTGAACGCGCTAAAATCATCGAATGGCCCGTTTTTAAGTACTTCCTCAGCCAAACGGGTTAACGAATGGACATTATACGTTAAATATGACTGACCATATATTGTTTGTAGTTCCTCAGTAAATTCCTTTAACAAACAACTTGCTTCGTTCTGAAATTGTTGGCAGATATTTCTGTCAGAAAGAATTCTAATTGCTATATGCAGCTTTACAAAATGATTAAAACGCTTTCGTTTAAAACATTTTTTAAAACAATAATGGAACTATAAACTAAAAATGATCTAAGTTCGGAAGCCTTCCACCTGTCCAATTCATCAAGACTTTGAAGGACCCTCTTGAATTCGCTGCAAAACTGCTTTGCAATTTTAAAGTTTCTATGACTAATTTCGGACAATTGCTCCCCTTTTAAACTAAATGTCCTGTTTTTTACCTTTACCCAAGTTTTCAAGAGATGTTTAAAAACCCCGAGGCACACTACGTGCATATAGTGGGAAACTGACTGACACAACCAATGTTTAATGATTCCAAAACTAGACTTTCTTCTTTAGTATGGTGTTCCTTCTGTTCCCTATTCTTGAAGGATTCGTCCGTACGCAACTCAGCAGGACATGGAGGAAATGTAATCCTTCTTTCGCAATATTCCCCTTTTATATTGCAGTTTGTACAACAATAATATCCAGAATGGGACTTAATGTTAAGTAGAAAAAGAGGGGCGGGGGCGTCGCAAATGAAATTGCCAATTTCGATGTTATACCTTTTATTTTCAAAGAAAACCCCAACCTGCTCAATTTTGCTTAAATCTTCTACGAAGTATTAAAGAAGTATATTTGGATCTCGTGGTTTATTTAATTTGTCTACTACATTCTCTGAACTAACATTAATATAAACGCCTACAAGGTAAACGGGTTCGTAATTTTTGACGCTCAACATTATTGACCAAAGACATTTTTGGAGCTTTTGAAGAGTGGCAGGCCGTCTATGCCAAAACTAAGAGTAACAATGTTACACTTACTCAAAACTTCCTTATGTTTATAAAAAAAAACAATTTTCCAGGCCATAATGGAAATTTGACCCGCTAACCATTTGCAGTATTGAAGTCTCCTGTGGAGTTTCGCGTAATTTTCGAACATCTAAAGACAATGTTTCGTCCATGTAGTTTAATTCCCGAAGTAATTCAGGCATTGCTGCCACAGAAATTGAATGTTTAATTGATCATTCACTTGCCTTTTGTTTGTCATATGAATTATTATTATCTTCATTAATTTCATTTACATTACCTAGAACGTCATTGACATAAGACCGAAATTCCTCGGTGTTGTTACTACAATCTATATCGATCTGCATTTGATCGTCAGTTTGAAAGCCCTCACTTTCTTCACCGTATTTATCTATTGAATCTACTTCTATATTCCTGACCGGCTCGCCCAATAATTGACTAAGCAAGTCATTAGCCTGTTTTTTGCACGTTTTCTTATTGTTCTACTGGATAACATACTTTTAATTTGTATTACTTACCGAATTTAATTATTTATTGTTTATTCACACTATTTTTTCACTTTTCAATTTGATGCAAATATGCCGCAACACGTGTTTCTTTCTTAATGCTGATAAACAACTGAAAAATGAAAAAGTAATAAAAAGCAAACAAGCAAAACCGGTTTACACAAAAATGCAGCGCGCAAAAAATGGTTTCTTTCGCTTTGATCATTTCAAAACATGGTAGCAGAAACAAGGTAAAGTAAATACTACAACAAATACAACTTAACAACAAACACATAGAAATTTGTTTTTGTTTGTTATGTTAGTGTCATCGGTAAACGTAAACAAAACAAGGAAATGTCTATAAATTATTGCAATTTAAAAAACTTATTTTTCACATTTTATTGAATATTTTGGAAAAGATGAATGAAAACTCGTTAGATTTTCAATTGGAATGTTTCCATACCAATCCACTAAATGCATAATTTCTCGCAAGAAGTAGAATTCTTGCAAGTAGGTTTGAGGTCGCTGGAAGCTCATTGAAAAAGTAGAAGCTGCTTCAATCTTTTGATTTTGAAATCGAAAAACACATGTTAACAAATGTTGTACCTGCTCTATAAGCGGTGTTTAAGTGTGCGGCACGTCGTTCGGACTTGGAGGGGGTTACATGTCATTGATATGAAGAAGTCTTTATGGGAAATAGTTATTTTTTCTGATGGGTTTAAATCTTCTTTTAAGGTCTTATCGAAATTTAAAATTTCTTCGGTGGTAGACATTTGATCAATAGAAAAAGTTGAAGTTTTAGTTTGTATCGCTCTTCAGGTATCAGCAAATTTTACAAAATTTATCGTATGTTTTCTATATTTTTTGATACATATTCTCCATAATTATTTCAAAAAATGTTTTGTATCGAGCGTATAACATCTTCTTAATATACTAGTGTCGAAAAACCCGCAAAAAATATTTGTTTGTATCCGAAAATAACGAAATTCTGGGTAAAACTAGTAAAAACCGATTTTGAGTTATATCTCAAGAACAAGAGCTGATGGAGAAAAACCGTGACCAGATTTGAAAATAGCTCGCCGATTTCATTTAGAAACAACAACAACTTCGGTTGAAACACTCAACTTTTTCAATTTTGTTGAGCAGTGAATTTATAATGCTTCTATATGACTTAAGAATCATACTTTTCTCTACAAGCCTATTAGATATTTGAGATAATATTTCTTTTCCATTTTTGACCTTTCTTTTTAATTGGTATAAATAGTTTTCATATTTGAATGCGCTAAAATCATCGAATGGCCCGTTTTTAAGTACTTCCTCAGCCAAATGGTTTAACGAATGGGCATTATAGGTTAAAAATGACTGACCATATATTGTTTGTAGTTCCTCAGTAAATTCCTTTAGCAAACAACTTGCTGCGTTATGAAATTGTTGGCAGATATTTCTGTCAGAAAGAATTCTAATTGCTATATGCAGTTTTACAAAATGACTAAAAACGCTATCGTTTAAAACATTTATTAAAACAACAATTGAACTACAAACTAAAAGTGATCTAAGTTCGGAAGCCTTCCACCTGTCCAATTCATCAAGACTTTGAAGGACCCTCTTGAATTCGCTGCAAAACTGCTTTGCAATTTTAAAGTTTCTATGACTAATTTCGGACAATTGCTCCCCTTTTAAACTAAATGTCCTGTTTTTTACCTTTACCCAAGTTTTCAAGAGATGTTTAAAAACCCCGAGGCACACTACGTGCATATAGTGGGAAACTGACTGACACAACCAATGTTTAATGATTCCAAAACTAGACTTTCTTCTTTAGTATGGTGTTCCTTCTGTTCCCTATTCTTGAAGGATTCGTCCGTACGCAACTCAGCAGGACATGGAGGAAATGTAATCCTTCTTTCGCAATATTCCCCTTTTATATTGCAGTTTGTACAACAATAATATCCAGAATGGGACTTAATGTTAAGTAGAAAAAGAGGGGCGGGGGCGTCGCAAATGAAATTGCCAATTTCGATGTTATACCTTTTATTTTCAAAGAAAACCCCAACCTGCTCAATTTTGCTTAAATCTTCTACGAAGTATTAAAGAAGTATATTTGGATCTCGTGGTTTATTTAATTTGTCTACTACATTCTCTGAACTAACATTAATATAAACGCCTACAAGGTAAACGGGTTCGTAATTTTTGACGCTCAACATTATTGACCAAAGACATTTTTGGAGCTTTTGAAGAGTGGCAGGCCGTCTATGCCAAAACTAAGAGTAACAATGTTACACTTACTCAAAACTTCCTTATGTTTATAAAAAAAAACAATTTTCCAGGCCATAATGGAAATTTGACCCGCTAACCATTTGCAGTATTGAAGTCTCCTGTGGAGTTTCGCGTAATTTTCGAACATCTAAAGACAATGTTTCGTCCATGTAGTTTAATTCCCGAAGTAATTCAGGCATTGCTGCCACAGAAATTGAATGTTTAATTGATCATTCACTTGCCTTTTGTTTGTCATATGAATTATTATTATCTTCATTAATTTCATTTACATTACCTAGAACGTCATTGACATAAGACCGAAATTCCTCGGTGTTGTTACTACAATCTATATCGATCTGCATTTGATCGTCAGTTTGAAAGCCCTCACTTTCTTCACCGTATTTATCTATTGAATCTACTTCTATATTCCTGACCGGCTCGCCCAATAATTGACTAAGCAAGTCATTAGCCTGTTTTTTGCACGTTTTCTTATTGTTCTACTGGATAACATACTTTTAATTTGTATTACTTACCGAATTTAATTATTTATTGTTTATTCACACTATTTTTTCACTTTTCAATTTGATGCAAATATGCCGCAACACGTGTTTCTTTCTTAATGCTGATAAACAACTGAAAAATGAAAAAGTAATAAAAAGCAAACAAGCAAAACCGGTTTACACAAAAATGCAGCGCGCAAAAAATGGTTTCTTTCGCTTTGATCATTTCAAAACATGGTAGCAGAAACAAGGTAAAGTAAATACTACAACAAATACAACTTAACAACAAACACATAGAAATTTGTTTTTGTTTGTTATGTTAGTGTCATCGGTAAACGTAAACAAAACAAGGAAATGTCTATAAATTATTGCAATTTAAAAAACTTATTTTTCACATTTTATTGAATATTTTGGAAAAGATGAATGAAAACTCGTTAGATTTTCAATTGGAATGTTTCCATACCAATCCACTAAATGCATAATTTCTCGCAAGAAGTAGAATTCTTGCAAGTAGGTTTGAGGTCGCTGGAAGCTCATTGAAAAAGTAGAAGCTGCTTCAATCTTTTGATTTTGAAATCGAAAAACACATGTTAACAAATGTTGTACCTGCTCTATAAGCGGTGTTTAAGTGTGCGGCACGTCGTTCGGACTTGGAGGGGGTTACATGTCATTGATATGAAGAAGTCTTTATGGGAAATAGTTATTTTTTCTGATGGGTTTAAATCTTCTTTTAAGGTCTTATCGAAATTTAAAATTTCTTCGGTGGTAGACATTTGATCAATAGAAAAAGTTGAAGTTTTAGTTTGTATCGCTCTTCAGGTATCAGCAAATTTTACAAAATTTATCGTATGTTTTCTATATTTTTTGATACATATTCTCCATAATTATTTCAAAAAATGTTTTGTATCGAGCGTATAACATCTTCTTAATATACTAGTGTCGAAAAACCCGCAAAAAATATTTGTTTGTATCCGAAAATAACGAAATTCTGGGTAAAACTAGTAAAAACCGATTTTGAGTTATATCTCAAGAACAAGAGCTGATGGAGAAAAACCGTGACCAGATTTGAAAATAGCTCGCCGATTTCATTTAGAAACAACAACAACTTCGGTTGAAACACTCAACTTTTTCAATTTTGTTGAGCAGTGAATTTATAATGCTTCTATATGACTTAAGAATCATACTTTTCTCTACAAGCCTATTAGATATTTGAGATAATATTTCTTTTCCATTTTTGACCTTTCTTTTTAATTGGTATAAATAGTTTTCATATTTGAATGCGCTAAAATCATCGAATGGCCCGTTTTTAAGTACTTCCTCAGCCAAATGGTTTAACGAATGGGCATTATAGGTTAAAAATGACTGACCATATATTGTTTGTAGTTCCTCAGTAAATTCCTTTAGCAAACAACTTGCTGCGTTATGAAATTGTTGGCAGATATTTCTGTCAGAAAGAATTCTAATTGCTATATGCAGTTTTACAAAATGACTAAAAACGCTATCGTTTAAAACATTTATTAAAACAACAATTGAACTACAAACTAAAAGTGATCTAAGTTCGGAAGCCTTCCACCTGTCCAATTCATCAAGACTTCGAAGGGCGCTCTTGAATTCGGTGCAAAACAGCTTTGCAGTTTTAAAGTTTCGATGACTAATTTCGGACAATTGCTCCCCTTTTAAACTATATGTCCTGTTTTTTACCTTTACCCACGTTTTCAAGAGATGTTTAAAAAACCCGAGGCACACTACGTGCATATAGTGGGAAACTGACTGACACAAACAATGTTTAATGATTCCAAAACTAGACTTTCTTCTTTAGTACGGTGTTCCTTTTATTCCCTATTCTTGAAGGATTCGCCAGTACGCAACTCAGCAGGACATGGAGGAAATGTAATCCTTCTTTCGCAGTATACCCCTTTGATATTGCACTTTGTACAACAACAATTTTCCAGGCAATAATGGAAATATGACCCGCTATCCATTTGCACTATTGAAGTCTCTTGCGGAGTTTCGCGTAATGCTCGAACATCTAAAGGCAATGTTTCGTCCATGTAGTTTAATTCCCGAAGTAATTCAGTCATTACTGCCACAGAAATTGAATGTTTAATTGACCATTCACTCAAAAATTGGCTCAAATTTGTTGCCTTTTGTTTTTGATATGAATTATTATTATCTTCATTAATTTAATTATATTATCTAGAACGTCATTGACATAAGTCCGAAATTCTTTTGTGTTGTTACTACACTCTATATCGATCTGCACTTGATCGGCAGTTTGAGAGCCCCCACCTTCTTCACCGTATTGATCGCCTAAATCTACTTCTGTATTCCTGACCGGCTCGCCCAATAATTGGCTAAGCAAGTCATTAGCGTGTTTTTTTGTACGTTTTCTTATTGTTCTACTGGATAACATACTTTTAATTTGTATTACTTACCGAATTAATTTATTTATTTATTGTTTATTCACACTATTTTTCACTTTTCAATTTGCATAAATAACTGAAAAATGAAAAAGAAATAAAAAGCAAACAAGCAAAATCGGTTTACACAAAAAATGCAGCGCGCAAAAAATGTTTTCTTTCGCTTTGATCATTTCAAAACATCCCAGCAAAATGATTGCCTCCAAAGATGCAGTTAAATCATATGTACAACTGATCTGGAAGTGCATCAAATTATGCATTTCGCTCATGATTTTTACAAGAGCGTGACTACTGAAAGATGCATTCCATTAGCACTGCATTTTAACTAACCCTTTGGAATCGTATTTTAACTAATCTTTTAGGGTAGAATAGGATGCACTCCAATTTGCATCCAAAGCTCGTGTTTTGATGCAGTGCATTGGATTGAATATAAAGGCGCTCTTCGGAAAGTGTTTATAAGCAATTCGAAGATGCAATAAAAATGCAAGCCATTGCAAACTGTCCCAAAGAATAATAAAAACTTTATTACATTAACACAGATTATGAAATTTCTTCATTAAATTCAATCGCAACTGAGTTTGTTCCCGCCTCTCTTCATTTAATCCAAGCTGAACTGTTCTTGCTTCATCTTCCCATCACTAGTTGAGGTTTCGACAAGTACTCCATCAGCACTTCATAAGCAAATGTCCCCAACTTTTATTTGTATTTTTTATTTTATATAACAATTTTAGAAACTGTTGCACATTTTTTCTATCTTTGGAAAAAGTCTGTAGTTGTAGGTATCTACAAATTGGCTTGCTTGCTAGGGATCACTAAGCAACTGCTTGTCATATAATGTTATTTATAAAATCGAATGTGGTGGCAACGATAAAGAAACATGTGGCAAACTCTATGTCGGCACGACAAAAAACAAATTAAAAACTCGCATGTCGGCACACAAATCAGACATAAAATTGAGGAACACGAATATAATACAGAAGACAGCGCTTGCCGAACACTGTAGGCATAATAACCACTCACCAAACATCGACGGAGTGAGAATATTGCAAACAGAAAACAATTACAACAAAAGACTCACACTAGAGATGCTGCACATAAATAGCTTAACAACAACAAAAAGAGTAAACCACAAAACAGATACGGACAACACAGCTTATTGTTACAGGCACCTTACACAGAGAAGAGATCGAGTAATTAGTAAATAACATCCAGTGCAATAATAACTCTTGACGACGGTAGACATGCTACGCTAGTTTTGAGTTTTATTATTAACTAGCAAAGTGCCCGCTACTTCGTATGCGGAAAGGATATAAAAAACAAATAAACAGTATAAAATATGAAAATGGCGAACACTGAAAATTTTATTGCACTAATACCAATTTTAATCAATATTTATTGTTATTTTAGTACTGTTCGAATCCTCTTTAGTTCGATTTGAAAAAGATCAGCAGTATCTCACCCTTACATATTAACAGCGATACCAACTTTGCACACCAATACTCACCCTAAATCCAAAGAATACAGATTTCAGCACTGTCTCTACACCCAACAACAAATTGAGTGCCATTAAGTACTCTTCGTACCCATAAGTACGAATTTCCAAAACTACCTCAATCCTACTCTTCAACAATAATCTCAATTCCAAATTTCAGGATTCCAGATTCCAAATCCCAATTGTACGAAATGTAATACTTTTCGTTCTCATAAGTACGAATTTCCAAAACAACCACAATCCTACACTCCAACAAAAATCTCAATTCCACATTTCAGGATTCCAGTTTTATCCATTCACCCAAATCCCCATTGTACAAAATTTAGTACCATTTAGTACTTTTTGTACTCTAAGTACGAATTTCCAAAACTCCTTACTTCTACACTGCAACAGTAATGTCAATTCCGAATTTGAGGATTCCAGCTCTATCCGTTCAGCCAAATCCAATTTGTACTATATATAGTACCATTTAGCACTGTTCGTACACATAAGTAAAAATTTCCAAGAGTACCTCAATTCTATACTTCAACAATAATCTCAATTACGAATTCAGGATTCGTTCACTCAAATCACCATCGAACCAAATTTTGTACCATTTAGTACTTTGGTCACTTCATCAGCGACACTCAGTCTAAATTTGAGGAATCAAGCTCTATCCGTTCACCCAAATACAAATTGTACTAAATTTACTACCACTTAGTACTGTTCGTACACATAAGTACGAATTTCCAAAACTTCCTCAATCCTACACTCCACCAGTAGTCTCAACTTCAAATTTCGAGATTCCAACTCTATCTGTTCACCCAAATTGTAATTGTACCAAATTTAGTACCACTTAGTACTTTTCGTACCCATAAGTACGAATTTTCAAAACTATTTCCATTCTATTCTCTAACATCAGCCTTAATTCAAATTTCAGGATTCCAGCTCTATCCGTTCGCCTAAATCGTAATTGTTCCAAATTTAGTATCATTTAGTACTTTTCGTACCCATAAGTACGAATATTCAAAACTACTTTCGTTCTACTCTCCAAGAATAGCCTTAGTTCAAAATTTCAGGATTCCAGCTCCATCCGTTCGCCCAAATCGTAATTGTACCAAACTTAGTATCATTTAGTACTTTTCGTACCCATAAATACGAATTTTCAAAACTACTTCCGTTCCACTCTCTAATAGCAGCCTTAATTCAAATTTCAGGATTCCAGCTCTATCCGTTCGCCTAAATCGTAATTGTTCCAAATTTAGTATCATTTAGTACTTTTCGTATCCATAAGTACGAATTTTCAAAACTACTTTCATGCTACTCTCCAACAGTAGCCTTATTTCAAAATTTTAGGATTCCAGCTCTATCTATTCGCCCAAATCGTAATTGTACCAAATGCAGTACCATATAGTAATTTTCGTACCCATAAGTACGAATTTTCAAAACTACTTTCGTTCTACTCTCCAACAGTAGCCTAGGTCAAAATTTCAGGATTCCAGCTCCATCCGTTCGCCCAAATCGTAATTGTACCAAATTTAGTACTTTTCGTACCCATAAGAACGAATTTTAAAAACTACTTCCATTCTACCCTCCAACTATATCTTTAATCCAAAATTTCAGGATTCCAGCACTATCCGTTCGCTTAAATCATAATTGTAGTAAATTTAGTATCATTTAGTACATTGCGTACCCATAAGTACGAATTTTCAAAACTACTTCCATTCTACTCACCAACAGTAACCTTAGTTCAAAATTTCAGGATTCCAGCTCTATCCGTTCGCCCAAATCGTAATTGTACCAAATTTAGTACCATTTAGCACTTTTCATACCCATGAGTACGAATTTTCAAAACTACTTCAATTTAACCCCCCAACTCCAGCCTTAATTCAAAATTTCAGGATTCCAGCTCTATCCGCTCAGCCTAAATCCAAATTGTACAAAATTTAGTACCATTTAGTACTTGTCGTACACATAAGTACGAATTTTCAAAACTGCTTCCATTCTACTCTCTAACAGCAGCCTTAATTCAAATTTCAGGATTCCAACTATATCCGTTCAGCCTATATCCAAATTGTACCA
Organism: Musca autumnalis; assembly: GCF_047663935.1. Classification (NCBI taxonomy): domain Eukaryota; kingdom Metazoa; phylum Arthropoda; class Insecta; order Diptera; family Muscidae; genus Musca; species Musca autumnalis. The sequence goes on from NW_027411977.1 coordinate 149,746,359, forward strand.
AATTTTGTACCCTTTAGTACTTTTCGTACCCATATGTACGAATTTTCAAAACTACTTCCTTTCTACTCTCTAACATCAGGATTCCAACTCTATCCGTTCGCCTGAATCATAATTGCACCAATTTTAATATCATTTATTACTTTTCGTACCCATAAGTACGAATTTTCAAAACTACTCCCATGCTACCCTCCAACTGTAGCTTTAATTCAAAAATTTTAGGATTCCAGCTGTATCCGTTCAACCTATATCCAAATTGTACCAAATTTAGTACCATTTAGTACTTTTTGTACCCATAAGTACGAATTTTCAAACTACTTCCATTTTACTCTCGAACAGTATACTTAGTTCAAAATTTCAGGATTCCAACTCTATCCGTTCGCCCAAATCATAAGTGTACCAAATTTAGTACCATTTAGTACTTTTCGTGCCCATATGTACGAATTTTCAAAACTACGTCCATTCTACCCTCTAACAGTAGCCTTAGTTCAAAATTTCAGGATTCCACCTCCATCCGTTCGCCCACGTCGTAATTGTACCAAATTTAGTACAATTTAGTACTTTTCGTACCCATAAGTACGAATTTTCAAAACTACTTCCATGCTACCCTCCAACTGTAGCCTTAAATCAAACATTTCAGGATTCCAGCTCTATCCGTTCAACCTATATCCAAATTGTACAAAATTTAGTACCCTTTAGTACTTTTCGTACCCATAAGTACGAATGTTCAAAACTACTTCCATTTTACTCTCCAACTTAGTTCAAAATTTCAGGATTCCAACTCTATCCGTTCGCCCAAATCATAAGTGTACCAAATTTAGTACCATTTAGTACTTTTCGTACCCATATGTACGAATTTTCAAAACAACGTCCATTCTACCCTCTAACAGTAGCCTTAGTTCAAAATTTCAGGATTCCAGCTCCATCCGTTCGCCCACGTCGTAATTGTACCAAATGTAGTACAATTTAGTACTTTTCGTAACCATAAGTACGAATTTTCAAAACTACTTCCATGCTACCCTCCAACTGTAGCCTTAATTCAAAAATTTCAGGATTCCAGCTCTATCCGTTCAACCTTTATCCAAATTGTACCAAATTTAGTACCCTTTAGTACTTTTCGTACCCATAAGTACGAATGTTCAAAACTACTTCCATTTTACTCTCCAACAGTAACCTTAGTTCAAAATTTCAGGATTCCAACTCTATCCGTTCGCCCAAATCATAAGGGTACCAAATTTAGTACCATTTAGTACTTTTCGCACCCATAAGTACGAATTTTCAAAACTACGTCCATTCTACTCTCCAACAGTAGCCTTAATTCAAAATTTCAGGATTCCAGCTCTATCCGTTCAACCTTTATCCAAATTGTACCAAATTTAGTACCCTTTAGTACTTTTCGTACCCATAAGTACGAATGTTCAAAACTACTTCCATTTTACTCTGCAACAGTAACCTTAGTTCAAAATTTCAGGATTCTAACTCTATCCGTTCGCCCAAATCATAAGGGTACCAAATTTAGTACCATTTAGTACTTTTCGCACCCATAAGTACGAATTTTCAAAACTACGTCCATTCTACTCTCCAACAGTAGCCTTAATTCAAAATTTCAGGATTCCAGCTCTATCCGTTCGCACAAATCATAATTGTACCAAATTTAGTACCATTTAGTACTTTTCGTACACATGTGTACACTTTTCCTAAACCACCTCCTTATGTCAACCGTACCTTTTAACCTTGATTCTCACACCAAATTTCAACCTATAACCTTTATCCGTTCGCAAAGTACGAATTTGCACCAAATGTAGTACACTTTAGTACTTTTCGTACACTTATAGTTCGAATTTCTAAAAACCCTTTGGTACACCTTTCTAACTCTCCATCAGTGACCTTCATTCCAAATTTCAAAGTTCTAGCTTTACCGGTTCGCCAAATACAAACGGTACCATATTTAGTACCTTTTAGTACTTTTAGTACCCTTCCAGTTCGAATTTCCAAAAACCAAGCCTTATCTGTCACCTTCGGACCAAGAGTGACCCTCACCCAAAATTTCATGATTCTAGCTTCAGCCGTTTCGTCTGGGCGTTGATGAATCAATCAGTCAATCAGTCAGTGAATCAGTCACTCTACTCTTTTATTAATATAGATATCCTGCTTTATCTGTTCACCCAAGTCCAAATTGTACCAGATTTAGTACCGTCCAGTACTTTTCGTACCCATAACCAAAAATTTTCAAAACTACCTCAATCCTACAACTCAACAGTACTCTTAATTCCAAATCTTAGGATTCCAGCTGTATCCGTTACGCCAAATCCAAGTTGTACCAAGGTTAGTACCATTTAGTACTTTTCGTACCCAAAAGTACGAATTTCTTAAACTTTCACAATGCTACAGTCCAACAATAATCTTAGTTCCAAATTTCACTATTCCAACTCTATCCGATCACTCATATCCAAATTGTACCAGGTTTGATACCATTTAGTACTTTTCGTACCCATAACCATAAATTTTCAAAACTACCTCAATCATTCACTCCAATAGTAATCTTAATTCCAAATCTCAAGATTCCACCTTTATCCGATCACTCTATTCCAAATTGTACCAAATTTGGTACCATTTAGTACTTTTCGTACCCAAAAGTACGAAGTTCCAAAATACCGTTATACTACACTCCTACAGTAATCCTAATTCTAAATTGCAGGATTCCAGCTCCATCTGTTCAAAATGTACCTTAGTTGGTACTATTTAGTACTTTTCGTACTCATATGTACGAATTTCGAAAACTACTTCCATATCTCACACCTACACTCCAACAGTAATAGAAATTCCAAATTTCAGAATTCTAACCGTATCGGTTCGCCAAATTCAAAGTGTACCAAATTTAGTACCATTTAGTACTATTCGTACACATGAATGCACATTCCCAAAACCATATATCAACACATCTTCCAGACCTTGATTTACATTCCAAATTTGAAGATTTTACCTCTATTCTTTCCCATAATACGAAATAGTACTAAATTTAGTACGTTTTAGTACTTTTCGTAGACTTGTAGTCCGAATTTCCAAAAACCCTTTGGTACACCTTTTTATCTTTCCATCAGTGACCCTCATTCCAAATTTCAGAGTTCTAGCTCTACCGGTTCGCCCAAATGCAAATTGTACCAAATTTAGTACCATTTAGTACTTTTCGCACACAAGAGTACACATTTCCAAAACCACCGCCTTGTATCAACACATCTTCTAAACCTTGATTTTTATTCCAAATTTCAAGATTATAGCTCTATCCGTTCACATAATACCAAATGGTACTAAATTTGGTAACTTTTAGTACTTTTCGTACACTTATAGTCCGAATTTCCAAAAACCCTTTGGTATACCTTTCTATCTTTTCATCAGCGACCCTCATTCCAAATTTCAGAATTCTAGCTCTTCGCGTTTGGCTAATACTAATGGTACCATATTTAGTACCTTTTGGTACTTTTCGTACCGTTCTAGTACGAATTTCCAAAAACCAAGCCTTATCTGTCACCTTCGGACCAAGAGTGACCCTCACCCAAAATTTCATGATTCTAGCTTCAGCCGTTTCGTCTGGGCGTTGATGAATCAATCAGTCAATCAGTCAGTCAGTCAGTCAGTGAATCAGTCACTCTGCTCTTTTATTAATATAGATGATATTTACACGTTAGCGATCTTTTATTCTCCTGTGATTATACAAAAAAGAATTATTTATTTATACATTTTATTTAGTTTGTAACAATACTGTGATATAGATTATAAGTCGTACTTTATTATTATTACTTTTGTTTTTCATTTTGCAGATAAAATTAAACTCCCTGAAGATGGAATTCAAAGAATTCCGAAATATTGGAACATAAAGATGAAAAAATTAACATCAAACTAATGATCTCAAGCTCAAAAAATCACTTCTATTTAATATAATATTTCTTCAAAAAATATATATGCGTAATATACATCGAACATAGAAACAAATATATAAAACAAATATCAGCTGACTCCCTCGAACCAATACAATAATAGAGTACTCGAGTAATCTATTTACAACTGAACTCTGTTTGTTGAATGATTAGTCTCAACGTAACGCAGCACATAATATTGTTTTTTTTTTTTTTCAAAATAGTCTTAATCCCATTGTTGTTGTTTTAATATTTTAAAACAACTAATTTATTAGTGGAGAAAGTTTGGCAGGATCTCATCAGTTCCCTTGTTTCTTATTTGTGGATATTCTCCACCGATATGGTTGGTTATGGCTGTAACAAACATACCAACAACATTTTGTTATGTTGCCTTTGTTGTAATTCAACGACACATAACAGTACACGCAGAAAACCAACATACACTCCACGTCAGTAGAATAGAACAATAAATTTTTGTTAATGTTAGCGTATTTATCCCAAAACGAATGAATCTACGATTTTAATCTTGTAGGGATTTAAAGCCTATGATGTTCCGTATCAATCACAGAATGAATTATGTTTCTAGCCTTTCGCGAAATGATTTTCTGATCATTTTTCCGATAGTACTATGAAAAATAGGCATTTATTTTCGGTCATCAGGATAGAACAGTCATTTTATTTTCGTGAATTGTGGAGATAATAGCGCCGAATTTTCTTTCAGTCGACAAAGCGGGGCTTTCTAATCATTTTTCACCAATAAAACCATATCAATAATTCCGCGGACGCCGAAATAACAGCGTAAACGGCTTTAAATTGACAGATAATTGAAACATCTCGGATTATCAATAGGAGTCGCGCAGTTATGTCATATTTCTTCATAATAAGATAGAATATGACACAGACAACCTAGACGGATACAATAGCGTGCTTCGGATGCTGATAAGATGGAACATTTAGAAAATAGTTATGAAAAACTTCAAAATTTCTTTAAAAACCTGGATGTTTTGTTCAATAAAATGATTTTTCCGCGAATAAGTCTGCCGCTTAAAGGTTTGGAAATATGCTCCACATTAAGTGGAAGATAATCTGATTTGAAAAGATCCACTATTTTAATACACTAAGGGAAATTTTAGCACATTTTTCAAATTGAACACATCTTTTGGACTTTGAATTTTATATGTGTTCTTATTTCGGTGTCCGCGACTGTTCTCAACAGTGTTATGCTCCAATATAAATGCACCAGGTTAAGCTATCCATACCGGATTTTACGAATTAGTAGTTTTTTTAGCTGAACTCGCAAATGTAAAGCCCCGTTTTCGCGGGAAAACACAGTCATGGAAATTGAGGTTTTAGGTTGCGTAAGTTGCTTTTAAAAAGTACTACAATTTCGCTCAGTGTATTAAAATAGCGGTTGTTTTCATATCAGATTATCTTCCTCTAAATGTGGAGCATATTTCCAAACTTTTACATGGCAGACTTGTTCGCGGAAAAATCATTTTATTGAACAAAACATCAAGGTTTTTATAAGAAATTTTGAAGTTTTTCATAATTATTTTCTAAATGTTCCATCTTATCAGCATCCGAAGCACTCGAATGTATTCGTCGAGGTTGTCTGTGTCATATTCTATCTTATTGTGAAGAAATATGACATAACTGCGCGACTCTTATTGATATTCCGAGATGTTTCAATTATCTGTCAATTTAAAGCGGTTTACGCTGTTATTTAGGCGTCCGCCGAAATATTTATATGGTTTTATTGGTGAAAATGATTAGAAAGCCCCGCTTTATCGACTGAAAGAAAACTCAACGTTAATATCTCCACAATTCACGAAAATAAAATGACTGTTCTATCCTGATGACCGAAAATAAATGCCTATTTTTCATAGTACTATCGGAAAAATGATCAGAAAATCATTTCGCGAAAGGCTAGAAACATAATTCATTCTGTGATTGATACGGAACATCATAGGCTTTAAATCCCTACAAGATTAAAATCGTAGATTCATTCGTTTTGGGATAAATACGCTAACATTAACAAAAATTTAGGTGTTCTATTCTACTGACGTGGAGTGTATGTCCCAAACATATTTTGCAGCAAACAAATATATGTTTGCAACAGTCCCATACATAACATATGTTTTGGTCCTGCAAACAAATTATATGTTTGGGTGCAAACAAATATATGTTTGGGTGCAAACAATTTATATGTTTGGGTGCAAACAATTTAAATGTTCGGGTGCAAACAATTTAAATGTTTGGGTGCAAACAAATACAAACCCAAAAGCAAAAAAAAAAACAAACACATGCGCCAGTGGGCGATTACTGAGAGCAATGGAGCGTAAATTTCAATGTAAAACACTTTGAAATGTATCCTCTCTTGCTCTCAGTAAGAGCTTACTTGAAATCTCTATAATATACACACAAATGGTGGTATTTTTGTTTATTGAAATGCAAAACAACAACAGACACATAGGTACATACACAATTCCAAAGAAATATATAACACACTTTAATAAAAGAAAAACTTATTGAAATAATTTGTAAATAGTCACACTTTTAAAAAGAAAACAAGTAAGAAAAGTCTATAGTCGGACGGAGCCGACCATGGGATACCCTATACCACTATCCCTGGACAATCGCTCTCCACGGAACTTCTTTTCAATGATTGTGAAAATTTAATTATCAAATATCAGAGATGTAATGTATAATACTTATGACCAAACCCAAAAAGTTATCTAGCATGACAAAGATATTTTTGTAGCAGGAAAGGAAAATTTAGTTCACACAAACTAAAATGTACTTATGTAGTACTACTACTTCCGTTGTTTAACCACTATGTTATTGAAATTTTTACCAATTTCACATGAAAGTTTCAGTCCATTTAACCCGCTAAGTATTATCTGATCTTCACGTTGGTTTGTACGCTTCTTCTTCATCATACAAAATTGGTTAAAATTTTGTTTTTGGTCCATTTCATCCCCTGAACATTTAACGATCATCACCAAAATCATTTCTATTCTGGCCCGAACCCAACCTCCTTTGCGGCCTTAAGCTTCTTTACAATTTTTAATGGACGGACACACATCGCTAAATCGCTTTATCTCGTGGAGATATGAATTTTGGCATACCAAATAAGGGGTCTAGGACGAATATTTAGTGGTGTTACATTTAGTGGTGTTACAATATGTAGCATGGAATAAAAATATGGTTCTCTACACAGAACCCATTATATACAGTGGCGGCCATATAATTAAGAACGACATCGTATTAAAAAGTATTTGACTTGCTACGTTCCAAATATTTGAATATTTATATGGAACAAAATTTGTAAATAAAGTACAGGGTAAGCACTTTCAAATAAAGCCAAAACATGTTTTACTTCTCCCTAGTTTATACGAAAGAAACCACGATTTATTAAAATAGTCATAAATCGACCTGGTCACATAATTAAGAACGATATAAGTAAAGGTTACTTTAAGGTAATTTTCATACACAATATGTGAATATATCGTTATGTATTTTAGAAATCGGTTACTTTGATTCATTTTTAGTATCAAATGTCCTTCAATGGTACATATTATTGAGTCTAAGTTTGATAATTAGAGCATACCTAAGGTTTTCCAAAATTTGCCCATAATTTGACGAATTTATTTTATTTTTGGGATTTAAAGCCACAGTTTTGGCTTCCTCTCATTCCCTCGATGACGCTCTGAACGATACAATGTGATTGTCGTTCCATAGTCGGCGCTTATTTACCCTTAAATTGGTTTTTACCCCACTTCTTTGAGTCCTTTACGAGGGAATTATCTGGGAAATAGTGTCGTATGAGCCATTTCCACCTTATAAATCGGTGGGACTGTTGTCTGCAGGTAGTAGACAGGAAATAAAAACATAATTTCGTTTTGTACAAAAAATTGGCCTAACGGTACACCGAACAAAAATGAAAGGTTTAATAATTTGAAAGCCTTCATTGCACAATGTCTTTGTGGGTGTGGTAGGCATAGTTATGTAAGACGTTTTAATCAATGAAGCTCATATTAATATCAAAACCAGTCAAATCAATAATTTTTATGTATGAAAATACAATTTTTGTACAAACTAATGTCTGATGAACATACACAAAATTATTGTGGAAATCTAGCATTCAAAACATTATGTTAATAAATGTTATATTCGGTGTGGAATTCTTCCAATTTTTGTATAGACGTTATATTATTTTTTTATTTCCTGTCTACTATCTGCAGACAAAAATCCTACCGCTTTATAAGGTGGAAATGGCTCTTACGAAACTATTTCCCAGACAATTCCCTCGTAAAGGACTCAAACAAGTGGGATAAAAGCCAATTTAAGGGTAAATAAGCACCGATTATGGAACGACAATCACAGGGTATCGTTCAGAGCGTCATCGAGGGAATGAGAGGAAGCCAAAACTGTGGCTTTAAATCCCAAAAATAAAATAAATTCGTCAAATTATGGGCAAATTTTGGAAAACCTTAGGTATGCTCTAATTATCAAACTTAGACTCAATAATATGTACCATTGAAGGACATTTGATACTAAAAATGAATCAAAGTAACCGATTTCTAAAATACATAACGATATATTCACATATTGTGTATGAAAATTACCTTAAAGTAACCTTTACTTATATCGTTCTTAATTATGTGACCAGGTCGATTTATGACTATTTTAATAAATCGTGGTTTCTTTCGTATAAACTAGGGAGAAGTAAAACATGTTTTGGCTTTATTTGAAAGTGCTTACCCTGTACTTTATTTACAAATTTTGTTCCATATAAATATTCAAATATTTGGAACGTAGCAAGTCAAATACTTTTTAATACGATGTCGTTCTTAATTATATGGCCGCCACTGTATTAGGCAGTAGGCCCGTTATCTAGCAAACACTTTATTGCAATTTACATCAGAGGAAAGGTCAGTAGTTTTTTCCATATGTAGGCTAATTTGCGAAATATATATGTCCTCAAGGAATTAAAATATCGACCAAAAATAAAATTTTTATATTTTTCATACAAATGTAATGGTCCATTTCACCCGCTAAAGAATATCAGATCATCATTCAAAATTGTAGGCAACTTTTTCGACCTATACTCTTACCCGGTGCAAAATTTCGTGACTTTTGATGTATAATTGCGACTTCTAGCGAGTTTATTATTACACTACAAACAAATAACGGAATAAATTAGGCTGTAACTCTGTTATCTGATCATGTACACCAACATAATTGGCATCAATTGAAAGGTCAAGCGTTCCACTTTCAGGTATATCTCACTTGTCCGGAATGTCACTTCCAGGAATTAAGATATAAGTTTTGGTCCATTTAATCCTCTTAATATTATCCGATCGCCATCTCAAATTGCAAGCTTCTTCTTTGTGATATACTCTTACCTTATTTAAAATTACGCGTTGATCGAACTATTATTGAGACCTACAGAGCCGCTGGACAATTGGATAAATATTATGTTTTTGGTCCATTTCACCCGCTAAATATTTTACGATCATCACCAATAAGAATAGGGATCTATTCTGATCTGAACCCGACCTCCATACAAAATTTCGTGACGATCGTTCCATTATTGCGGCCTGGAGCGTGTTTACAATTTATAATGGACAGACGGACGGACGGACACACATCTCAAAATCGCTTTATCTCGTCGAGATATGAAGATTGGTATACCACATTGGGGGTCTCCGACGAATATTTCGCGGTGTTACATAAATTTTTACCAAAACAAACTTATAATACCCTTTTCCACATTGTGGTATCTATATATATAAAATTGAAATTTGTTTGTACGTTTGTTTGTTTGTGCCTTATAGACTCGAAAACAGCTGAACAGATCTTACTGAATTTTTTAGGGTACATTGCTACATGGGCTGGAATGAAAATAGGCTATATCATGTTTTGAAATTTCGCGTTGATCTGGAGATATAGCATCAAAACCGGAGGTACCTCCAAAAAATTTAGATTTTGTATGCAAATATCTTTAGAACTATTACATATACAATCTCCAAACTTTGTATGTGTGACGGAATTTGATGTAGAAATAAATTTACCAAATTATACTCAAATCGGTTCAGATTTGGATATATCTCCCACATGCATATATTTTCGGCCGATTTCCTTATTTTATGCACCAAACACGCTATATATGTCCAATTTCGCTGAAATTTTGAATGTCGGACGGAATTTTTTCTAGAAATAAATGTGCCAAATTATACCGAGATTGGTTCAGATTTGGATATAGCTCCCATATGCATTTATTTCCAGCCGATTTCCTTATTTTATGCACCAGACATGCTATATATGTCCAATTTCGCTGTAATTTAGAATGTGTGATGAATATTGGCCTAGAAATATATGTGCCAATTTATATCAAAATCGGTTCAGATTTGGATATAGCTCCTATATATATTTCCTGCCGATTTCATGTATTTGAGGCACCAAATACGCTATTTATATCCAATTTCAATAAAATTTGGAATGTGTGACTGAACTTGGTCTAGAAACATGTGCCAAATTATATCGAAATCGGTTCAGATTTGGATGTTGCTCCCATATATATTTACGGCCGATTTTCCGCATTTGATGCACCAAAGACTCTATATATGTCCAATTTCGCTGAAATTTGGAATGTGTAACGGAATTTGGTCTAGACATAAATGTGCCGAATTATATCGAAATCGGTTCAAATTTGGATGTAGCTCCAATATATATTTTCGGCCGATTTTCCACATTTGATGCACCAAAGGCTGAAATTTGAAGGGTCTGACGGAATTTGGTCTAGAAATAAATGTGCTAAATTATATCGAGATCGGTTCAGATTTGAATATAGCTCCCATATATATTTTCGCTATATATGTCCAATTTCGCTTAAATTTGGAATGCGTAACGGGATTTGGTCTAGACATAAATGTGCCAAATTATATCGAAATCGGTTCAGATTTGGATATTGGTCCTGGATATATTTTCGGCCAATTTTCTGTATTTGATGCATCAAACACGCTATATGTGTCCAATGTCGCTGAAATTTGGGATGTCTGACGGAATTTGTTCCAAAAATAAATGTGCCAAATTATATCGAGATCAATTCAGATTTGGACACACTATATATGTGCAATTTCACTGAAATTTGGAAAGCGTGACGGAATTCGTTCTAGAAATAAATGAGACAAATTATATCGAAATCGGTTCAGATTTGAATATAGCTCACATATATATTTTCGGCTGATTTTCTGTATTTTATGCACAAAACACGCTATGTATGTCCAATTTCAATGAAATTTGGAATGTGAGACGGGATTTGGTCTAAAAATAAATTGACAAATTATAATCGAAATCGGTTCATATAGGAATATAGCTCCCATATATATTTTCGATCGATTTCATGTTTCTGTTACATATATTCAATTTCAATAAGATTTTGAAGACTTAGCTGTCAGTAGAAGTCATCATTATTTACACAAGTACTTATAGTTGGGAAGGAATTGACCAAGGCTACATCTATTAAGTATCATACCTTTGAGAAACTTCTTAAGATTTATGTTATTATGATATATATTAATCATTAGGAATACTTATAGGCGGAAAGGCTTTCGGAGGAGTGTTACCTCCTGAAACATACAAAAATACCATAGTAGCTCCATAAGAACCCTGAATAGGTATATAACGCCTTCATATCTCCTATATTTATTCGTTAAAAAATATTAAAAAAGTTAATAAAATTATGGTATTCCTTTATATTTTATCGTAGTCGGGGCAGCCAAGCGCACCGGGTTCAGCTAGTAGGGTATAAATATATAGACACGTAGTTGAATGCTTCTCCTTAGTTGTGAAATAAAACAAATTTTACTCAAAGTTGACATCATCAGTGGGACGGCATCTGGAATCAAATGATTATGTAATAAATAAATATGGATATACCATATTTCAAATATACATATGTATGTAATTAGCAATATTAAATGCGATTTCTTCCCTGTCCAATAAAATAATTCCATTCAACTTTTCGATTCAATTATATAATGTATTGGGCATTTAATTTACTAAAAACACAATTTCTTTAAGAAAACACAAAACACTGATTTATTCACTCACTTTACCGTCTTGACGCTATGCTGGCAACTAAAACACTGAAGAAAGAAAAAACAAAATAATTCATACCATTTCTTCTTATCCTGTTCGCCTACTAGCTTGGTTAACAACAACAAAACAAGAAACACACGAGTTTGACGCATACACGCCATCAAAGCACCAAAGCCCCTTCTTCGCTTCTACGTCTTCTATTATACAATACACACAACTCTTTATTATAAAACAGCATTCCGCAGCCACGAGAGCGCTGTTATTACTCTCGTTGACAAACATCCTGTCTCCACCCATGAAAAAGGTGTTCTAACATAAAAAATATGTTTTACCCAAACATCAAATTGAAATATGTTACAAAATGTTGCTAACATATATTTGTTTGCAACCGGTCCCAAACATATTATGTTTGGATCCAAACATATATTTGTTTGCAACCGGTCCCAAACATATATTTGTTTGGATTCAAACATAAATTTGTTTGCAACCGGTCCCAAACATATATTTGTTTGGATCCAAACATATTTCTAACATAAATTTTTTTGCGTGTAGAGAAGGTTTGTCTTTGTTTTGCAAACTCTTTCGTCGGAATTGTGTCATGTTGCCAAAGAAAAACTTCTCACTGAAGTATTTTCTTTGCTCACCTTTATACTTCGATAGAGAATATCCAAAAACAGGAAACAAGGGAACTGATGAGATCCTGTGGCAAGGATCGAAACTAGTCTTCCCTGCCTTACTCCTTGGCGAGCAATGCCAAATTTTCTCCACTAATAAATTAGTTGTTTTAAAATATTAACAACGCGTTCACCCATAAGAACGTTAAAAACTTGGGTTTGGGCGTCGGTCTAGTAACCCTCCCCTAGAAAAAAGCAGCCTACTATGAAAAAACAAAAGAAAAGAGAAACAAACACCTCTAAAGTTGACGACCCCCGCAAACGTTTTAACAACCATGATCTGCGAATCTGTACCTGCAATGTTCCCACTCTTTAAAAAGAAGGTGCAGTTTACGCATTGGCAGATGTACTTGAAATTTACAAGGCCAACATTATTACTGCCATACAGGAAATACGATGGATTGGGAAAAGCGTCACAACAACACCTAAAGGTGACGTACTGTATTATAGCTGCCACGACACAAAGCATGAGTTTGGTTGCGGATTTGTAGTTAATCGGAGTTTAAAACACCTGATCTCCAGCTTCACCCCTATGAATGAAAGACTTTCTACATTTTTTGTTGGAAATCAATTTATATACTTTGTTTTGGATTGTTTGTCGTGTGTTTTTGCTGATTTATTTAACAACAAAAAATTTATATACAGTAGGCCGGGGCGATTTGAAAACCTTAATGGGCCCTTCGCGTTTCTGATTCCTGGGATTGAACTGAGCAAAAAAGTCTACTGGACCTTATGTCTACCGCGAAAATCGAGCGTCCCGATTTTGACTTTAAGTTTTTTATTGGCGTTTTTTAGATATTTTGGCATATAACAGCCAAACCATTGAGATTTGCAAACACTAAGGCCAAAATTGTAGCCAACACAATAATTAAGAACTCTCTAGTATATCGCGAAATTATTGGAATGCTCCTTCATGCAGTTTTGGCCTTGATAATGTGCACATTTGTCGGCAAATATCCATAAATGACATTGTGCTACAAAAGTTGACCAGAAAATATTCAAGCGTTCTGTTACAAAATTCTATCGTGTTGGCGTCCATGGACAACGAAAATACTTTTAGTTTCATTGGGTCACTTCGTTTTATTATTTTATTACGGTAAAAGTAGTGAAAATCTGGGTTTCTTACATTTTCAAATTTAAACGGGCATATCTTCTTTTTTCACTACGGATTTCTACGGATTTCCTTTTCCTATTAAAGGGGTGAATAATGTCTACCGAATAAGCTATTATTTGTTCAAATTGGTTAAAAAATGGCTAAATTATAGTAGTTGATTCATACCAGGAAAACGCGAAGGGCCCATTAAGGTTTTTTTCCTTCCACACAAATCGCCCCGGCCTAATATACAGGCAGACCGAACCAAATGTCGAAAGACGGTATTATAAAAGGTTTAGAGGGTCTTACAAAAGAAAATCTACAACAATTTACAAAAATACAATTACAAAAGCAAAAAATAAATTAAAGGAAAACGAAGAGCCTACAACTAGCAGCTATTCCATAAAATTACGGTCCGAGGTTTCGGAATACGTCCAAGAATTGGAGATTGATAATGATTTCCCTTTAATAAAGGATTTAATAAATAACGCGGTTGATCGTGTGTATGCGGCTGGGAAAAGACCCGATGAAACTGTTAATGCACTTAATGGTGATAAGTACATAACATTAACACAAACCGTGTCAGTGCCGACTACAGAATTTCACAACTTTAATTGCAAAGGCAAACTACATGGTGCCAAAGGAATAGCCTTAAAAAACTGCACGAAAGGCAGAACCCAAATAAGTGGTCGGGGTTCTTTTAAGTCGTCAGAGGATGAAGAATTAAAACGGAAATCTGACAATCCTGCCTTCAGGCACTTAAATAAAGATATGCACCTCCTTATTACAGCTGTAGCTGCACCAGCGGAGGCGTACTCCCGGATGTCGCATGCTCTGTCCGTTTTAAAAGAATATTTAAAGCCGGACAACTTCTATAGAATTTCACAGGAACAATACAAAGAGCTCCTGCGGCTCCACCCAGAGTATCCAGGTTATATGAATGAATCTGAACGGTCAATACATCAGCCGTACCAACAGAAGCCAAACCCGTGGTTCAAATAATTTATATGGATCATCCATATATATATATCATCATATCCATCTGTCAACCACGTCTACAATATTCCTATACTGTCCATCATAATGATCTCCCACATCATCTCACATCTTCATCTCACAGCAATCATCCATATGGACTTCACGTCTCTCCACTACTACTACTCGGAGTAGCTGGGCATCCAAAAATATATTCCTTCATTTCTTTTATGAAATATAAAATTTGAATTGAAAAATATTAAACTAAAAAAAGCATATTAATTCATGAATTTAAAAAACGCAAATTTATTTAATTTATTTTTAATTCATGAATTTGACCAGAGAAAAAAAACAAAGTATTTATTTACATACAAATACTAATTTATTTATTATTTCATGAATTTAACCAATAAAACAACAAATTATTTATTTACATACATAAAATTAAAAAAAAAAACATAATAATTAATTCATGAATTTAAACAATGTATGGGCTAAAAATAAACACCCTCAAAACAAAATTTATGATAATAAGTAAGAACAACGCTCATAACGAGTTGATTTTAAAAATACAAAATTTCCAAATTGAGAGGGTACAAAGTTTCAAATACCTGGGAGTTTTACTAAATGATCAATGGGACTACTCAAAAGAAATCAAATGTCGCATAGAAATGGCAAGAGATGCATTTCATAAATATAAAAAAGTCCTAATAAGCCATGATATAAATGTTGCAACAAAATTTCGTTTCATAAAAGCGTATATATGGCCAGTCTTGTTATATTCAGTCGAAGTGTGGACGTTAAAAGCGGCAGATATCAAACGACTCGAAGCATTTGAGATGTGGGTGTACCGTCGAGCACTAAAAATACCATGGGTCCTGCATGTACCAAATATTGAAGTATTGCGAAGAATGAATACAACAAGAGTATTATTAAACAACATAAAGAAACGGAAAACAGCATATCTAGGGCACATTATGCGAAACCGTAAATACACCATTCTCCAGGAAATACTTCAAGCAAACATAGAAGGAAGACGTACCAGAGGAAGAAAAGAAATGTCATGGATTCAAAATATCCAGCAATGGACAGAATTCCAGAACGCCGAAAATTTAATAAGCATTGCGAGAAATAGAGATATATTTTCCTATTTTGTTAATAATTTATAAAAACATAAATATGTAATTTTTTGACAATTGTAATATGATCGCTAACATTCGAAAATCGAATACGCAATAAAGAAGAAGAAGAAACAATGAAAAAAAGTGTTTATTTACATACAAATACAAATTTATTTCATTCATTTTTTTAATTCGTGAATTTAACCAATGACAAAAACAAAGTATTTATTTACATACAAGTACAAATTTATTTAATTTATTTATAATTTCATGAAATCAACCAATATAAAAAATAATTAAAAAAATTAAGTTTCAGTGTTTTATTTAGAAATGCACTTAAAACAAAAAAATAATTTGTCGCTTAGCCTCAATAAATATATTCCTTCGCATGATAGAATCTCTCAAATAAAACGCTTGCATTTAAATTATGAATGGTGGCAAAATTAACCGGTAAGCGTTTTATTTGAGAGATTCTATCATGAGAAAGAATATATTTATTGAGGCTAAGCGACAAATGCCGAATTACAGTCCATTTGAGCAGAAAATGTAGATTAAAATGCTTGAAATTGGGTAGTACCGTTATATGGAGGCTATATTAAACCTTGACCTACGTCCACAATTTTTAGTGGGGAAGTTCCTGGACTATTGAGAACTCCAAATGCCAAGTTACAGCAAATTCGGACTAAAAACGAAGACAAAATCCTCAAAATACCAGAAGTCGGGTGGTATCGTTATATGGGGGCTATAGGAAACAATGGACCCATATTGGCTTTGGCTTCATATTCATGTATTGTCATCTAAATCTGAAAAGTGTGCAAAGTTTAAGTTCGATTGGTCAACTGCAACCGTGTTAAAAATCAGTTACCAGATTTGAAAAGGGGGTCAAGTTAGACACTGTAAAAACTCTGTAAGAATGGACCAATATTAGTTTTGATTTCATATTCATGTATTGTCATCCAAATCTAAAAAGTGTGCAAATTTTAAGTTCGATTGGCCAACTGCAACTATGTGAAAAATGAGTTACCAGATTTGAAAAGCAAATTAGATAAAACACTGTAAAACAGTGTAAAAATGGCCCAATATTGGTTTTGATTTCATATTCATGTATTGTCATTCACATCTGAAAAGTGTGAAAAGTTTTAGTTCGATTGGTAAACTGCAACTGTGTAAAAAATGAGTTACCAGATTTGAACTAAACACACACCGAAGCAAGTTAAATAAAACACTGTAAAAACACTGTAATAAAAACAACAAAGTATTTATTTACATACAACACAAAAAAAAATACAGATGAAAGCAAAATTCTTCATCATTACCTTTATCTGCGCTCATGCTCAAACCGAAAATAAGGACGAACAGACCAAAGACATATTTTACGAGCGCTTAGAAGAAACTTATGATCGTTGCCCTGCCCATGACATTAAAATTATTCTAGGCAATTTTAATGCCAAAATTGGAAAGGAGAATATCTTTGGCTCAACAGTCGGGAAATTTAGTCTCCATAGTGAAACATCGAACAATGGAATGAGGCTGATAGACTTCCCAGCGGCAAAAAACATGGTAGTTAGCAGTACCAGATTTAAGCATATTGATATTCATAAGGTCACCTGGCTGTCTCCAGATCAAAGAACACGAAATCAAATTGATCACGTTGTTATGGAGGACATTCACATTCGATCATGTTGGATGTGCGATCGTTCCCAGGATCCAACATAGACTCGGACCACCACTTTGTTGCAGCAAAGGTGCGTACCAGATTAAGCGTAGCAAATAAGGTACGAACAGACACAACTCGGAAATTGGACATCGGTAAGCTGCAATCAAAACAGCCACAGCATATTCCACTCAACTGGCCCTATTGCTTAATCAAAGCACACCTCGTCCCGATAATATATCAGCAAAATGGCAAATTATTGTCCACTCCATACAAACAGCATAATCCATATTTGGATTCCTTCCGGCTGAAGAATAATAAGGCAGCAAGAGCCGATGGCCTACCAGCCGAGCTGTTCAAAACCACAGGCGACATGCTGATAGGTGCATCAGCTAGTTAGCACAATATGGTAGGAAGAACGCGTACCCAACGATTGGAACCTGAGCATCCTGTGTCCCGTCCACAAGAAAGGAGACAATACTGTATCTAACTATAGGGGCATAAGTCTTCTTTCTATTGCCTACAAGATATTGTCAGGGATATTGTGCGAACAACTAAAGCCTATGGTCAACGAAATAATTGGACCATACCAATGCGGCTTTAGACCTGGCAAGTCCACCATTGACCAGATATTTACCATGCGCAAATCCTAGAGCAGACCCAAGAGATGCAGATGGACACCTACCACGTTTTTGTAGATTATAATGCAGCCTTCGACAGGTTCCTACGTTCAAAGGTATTCCAAGCTATGTCTGAATTTGGTATCCCCGCAAAGCTCATTTGGCTTTGTAAAATGACTTTAACTGACACACGATCCTCAGTTAAACTAGGAAAGAACTTCTCCGAACAGATTTATACCAAAAGAGGTTTCAGACAAGGAGACAGCTTTTCGCGTGATATCTTCTTTGTGGTAAATTCAAATACACCTACGTATTATTCACACACATACAATACCTTGTTAGATCTTTTCATTGTCGACAGTACAGATAAGGTGTTATTGTACGATCAGCTGTCAGTTCCATGTTTCTCAAAACATGACCTCATCTTCATGACATACGAATTTATTATGGATTTTGAAGTAGTTACTGAGAAATACTATGATTTTAAAAGAACCAAAATATACCACAAATTGACATCTCTAACATGGACTGGGGCGAGATTTATTATAAAAGATCATGTGACGATTAGCTTTTGTGTTTACAAAATAAAAAATCCATGCTTTATGATAAACACGTACATTTATTGTTGTTTTTTCGATCTTTTTTTGTTCACCATTGAAATAAGTATTTTTTTCAAGCTCAAGGTCAATATATCAATTATCTTTTATTGTTCGATATTTCGCAATTCTTTGCATTGTATCTTCAGGAAGATCTACAATAAATATACCATAAATTACACTTTTTTAATATCACAATAGTTATTTTTAAATAAGCAAAAATATAAAACTTACAAAATCGCAAAAAACACGTCAAGAAATACTCTTAAAATATTTACTTAAATCTAAGGTAGCATCACTACCATCGTCAGCTGTTGTAAATATTGCACTGCTTTCCTTTTTTGTATTGCGTTTTGTTTATTTTCGTGGTTTTGCTTATTAGGCCTCTATAACTGAGAGCGCTGTTGTCAATATCTGTTTTAAAATTCATACGATGTGTTGTTGGTACATTGAGAATGCAAAGCATCTCCATCGTATGCCGTTTGTTGTTGTGTGTTTCGTTCTCTAATAATAGGTGTGTTCGTTTACTCAACAATTTGTACAAATTTGTACAAGTTCAGTAACTTCTTGTAATCGACTACGGTCTTTTGCATTGTACTGTAGAGTAAACGAACAACATCCAGTAACAATTTGTACAAATTTTGAGTAAACGAACATACATAATCTCACATTGTCAAAGTTTGGGTAGTGAGATGTGCTAGCACAGTGGCTCACAAGTGCAGTTTTAGATTTTTCGTTTTGTTGTCTTAGTTTTAAATCTGACTTGTGAGCAGATAGGCGCGTTTTTAATTTAATTTTGGTTGTACCAACATTAAGTTTTTGACATTTTTCTTTTTCATTTCCTGCACAAGGTATCTGGTATACAACATTGTTTTTATCCATTTTGCCGACTTTGGTTTTGGTATATTTATTGTAGATCTTCCTGAAGATGCAATTCAAAGAATTGCGAAATATCGAACAATAAAAGATAATTGATATATTGACCTCGAGCTTGAAAAAATACTTATTTCAATGATAAACAGGTACAGCTACAAACTGTTAAAAACAAGCAGCAAGAATCATAGTTGAATGACAACATTAATAAACTTTTGTTTTTAAGTGACGAAAAAAATTCAACAAGCTAAGTCTGTTTTTTTATCATAACAAATTTAACTCTGCCGCAAATTCCCAGAAGAAATGGAAAATCGTCCAGGAAATTGTCATAGGCAAATCAAAAAAAAAAAAAAAAAAAACAAGTAAAAAGTCGTTAAGTTCGACCGGGCCGAACTTTTTATACCCTCCACCATAAAATAGTCTTAATTAAAATGGAATAATAAGGGTCCTTTCACAATTTTAGGTGTAACAACTTTTCGGCAATGGATAGACTCCTACTGCCTTCCACTATTGCTTAAATTACACTGTGAACACAAATGTTGGGGCAGAGATAATTCCTTTTGGAGATGAAAGCCTTTGGTGTGTGTATATTATAAACCGCGTTGTGGCGTGATGAAGTTTTTGCAAGAGACCCTGTAAGCCATCATGAATTAGCATTTTATCTTTGTTTGTTGTTTTTGTAGAGCACTTAAGCAACAGTGAACCAAGATATAACGCTAATTCCTGATGGCCCACAGGGTCTCACAGAAGTTCGACTCACGGCGGATCTGTCCTTCGGGGTTCATAATATGCTCACCAAGGCCTTTCTTCCCAAAGAGGAATCCGTGCCCCAGACTTTCACCTCCATTTTTTTGCACAGTGTTATCTAATCTAATCTAAAAAAATGTGTTCAGCTAGGTGAAAGGTACCACCTACGGGGCTATATCAAAGAGTCAACCTATCTTTAAGTTTTTTGGCGGAAAAGTTTTATAGCTGCAGGGAACTTCAAGAGTCAAATTGAGGGTAGTTTCATCAAAACAATGCAGACCCTCAAAAATGGACCCATATTGACGAATTTTATTGAAGAAATTTCGTGACCACTGAAAATTCCCGAAAATCGGGAGGAACAGTTATATGGGGGATATACCAAAACATGGACCTATATTGACGATTATTTTTGCTTAGACAAAATTGTAGCTAAAATTCTCAAAATACCGATCATTACAGCTGGTTCGGTTAAAACTTGCAGCTAAAATTCTCGAAATACCGAAAATCGGGAGATACCGTTACATGGGGGCTATACCAAAACATGGACCTATGTTGACGATGTTTCGTTGGAGATGTTTTATGACCACTGAGAACTTCAAATGTCAAATTACAGCTATTTCGGTTAAAAAAGTTGCTAAAATTCTCAAAATACCGAATATCGGGAGGTACGGTTATAAGGGGGCCATACCAAAACATGGACCTATGTTGACGATGATTGGTGGAGATGTTTCATGACCACTGAGAACCTCAAATGTCAAATTGCAGATAGTTCGGTTACAAATTGTAACTAAAATGCTCAAAATACCGGAAATCGGGAGGTACGGTTATAATGGGGCCATACCAAAACATGGACCTATGTTGACGATGTTTCGTGGAGATATTTCATGACCACTGAGAACCTCTAATGGCAAATTACAGCTAGTTCGGTTAAAAATTGTAGCTAAAATTCTCAAAATACCGAAAATCGGGAGGTACCGATATATGGGGGCTATACCAAAACATGGACCTATGTTGACGATGTTTCGTGGAGATGTTTCATGACAACTGACAACCTCAAATGTCAAATTGGAGATAGTTCGGTTAAAAATTGTGGCTAAAATTCTGAAAATACCGAAAATCGGGAGGTACCGTTATATGGGGACTATACCAAAACATGGACCTATGCCCATATCCTCTGAGATATAAATTTGTTGATCACTAGGAACCCTAAGTGCCAAATTATAGCTAATTCGGTCTGCAAATGTTGCGAAGAACGTCAAAATAGCTCAAATCCGGAGGTACCGTTATATGGGGGCTATACCAAAGAGTGGACCGATATAGCCCATCTTCGAACTTGACCTGCCTATTGTCAAAAGACCCTCGGGTGCAAAATTTCAGCACTCTATCTCAATTATTGCGGACGCTAGAGTGATTACAACAGACGGACAGACGGACGGACATGGCTAGATCGTCTTAGAATTTTATCCTGATCAAGAATATATATACTTTGTAGGGCCGCAAATGATTAATTCGATGTGTTACAAACGGAATGACAAACTTAATATACCCTCCATACTATGGTGGAGGGTATAAAAACAATCTCTCGAACCGGAAATTGATGTCGAGTCACTGAATCAGTTTGTGGACCTCGGTCCGATAACATCAGATATATCGAGTCCCTCTATTCCCCAATCGAATGATGGACAATCAAAATCACAATCTAGCTAACCAGCTCGAATTTAACTGTGTCTCACCATTTGAAGTCTTCTCCTCATGCATATCTGTAAAATCAAACCAAGCAATTAGCGTTGTCAAACATGTGAAAACCCTGAGAGTAATGTTTAATGATGGACTTACATGGCACAACCACATACAAATTACTACAGGGAAAGTATTTGGAATGCCAAGAACACTCTGCGCCTGCCAATTATTCACACCACTACATATCAGGACACTTCTGGCTAAATCATGCCTTGTTCCACAACAACAACTAAAGGAGTCAGCGTCGTCTCAACGTTGCATATAATTCTATTTTGAGATACGTATACTGCTTACGGCGACACGACAGAACATCCCCTCTCTCAAATAAACTGTAAAGACCTAACTTTTCTTCACAAAATGATATACACAATGAAACCAAGGTATCTCTTCGACTACCTACAAATAGCACAGTCAAACAAAGGAAAAAAATGATTATACTATGCCAATTTATTATTCTATATCTCATGCTAATTATTCTACTCTAATTTATTTCTTTCATATTTTTTATACTTGTTGTTTCTATCTACTTAAATAAGTTCTTGTCATAATTGTTATCTAAGCAGTGTACCATTTTGTTCCTTATTTCGCTTATAACAAAAAAATCTTATGAATCCCTTTTTTTTTGTAATCCATTTATAAAAATAAGACTGTGTTACACGAAAAATTTGCAGGGCTTCTGATGCACAAATTCGAGTTTGTGGGAGTTCATGGATGATGAAAATACCTTTGGTTTCTTTGGGTCACTTCGTTTTTTTTTTTTTTATTTTATAAACGGTAAATGTAGTGAAAAACGGGTTTTCTTGGATTTTTAACTTTAAACGGGCATAACTTATTTTTTACACAACGGATTTATACAGGGGAGAATAATGTCTTTTGAACAAGCCATAGATTCTTAAAAATCGGTTAACAAATGGCTAAGTTGTAGTGGTTAGAGTGTGACGAAAACGCATTAAAATACAGGAAAATGTTTTTCCTCGTGCTCTAGACTGCGTGGAAGATACAAATTGTGCAATTATTTACTTTTAGCAAGAAGGAAATTTAGTTAGCTTTCCGAAATGCGGAAAGACAATTAAATCGGTTGAAAAATAGATGAGTTATGCCATTTTTGTATTTTAACTTCTTGGTTTTTTGTATACTTTCCTTTATAAAAGATCGGTACCTTGTGCGTAATTACATTATGCAACACTGAAAATTTTCGGATTTTATGGCCTCATATAAACCGGGCTAAAACTACAGTTTTTTGCTTTTATCGGACCTGTATCTCGGAAACAATTATGAATTTGACCTTGCTATCTTTGGCAATATTGTAGCCCTAAATTAATAAAACTTATCTTTTGAACAGACCACATAAGAAAAACTCCATCCAGGGCATCAACATCGATAAAATATAGAAAATTTTATATAATTGCTGAAATTCTGGTCAGTATCAGCTAAACTATTGGGAGTTGAACCAAGTAACGTTTTGCAAAAATATTCTAAATGAAGATCTCAGCAATTCTTCAGAATATTCTGAAAGTTTAAAATGCTTACTTCATGTTGTTTCAGCGGTATTTTGCATCATATCTTTTACAACAGGTATTTCAAACACAGTTCACACCAACAGTTTATTCTCTCATTTCGGATTTCACCACATTATTGACATATTTATTAAATGGTCGTTGAAAAATATACTGAAAACAACGTGATAGAGATAGAGACATTCTAGCGAATATTTTTCGAAAAGAAAACATTAAGAAAAAATAACGGTTTAGGAGATATGTTGCGAAATGTATACAAATTATGGAAATTTTCGATATTTTATAAAATTTGAGGAAATAAATGTAATTTTTCTAGTTCATTATTTCTCCAAATATTTTATTCTTTCCCTTATCTACAAATTTGCTTCAGATATCAGAAGAAGATTCGCATTAGTTTCAGAGATATAGCCCCGAAAAGCTTAAAATAGTCAATATTTAACCCTGTTTAGATGGGGCTATGAAATCCATGCTGGATCTGACACAACAAACCCCAACTAGGGTTTTTGTCGTTTGGGTTTGTACTTTCCAAAATTCCTCAGTTCAAATTGTTTGCACAAGATTACCTTAAAATGTTGCACAGTGTCATTAAGTAGAAAAATTCAAGTTACAATCATGCGCAATACGGTACCAATCTTTTATAAAGGAAAGAGTACAAAAAACAAAAAAGTTAGAAAAAAAACAAGTAAGGCAAGGCTATAGTCGGACGGGACCGACCATGTAATACCCTACACCTTTACCCCTGGGAATTAGCTTTCCACATATCAAAATTTCTTTATGGAACAAATAAACTTATTATAAGAAGTAAATTTGTGGATTCTGGTACCGTATCACACCAAGCTTAAATAACATAATAATTGTTTCACCATCATCCCAAAAGGGACAACGCTCAATAATATGTAACCCACAGCTTATCTCCGAGTCCGAACGGCATGTCCTAAGATACCACTTGTAGAGTAGTTTTACATGACTGAAATACTCAGAAAATGTAGCAAACCTTAATGAAGTATATTTTGCAACCGTTGAAAATTTGATCTTGCCTGGCTGGGGAATCGTTTTGAAAAAAGGTGATAAAGCGAACAATGCTGCAATGTGTTGTATGTATAAAAATCCAATTGGACAATTAAAACGTTAGGTCACCATGTAATTTGCAATAATATTAAGCAGTAGGCTCGTTATCTAGCAGACACTTTAGTGCAATTTTCATCAGGTCTACTTTGCCGGTATATGCCCTCCAGGAAATAAAATATAGACAAAAATATTTTTTTTTGTATTTTTTATACAAAAGTAATGGTCCATTTCACCCGCTAAGTAATATCAGATCATCATCCAAAATTGTGAGCATCTTCCACCACCTAAACTCTTACCTCGTGCAAAATTTCGTGATTATTGAGCTATAATTGCGACGTCTAGCGTGTTTATGATTACACTACAAACAAATAACAGGGTATATTAGGCTGTAACTCTGTTATCTTATCATGAACACCAACACAATTGACATCAATAGAAAGGTCAAGCGCTCCTCTTACAAGTATAGCTTACTTGCCCGGAATGTCTCTTCCAGGAATAGAGATATAAGCTGTATATTAAAAATGTTCTCATTTTTCACACAAAAGTTTTGGTCCATTTAACCCTCTAAATATTGTCTGATCGCCATCTCAAATTTCATGCTTCTTCTTTGTCATATACTCTTACCTTATTTAAAATTTCGAGGCGATCTACCTATTATTGCGACCTCCAGAGCATCTACAAAATCGGATAAAAATTATGTTTTGGTCCATTTCACCCGCTAAATATTTCACGATCATCCCCATTTAAAATAGCGATCTATTCTGATGTGAAACCAACCTCCATACCAAATTTCGTGACGATCGGTCCATAATTGCGGCCTAGAGTTTGATTACAATTTATAATGGACAGACGGACACACGGACGGACGGACGGACGGACACACATCTCAAAATCGCTTTATCTCGCCGAGATATGAAGATTGGTATACCACATTGGGGGTCTCTGACGAATATTTCGCGGTGTTACATGAATTTTAACCAAAACAAACTTATAATACCCTTTCCACATAGTGGTGTAGGGTATAATGACACTACTCATCTACTTTTCAACCGATTTCATTGGTTTTTATACCCTACACCACACAGTGGTAAGGGGTATTATGTCTTTGTGCATTTGTATGTAACATACAAAAGGAAACGAAATAGACCCACAGTTCCTTTTGGGGATATACATATAATCACTTTCTGAGTCGATTTATGCGTGTCCGTCCGTCTGTCTGTCTGTCTGTCCGTCCGTGTGTCCGTCTGTCCATTATAAATTGTAATCAAACTCTAGGCCGCAATTATGGACCGATCGTCACGAAATTTGGTATGGAGGTTGGTTTCACATCAGAATAGATCGCTATTTTAAATGGGGATGATCGTGAAATATTTAGCGGGTGAAATGGACCAAAACATAATTTTTATCCGATTGTACGTCTGTCTATGTATTTTTGTTCGCAACATACAGGTCGCATTTTTTGTCCGATTCAGCTGAAAATTGGGGACTACAACTTTTTTAGCCATAGGAAGAACGCTATTGCTTTTGGTGAAAATCGGTTCAGATTTGGATATAGCTCCCATATATATTTTCGCCCGATTTCACGTACTTGCTGCAACAAACACGCTATATACGTCCAATTTTGATGAAACTTTGAATGTGTGACTGAATTCAGTCTAGAAATAAATGAGCCAAATTATATCGAAGCCGGTTCAGATTTGGATATAGCTCCCATATATATGTTCGCCCGATTTCACGTATTTGCTGCACCAAACACGCTATATACGTCCGATTTTGATGAAATTTGGAATGTTGGACTGAATTCGATCTAGAAATAAGTGTGCCAAATTATATCGAAATCGGTTCCGATTTGGATATAGCTCCCATATATATTTTTGGCCGATTTCACGTATTTTATGTACCAAACACGCTATATATTTCCGATTTCGATGAAATTTGGAATGTGTGACTAAATTCAGTCTAGAAATAAATGTGCCAAATTATATCGAAATCGGTTCAGATTTGGATATAGCACCCATACAGTCTGTCGCAAAAGTTAGTATACACCGTTGAAACCTAAATGTATTAGGGATAAATATCACTATAACTTATTGAAAACAACAAACAATTAGTTTTATTTGATAGGCAAGAAGGTTGTCTTCCGTAATAACAATTAAAAGTGCGCAATATTTGCATACATTAGCAAATGCACGGTTCGAATCCAAAAAAGACCAAAATTTACATCGCAAAAGTTAGTATACAACGGAGAATTCCCGTGGAACTGTTTAAAAAATTCTTGATATTTTTGAACAAAATGAAACTAAATCTATACTTAAGATCATAAAGATTATATTAATTGGTTTTAATGGCAGTTATAGTACTTATTGTGACAAGTCCAACGTACACTGGATCGTAAAAAAATCCACCAAAATTGGTCATTTACAAATACAACAACTGGAGCGACAAAATTCCGAGTGTTATGTACTGTTTATGAATTCTAAAGCCATGAAATGCTCAGAAAAGCTCTAAAGTTTCAATTTGGGTGATCTTGATCGAGTATCGACTTGTCCTTTTTGAAAAAACGGGAATTTCTTGAAGGAAACCCAAACTTTTGAGGCCGTTGTCCTTTTGAAATATGTAATAATCCTTAATCCTTACACATAAGGACTTTCCTTTTCAGTTAATTTTCTCACAAATTATGTCCCTTTTCACATTCCCACCAAAAATAAATAGCAGGAGAACCTCAAGTTCTGGTGTAAGCCCTACAGTGATACTCCACCACCACAGAAGGATATGATAGCTAATTTAAAATTTTAATACAGGGCTTCCTCTGCTGTTATAACGCATGGATTGTGCAAAAACGTTCTGAAAAGCTGTGTTCGCTTCACTTAGGACCAAAATACAACTAAATGGATCAGTTAGAAGTAGTTCATTAGACATTAGACACAAGGGACACGAGAAGAATGTCCGATACTGCTAAAAGGCCGGTAGGACAGTATAACTGTAGGGCTTACAACGGACCTTGAGGTTCTCCTACTAATTACTTTCGGTGAGAATATGAAAAGGGGCAACATTTGTGAGAAAATTAACTCAAAAGGAAAGTCCTTATGTGTAAGGATTAAAGATTATTACATGTTTCAAAGGGACAATGACCTCAAAAGTATGGGTTTCCTTCAAGAAATCCCCGTTTTTTTCAAACAGGACAAGTCGAAACTCGATCAAGATCGCCCCATATTGAAACTTTTGAGCTTTTCTGAGCATTTCATGTCTTTAGAATTCATAAACAGTACATAACACTCGGAATTTTGTCGCTACAGTTGTTGTATTTGTAAATGACCAATTTTGGTGGATTTTACGATCCAGTGTACGTTGGACTTGTCACTATAAGTACTATAACTGCCATTAAAACCAATTAATATACTCTTTATGATCTTAAGTACAGATTTAGTTTCATTTTGTTCAAAAATATCAAGAATTTTTTACACAGTTCCACGAGGATTTTCCGTTGTATACTAACTTTTGCGACATAAATTTTGGTATTTTGGGGATTCGAACCTTACATTTGCTAGTGTATTCAAATATTGCGCACTTTTAATTGTTATTACGGAAGACAACCTTCTTGTCTATCAAATAAAACTAATTGTTTGTTGTTTTCAATAAGTTATAGTGATATTTATCCCTAATACATTTTGGTTTCAAAGGTGTATACTAACTTTTGCGACAGACTGTATATATTTTCGGCCGATTTCGTGTTTTTCTGCTCCAAACACGTTATATAAGTCCGATTTCAATGATATTTGGAATGTGTGACTGAATTCGGTCTGGAAATAAATGTGCCAAATTATATCAAAATCTGGATATAGCTCCGATTTATCTGGATATAGCTCCGATTTATATTTTACATATTCACAGTGGTGTAGGGTATCATATAGTCGGCCCCGCCCGACTTTGATCCTTTCCTTACTGGTTTGAATTTTGGAAAGCTAACTAAATTTTCTTCTTGCTAAAAGTAAATAATTACACTCCTGCAAAGTGTTTGCCTCCAAAGATGCAGTTAAATCATATGTACAAGTGATCTGGAAGTTCATCAAATTATGCATTTTTACTCATAAATTAACAAGAGCGTGACTACTGAAAGATGCACCCCATTAGCACTGCATTTTAACTATCCCTTTGGAATCGCATTTCACCTAACCCTTTAGGGAAGAACAGGATGCAGTTCAATTTGCATCCAAAGCTCGCATTTTGATGCAGTGCTTTGGATTGAATTTAAAGGCACTCTTCGGAATGTGTTTTTATGCAGTTCAAAGATGCAATAAAAATGCAAGCCATTGCAATCTATCCCAATATAATAAAAAGAATTTATTGTTTGTGTAAAACAAGAATAATAAGAACATTATAACATTAACACAGATTATGAAATTTCTTCATTAAATTCCATCGCAACTGAGTTTGTTTCGTCCGCTCTGCATTTAACCCAAGCTGAAAAATTTTTGCTTCATCTGCTAGAGGGGTTATATTGTCTTCCCATCACCAGTTGAGATTTTGACAAGTACTCCAACAGCACTTCATTAGGAAATTTTCTTCTCGTGAGTTACCGTGAAAATGTTCCCAACTTTTGGTTGTATTTTTTTATCTATATATATAAAAATGGTGTAAAAAATGTATAGTAATTCATAAAATGAGAACGGCTAGGCCGATTTCTGTAAAATTTTTTGTCAGTTATTCGTATTTTCGAGGAGAAGGTCTTTACGGAAGAAAATTTTGGAAAATCTCTCTGGAAAAGTCGGAAAATTGGAAAAATCAAAAATTGAGTTTTTGTATGAAATTTTATTCCTTAATAGCGAGACGAAGTTCGCCGGGTCCGCTAGTTTTATATAAATTAGAAAATAGAAAATTGATGTACACTTTTTCTATCATTGAAAAATTCTGTAGTTGTACAGTTGTAGTTGGCTTGCTTGCTAGGGATCACTAAGCAACTGCTTGTAAAATGTATCGAACGAAGTGCATTTTTCACGACTCTCTTGAACTGCATCCGGATTCAATTTAAATGTGAGAAATGGATGTCAATCGTTGGATCGCATCCAAATGCTGTTAAAATATAAGGAATGGGAGTGTCTTTTTCACGACTCCGATTAAACTGCATCCAGATGCTGTTAAAATGTGAGGATAGGTACTAAATTTGGTACAATTTGGAGTTGAGTAAACGGATAGGGCTGCAAACCTGAAATTTGGTATTAGGATTACTAGGGGAAGTGTAGGATTGAGATACTGAGGATAATGTACGAAAAGTACTAAAGTGTATTATATTTGGTACAGTTTGGATTTGGATAAATAGATAGAGGTGGAATCCTGATATTTGGAATAATGATTACTGTTGGAGTATAGGATTGAGGTCGTTTTGGAAATTCGTACTTATTGCGTATGAAAGGTATGGTACTACTTTGATTTTGGGTTAACGGATGGAGCTGGGATCCTGAATTTTAGAATTAAGATTACACATTTGGAATTAAGATTGCCGTTGAAGTTTATGATTGATATATGTAGGTATTTTTGGAAATTCGCACTTAAAAGGAACTAAATTTGGTACAATTTGGTTTTGTGTGAACGGATAAAGCTAGGATCCTGAAATTTAGAATGGAGATTACTGTTGTATGTGTACGAAAAGTATTAAATTTGGTACAATTTGGATTTGGGTGAATGGATAGAGGTGGAATCCTAAAATTTGGAAAATAGTAATCTTACTATTGAAGTGGAGGTTTTAGATATGGAGGTTGTTTTTAGAAATTCGTACTTATGTGCACCAAATGGTACTAAATTTGTATTTTGCTCAATGGATAGAGCTGGTATTATTAAATTTGAAATTATGAATACTGTTGCGTGGAGGATTGAGACGGATTTCGGAAATTCGTACTTATGTGTACAAAAAGTACTAACTGGTACTAAATTTGGTGAAATTTGGATACGGGTGAGCTAAAATTCTGAAATATAGAATTAAGATTACTGCTGGAGTGGAGGATTGATATAGTTATTGAAATTCGTACTTTCGTACGAAAAGTATTAAATGGTACCAAATTTGGAATATGAATTAAGGTGGAATTCTGAAATTTTGGTATTATAGTCGCTGTTGGTGTGTAGGGTTGAGATATGGATGTGGTTGTTGTACCATAAGTGAACGAAAATAACTAAATGTCACAGCATTTGGTTGAAATTGTTATTGTGTAAAGGGTAGAGCTGAAATTGTGACATTCGTTATAAGGATAGCAGTTGACGTTTGATAGGTTTTGGAAATTTTTACTAAATACTACTATAATTGGTTTTGAGAGAACAGATAAAGCTGTAAATATGTATCGCGGTTGGTATATAGTTTTGAATATAGGGATGTATTTTTGAATCTTATACCTATTATAAGTTCTAAACTTGGTACCGTTTTGATGTTGTAAAAAGGGATTGTTTAAGGGATTTTCGGGCGGTTTTAGAAATCGAAGGAAAGACGCTTTTGTTGGCGGGTAAGTATTCACAGCAACTAAAGTTTTATTTCAATTCATTTTCTAATCCTATTTTCTTTTCATATTTTCTTACAGCTAACTTCATAAATATTCACTTACTATTTTACTACGTTAATTTACATCTAAGGAATTCAATAAATTAACCTACATTTACATTAAGAAAACAATCAAATTAAATACTCAGAAAATGTCACCAACATTATTAAGGTGTATTTTGTCACCGTTGAATCGAATCCACGAATCGAATGTGAAGTTGAAATATAGCTCCACTCTATGGAATAATATTAGAAACGACGATACGTAATAATTTTTTTACTTTGAGCATATTAAATGTCTCCGAAGTCTATTCTTACAAAAATCAAAAAATTTAAAATTTCCATGTTTTGACACATCTAATAGGGTGCCACCGTAGTGCAATGGTATGTACCCCCGCCCTTCACGCTGAATGCCCGGGTTCGGTTCCTAGACTGGCCACATGAAATTTTCAACTGTGGAAAAATACCCCTCAGTAATGATGGTGATCCGTGCGGAGTTATTTTTTTCTTTTTTTTCTCCCATCGGACGCCTCCCCAGGTGGTGGATAGGGTAACGTTCATCAGATATGGTGGGTACCGCAAAAATAAAATATGCGGGGCGAACCAAAAATAAAAAAGGAAAACAAAGGCAGCGTCTGATCAACAGTTGGCGGCAGCAAACAGCGTCTGAATTCCAGGAGGAGCGGCTGAATATGTAGACGGAAACTATAAACCCTTCAGAAGGCAAGAGGAAACCACTGAAGTAAAATCCCTTGCAAACCATGCATCTATGAATACGAACAACAATACACGGCCCTCAGTCTCCGGCCAAACGAGGGTGCTAAGAATCCCCGGAGGTAAAACAAAAAATACTTTAAATATCGGAACATGGAACATACGAAGTCTTTATGAATCTGGCAAACTGGCAAACACGATATCTGAAATGAAGAAACTGAAAATAGATATACTAGGAGTGTGCGAAACTTGGTGGCCTGATAGTGCAGATTTCACCTCGCAAAACATGAAAATCTATTACTCTGGAAATCTGGACAGAAACCATAGGAATGGGGTAGGAGTAATCATGAAGGAAAGTATAGCAAGAAGCGTAACAGGTTACATACCGAAATCGGACCGAACTATGCTTATACAACTCGATGCAAAACCAGTGAAAATAAATATAATTCAAATATATGCTCCCACAGCTGACAAAAGCAAAGATGAAATAGAAAACTTCTATGAAGAAATTAACGACCTACTAAAATTAACAAAACCTCACGAAATTACCATTATCCAAGGTGATTTTAATGCCAAAGTTGGCAAACATATGGTCCCTGGAATTACAGGTCACTATGGTTTAGGATCAAGAAACGAAAGAGGTGACAGACTTGTACAATTCTGTCAAGAATACAAAATGATTATAACTAACACATTGTTTAGCTTGCCTGCAAGACGCCTCTATACATGGAAATCACCCCTGGACAGATAGGACAATATTATTAGAAATCAGATTGATTATATTCTTACTAGCAAATGCCCGATACTTCGTATGCGGAAAGGAAACGAAATATATATAAACAATATTTAATACGGGAATGGTGAATACTGGAGATTCTGTTGTACTAAGACCTATTTTTATTACCAATATTTTTTCGATTGTAGTCAGAATTTAAAAAAAAATTGCCGTATCGCATCCCTACACAGATACCATATTTTTTTATTTCGAATTTCCAAAACTACGTATGATATTGCAAATTTCAGATTTGACTCCTGATTTTACCCCTTCACTAACACAGCATTCTCTTCCAATACGAATTTCCAAACACTAAACTTTATCTCACCCCTTCACAACAAAAATCACGCACATTCACAATTCAAGGTTCTAGCTTTAGCGGTTTCGCCCAGAACCCGAATAGGTCCGTTACATTTTCGGCCACGTTTTCGTATATCCCCATATAACGGTACCTCTCGACTTAGTGTATTTTTAAAGAAGAACAAATGTATATTGTCCAATTTTCTTTAAATTTGGACCTTGAATACTCAGAGGATATAGAAGTTTAATTTAAAAAATCTCCACTTCAATCCACGTTTATTAGAAGAGATATTTTGAAGATTTAGAGTATTTTGAAGATCTTCTGCACATTTTCCAACCGAAATTCGGAATTTGTGGCATGAAAGGTTAGAAAACTTCCTTACAAAAAATTGTACTTAATGTGCACCGGTATGTCAACAGTATATAACGGAAAATTTTTTGAAGGCATTTCAATTTAGGATTTTTTAATATCAGGGGGTAAATACCTTCTAGTTAACAAAATTGTCGCATTGGACCACGTTTTCAAATTTACATACCGAAGCGGTCAGAACTTTTCGTGCACTTATAATTCGAATTTCCAAAAACCTTTCTTTGTTACTCTCCACCAGTGACCCTAATTTCAAATTTCAGGATTCTAGCTCCATCCGTTCACCCAAATCCAAATTGTACTAAATTTAGTACCAATTATTACTTTTCGTACCCTTATAGTTCAAATTTCCAAAAACCTTTCATTGTTACTCTTGATCAGTGACCCTCATTCCAAATGTCTGTATTCCAGCTCAATCCGTTCACCCAAATCAAAATTGTACTAAATTTAGTACCATTTAGTACTTTTCGTACCCTTGTAATTCGAATTTCCAAAAACCTTTCTTTTTTACTCTTCACCAGTGACCTTCATTCCAAATTTCAGGATTCCAGCTCTATTCGTTCACTCAAACCCAAATTGTACTAAATTTAGTACCATTTATTACTTTTCGTATACTTATAGTTCGAATTCCAAAACCTTTCATTTTTACTCTTCATCAGTGATCCTCATTCCAAATTTCAGGATTCCCGCTCTGTCCGTTTACCCAAATCCGAATTGTACTAAATTTAGTACAATTTTGATTTGGGTGAACGGATTGAGCTGGAATACAGACAAAGTTCTGTGTTTGAAAAATTGTACTGAATATTGCCCCATTGATTTGATGTTAACGCCAAGGAGTACTAAATTGTACTAAATTTAGTACCATTTATTACTTTTCGTATACTTATAGTTCGAATTCCAAAACCTTTCATTTTTACTCTTCATCAGTGATCCTCATTCCAAATTTCAGGATTCCCGCTCTGTCCGTTTACCCAAATCCGAATTGTACTAAATTTAGTACCATTTAATACTTTGCGTGCACTTATGGTTCGAATTTCCAAAAACCTTTCTTTTTTACTCTCCATCAGTGACCTTCATTCCAAATTTCAGGATTCCAGCTCTATTCGTTCACCCAAACCCAAATTGTACTAAATTTAGTACCATTTAGTACTTTTCGTACGTTTATAGTTCGAATTTACAAAAACCTTTCATTGTTACTCTTCATCAGTGACCCTCATTCCAAATGTCTGTATTCCAGCTCTATCCGTTCACCCAAATCCAAATTGTACTAAATTTAGTACCATTTAGTACTATTCGTGCACTTATAGTCCGAATTTCCAAAAACCTTTCTTTGTTACTCTCCACAAGTTACCCTAATTTCAAATTTCAGGATTCCAGCTCTATCCGTTCACACAAATCCAAATTGTACTAAATTTAGTACCATTTAGTACTTTTCGTACACTTGTAGTTCGAATTTCCAAAAACCCTTTGGTACATCTTTCTAGCTCTCCATCAGTTACCCTCATTCCAAATTTCAGAATTCTGGCTCTTACCGTTTGCCTAATACAAAGGGTACCATATTTAGTACCTTTTAGTACTTTTCGTACACTTCTAGGTCGAATTTCCAAAAACCCAGCCTTATCTCACCCCTACACACCAACAGCAACCTACACCCAAAATTTCAACTTTCTAGCTTCAGCGGTTTCGTCTGGGCGCTGATGAATCAGTCAGTCAATCAGTCAGTCAGTCAGTCAGTCACTCACCTCACTACTCTTTTATATATATAGATTAATAATTATATTCTTATTAATAAACGCTTCAGCTCAAGCGTAAAAAAGACTTCGACGTACCCGGGGGCGGACGTGCCATCGGATCACAACTTATTAATGTCTAAATTACGAATTAAACTTTCTGCACATGCTAAGCGGGCCAACCACAAGAAAAAGATTGATGTACAGAAACTAGAGGAGCCAACAGTTCGAACAAATGTAAAGCAACTTTTAAGCAACGAACTCACCTCAGTAAACAGTGAAGATGGAGAAAATATTTGGGAATCCATAAAATGTGTCATTAAAACAATTGCTGACAACAATCTTTCCTACACAGGAAAACCACAAAAAAAAGATTGGATGACAAAACAGATACTGGACTTAATGGAAGAACGGCGAAAATATAAAAACACGAATTACGAATTGTACTTCTATCTTCACAAAAAAATTAAGGAAGCTGCTGGCATATACTACAGAGGAATACTAAAAGTGTTATATAATGAAAATAATCAAGCGGTCTTGGATACTACTGAACAGAAAAATATATGGAGCAATTACATAAAAACCATTTTTACTGACGAAAATCGGTCAATCTATGAAAGACGGATAGACCAACAATTATCCGGGATACCTATCACAAGAACAGAGGTTGAAACAGCCATAAAGGCATTAAAAAATAAAAAAGCGTGCGGTCCTGACGAGATTCCTTCAGAATTGTTAAAGTTAATTGATGGTAATAACGTAAACCTTCTTACGAAACTTTTTAACTACGTTCACGAAACTGGTAAATATCCCAAAGATTGGCTTACATCAACTTTTATAACCATCCCTAAAAAAAGTCGTCCAAAATTCTGTAATGACTACCGACTAATTAGCCTAATGAGCCATGCACTCAAAATATTTCTGAAGATCATTCACTCCAGAATCTACATGAAATGTGAAAAGGCTATGGGGACCAGCCAGTTTGGGTTTAAAGATGGGATGGGAACCCGCGAAGCTCTATTCGCTTTACAAGCGTTAGTTCAAAAATGCCGAAATTCGCAGAAAGACGTGTTCCTATGCTTTATTGATTATGAAAAAGCATTTGACACGGTCCAACATGACAAAATGATCGAGATTTTATTGTCCATTGGAGTAGAAGAGAAGGAGGTTGAATGCATAAAAAATTTGTACTGGCACCAAACAGCGCAAGTCAACGTCAATGGCGAACTGACCGAAAATATTAATATTTCCAGAGTTGTTAGACAAGGTTGTGTCCTTTCCCCTCTATTATTCAACATATACGCTGAACGAATATTCCAAGAATCAATAAATGGTGTCCGGAAAGGAATATATGTAAATGGAACGTTCATTAACAACGTAAGGTATGCCGATGACACCACTCTCATAGCCGATAATATGACAGCACTTCAAGAACTGGTTAACAGATTGGCCACTTGCAGCGAAAAATACGGTCTTAAAATTAACATCAAAAAAACGAAATACATGGTCATCAGTAAACATCATACATATGCTAATACGGCCCCATTAAAAATTAATGAAATAAATGTGGAAAGAGTCCAAAGTTTTAAATATCTTGGAGCGATTATCAACGACGAATGGGACATTTCTAAAGAAATAGCCTGCAGGATTGAAATGGCCAGAGACACATTCTTTAAATATAAAAAAGTTTTTACAAGCCATAATGTAAACTTAAAAACCAAAATAAGATATATGAAAACATATGTATGGTCTGTCCTATTGTATGGCATGGAAACATGGACCTTAAAATCCGTAGATATGAAAAAACTGGAAGCATTTGAGATGTGGACATATCGCCGCATCTTAAAGATATCATGGACACAATTCATATCAAATAATGAGGTTCTAAGAAGATTACATAAAGAAAAAGAAATGCTGAACAACATAAAGAGACGGAAAACCGCATACTTGGGCCACATTATGAGGAATCCGAAATACAAACTGCTGCAAAGTATTATCCGTGTAAACATTGAAGGAAGGCCTACTAGAGGGAGGAAACAACTACTATGGATCAACAACATCCAAGAATGGACCGGTATACGTGATGTCATAAATCTGCTAAGCGAAGCCAGAAACAGAGAGACTTTTGCCGATATTATAAACAATATTTAATAATTTAAGTATTATAATATAAAACTATTGTAATAATATTCTTATATTTGCATTTTGGTCGCCAACATTCGAAAATCGAATAGGCAAATAAAGAAAGAAAGAAAATGATGGTGAATTTTTCTTAGTATTTCAGACATGAAAAACTTCTCTACATGCGGTGTCTTAGGACGCGTCGTTCGGACTCGGCGATAAACAGTTGGTCCCTTATCATTGAGCTAGTATGAATCGGGGTGCACTCATTCATATGAAGGAAGCCTCCCTTGTCCCTAATGGGATGTGTGTAGAACAATTGTGCATATCATTATACATTTCTAATAAAAGTTCCAAAATTGGAAAATTGGCATTGATAGCCCCTTTCTGATACATCTATAAAATTTCTTTGAATATCAGGTTCCTTTTTGAAATACACCTAATATAAATACAAATTACAATCCAATTTGCCATATCTTACAGACGGACACTGCTCTAATTTTATTGAACACTACAAATGCTATATATTGAACATAACAAATGCTATATATTGATTTTCAAAGGGAGCTTTGTGAGTTTATTGAAGATCTTTCGTCTAAAAAAGGTGCACTTGTACCATACATATGCTTGGAACTGCACGCAATTTTGTGCTTTTTAAGGTATTTCGAAAATAGTTCATTGTGGATTTATATTGTGATATTAAAATATATTTTAACCAGTAAAAAAACAACAAATAACACTGTGAACACAAGTTTTGGGGCCGAGATAATTCCTTTTGGAGATGAAAGCCCTTGGTGAGTATATTAAGAATCCCAAAGGACAGATCCGCCGTGAGTCGAACTTCCGCGTTATGGCGTGATGAAGTTTTTGCTAGAGACCCTGTAAGGCATCAGAAATTAGCGTTATATCTTTGTTCATTGTTGTTTTAGCTTATTTTTGAGATGACATGTCAGTCAAATCGAATGAGGATTATTTTCGTAGAGCACTTCGACCTTCTAACTCGCTTCCTTCAATGCCCTTTTCGTCCTTTATTTTAAGAGCCGCTATAAAAGTACCACAAGATGACGTTTTTCAGCTTCGAAATTATCTGCAAAAATGTCGCTCAGAAAATTTTAGGTACGGCTCTCATTGACAACTAATCGATTTTGTCGCGTTTTCATAGTCATTTTTGACATTTACCCCTGTTTGCTCAGAAAAAAACTGTGTTTTGTGTGTTTGTATGTTCTGTAACGAATATACAAAAAAAATATATAGTCTTTTTCTGAACAAAAACAGGGTAAATGTACAAGCGCCACAAAAACGATTAGTTGTCAATGAGAGCCGAACCTAAAATTTTCTGAGTGACATTTTTGCAGAACATTTAGAAGCTGAAAAACGTCATCTAGTGGTACTTTTATAGCGGCTCTTAAAATAAAGGACAAAAAGGACATTGAAGGAGGCGAGTTAGAAGGTCGAAGTGCTCTACGAAAATAATCCTCATTCGATTTGACTGCAGACATGTCATCTCAAAAAAAAAAACTAAAACAACAGTGAACAAAGATATAACGCTAATTCCAGATGGCTTACAGGTTCTCTGGCGAAAACTTCATCACGCCATAACGCGGAAGTTCCACTCACGGCGGATCTGTAATTCGGGGTTCTTAATATACTCACCAAGGCCTTTCTTCCCCAAGAGGAGTTTTCCGTTCCCCAGACTTTCACCTCCATTTTGTTGCACAGTGTAATGAGAAGAATTTAAATAATTCGCATTCAAATTTATGACTCCCAAAAGTATTCATATTTAATTATACGCCAGGAGGGAGTGGGTGCCTTCACCAAAATTAATATTTCAAAAGACTTTTTTTGTATATGGTTATTGTTGACCTTTGATCAGTAATTTTCTTCTTCTAATAGTTTGGCTTAAGGTCATAAAGAATTAAAAACAGAACATTTTCGGTTTTTAGTTTTTATTTTTAATATCCGATATTTCGACTATCATCGATAGTCATCATCAGGGATTTTATTCACTTTAAAGAGAAACAAATAACATTTTCTTACATAATTATATAAAACAATCATATAATAATATTTACATTGTATTGCAACTAATTGTTGTTAAACTGCTACCGTTGTTTCATCCTCGTCTGTTGAGAATAACTTGCCAACTAACGTTTTTGGTGTTTTTATACCCTCAGCCTTTAGGCTAAGGAGGGTATATCGACGCCTCCAAACAATAGTATGCTAAGTCGACTTAGCATGTTTTCAAGTTCTTTACATTTTTATATTTAACGTCCTTTAACTTAAATTCTGTCAAATTTTGGTAATAATCGGACAATCCGAACAGAAGTTATAAACAAATATTTACTTAGCATAGTACTGAAGGTCAAAAAAATTTCCAAACTTTTAGAGCTTGTCCTGCAAAACTCACTGTTCAGAATTAGCAAACTATTATTTGGAGGTGTCGAACGTCCTTTAACTTAAATTCTGTCAAATTTTGGTAATGATCGGTCAATGCGAACAGAAGTTATAAACACATATAGACTTAGCATAGTACTGAAGTTCAAAAAAATTTCCACACTTTGAGAGCTTCTCCTGCAAAACTCACTTTTTAAACTTAGCATACTATTATTTGGAGGTGTCGATGTACACTTTGATACGATGAAAATGTGCCTCATCGAAATAATGGTTTTAGACCCCAAGTATGTTTGGACGAAATGTGTTTCAGACAATTTGGAGTCGATCTAGCCATGTCCGTCCGTCTGTCTGTCCTGCTGGCTGGAGCGCACGATAACTCTCGAACGGATGAACCGATTCGGTTCAAATTTTGGCTTTCGTAATATTTTGCCCAAACTTAGTTTAAGTTCGAAGATTAGCTACATCGATCCACTCCTTCCGGTACCTCCCCCACAAAAGTTCGAAAATGTTCGGAAAGTTTGTGCGCACGATAACTCTTGAAGGGATTGACCGATTTGGTCCATCCTTTGTATAGCGTAAACTTTCTACCAGAGTAATATGAGGTTTCAATATGGTGTCAATAGGTCCACTCCTTCGGGTACCTCCCACACAACATTTCGGAAAAGTTCAGTTTAGGGCCATCTCTCGAATCGCTTTGATTTTTATTTTAGCAACTTGTATTCACTGCCCTCCATACGACGGTACAAGTTTCATCAGGGGCAAGTCCATACTTCCTGAGAAAATAGTATGAAAGTTGCAAAAACCCCTATGACACCGTGTGAGGTGGTTGGAGCGCAAGATAACTCTCGAACG
This sequence comes from Musca autumnalis, assembly GCF_047663935.1. Lineage (NCBI taxonomy): Eukaryota > Metazoa > Arthropoda > Insecta > Diptera > Muscidae > Musca > Musca autumnalis. The sequence continues at coordinate 149,786,830 of NW_027411977.1, forward strand.
GATCTGCAGATTCGGTCCAAAATATGGCCTTAGTCCAAACATAGTTTAAGTTTGAAGATAAGCCATATCGGTCCGCTCCTTCAGGTACCTCCCTCACAAAAGTTCAAAAATGTTCGGAAAAATTGTTCGTACGGTAACTCTTGAAGGGAGTGGCCGAATTGGTCTATACTTTACACATCCTAATATATCTACCAGATATAGATCAGGTTCAAATATGGACTATATTTGTCCACTTCATCCGGTATCTCCCACACAAAATTTCGGATAAGTTCACTTTAAGACCTTATATCGAATCACTTTGATCTTTGTTGAAGCAACTTGCATTCGCTGCCTCAATTACGATGGTAAAAGTTTTTTTAGGGGCAAGTCCATACTTCTTGAGCAAACAGCCCGAAGAGTGTAAAAACCCCCTATGGCACCATATGTTGTGGCTGGAGATCCACTTCCATAACGGTCAATGCCTATCCATTCCTTTTAGTATCTCCTCCTCAAAACTTTTGATCTATTCAACATTTTGGTCGGTTCAAACGCCCAACATTTTTAAAACCCCCTAAATTCATACGTATTTTTGGAAAAACATTTTTCAATATACACAGGCTGAGGTTATATCTTTGTCGGCAAAGCCGACTGATACTTTTTTACTTGTTCTATTGTGTTTCTATAAATCTGCGCACAGTGTTCCGTGTCAGACTTGTAATTCATTCTATTTTCCGCAGGTACATTGACGATGTGCAACATTTCTAATATGAATCTGCGTTTGTAGTTGCTCTCCTGAGCCAAAATATCTACATCTTTGAAATTAGGTGTGTGTCCTTCTCTGGCACAATGGGCTGCGAGAGCGGTTTTTTGCTCTAGAGGTTTGTTTTTAGCTTTTTGATCGGATTTGTGGGAACTGAGCCTGGTTTTGAGCTTCGCTTTTGTTGTTCCAACGAATCCGTCACCGTTGCATTTTATTTAATAGACAACATTCGATTTATCTTCACGTGGAATTTTTGATTTTGTTTTACTAAAAAAGTTGTTGTTAGTGTTGCTGCTTTTGAACGCTAATTGATACTTTTCATTATTATATAAATTAGAGTGTGAAAATCTCTCGGAAAAACCTGGGATATATGTAGATCTTTTGTATATTTTTTCGACTTTTTGTACGTTTTTGTCAGATCTGTTGTTGTTCTCTACATGTTTAATCAAACCGTTGATAGTTTTTGAAGGAAAATCATTCATTTTTAGAATGGTTTTAATTTTCATTATGTTTTTGCTGTGAAACTTCTTACCACTTATGTTCAGCACTCTGTTGATAAAATTTGTCGCCGTATTAATTTTCATTCTGCTAGGATGTTTCGAGTGGTAGTTGATGATCCTACCGGAGGCAGTTGGTTTTTAATACCAGTCCAATAATAATATATTATTCTGCCTGTGTACTGTGGCATCAAGGTATGGCAATTGGTTATTTGATTCACCTTCCATGGTAAAGCGTAATTGTCTGTTAAATCCATTTAGAGCGTTTAATGTATTTCCTACTTCGTCTTTTTTAATAACACAAAATATGTCGTCGACATATTTTCTTAATAATTTTGGTTTTATGGTCAGTTTTTTTAAGGAATCATCGATAAGTTTTTCCATTATGATGTCTGCGATGACTGGTGATATTGGTGATCCCATTGGCACTTTAACGGTTGCGACACCGAGTGCATTTTGAAAAACGGTGGCAAAGCGATCCCATGCTGTAATATACATATGTATAAAAAATTCAAATTGTAGCATGGAAGGAAAATGTTGCATTCTACAAAAAACCTATTATTTTATTTATTTTCAGGAATTTCTGTATTAGGGTCTATGTTGGTGTTTAGATAAGGAGTTTTTGAAATACATACAGAGGTCGCTTAGGACTGAATTATTTAGTTGGTGTTGAAAATATGAAGAGCACAAAATAATACTAAATTTGGTGTTGGGTGAAGCTGGAATTGTACAATAAATTTGGTATTGGGATAAGGCATAGAAGTGGAATTTTGATTTATTATTTATTTGTCAGGTTCACTATTAAAGGTGATAGTACAATACGTGTACTAGATATTTGAAAAAATACTAAATATTAAAACACTGTTATTGAGAATGTTTATGAAAATCCCCCCTTAAAATCTATGAACTGTTTCCACATGTAATACCATGGATTTTAAAAATGTTACTGAGTAGTGTACTATTGCTTTCATGTTAACGTGGAGCTGATTTCAAAATAATGCACTGAAATCAAAAAGTCAAACGTATCTTTTGAACAATTTTTTTTTATTCGGAACGTTTTAGAATGTACATTTGACTATTGATTTACAGGAAGGTTATATACCCTGGGAACAAAAAGTCCTAAATTAAAATGTCTAAACAAATAACTGTTATATAGGGGTCATGTCAAAGCCTGCGCATTTAGTAACATTTTTTGAATAAAAGTTTTCCACATTTTGATATCACAAATTCCGAAATTACAGATACTTCGGTTGGAAAATGTGGATACAATCTTCAAAATACCCGTACCGTTCTAATAAAACTTATTTTATAAAAAATTTCAAATGTTGGTGTGTGATAAGGTCTTTTTTGGAAATTCGAACTAAAGGTATACGAAGAGTACTTAAATGAAATTAAATATCAATTAAAATAGGTATTAGTACATCAAAATTTTCACTGTCCACCATTTTCATATTAAATATTATTTATTTGTATATTATTCTCTTTCCGCATACGAAGTAGCGGGCATTTTGCTAGTAAATAAATAAATAACACTGTGTGTAATTTTTTGAGTCATGTTTTATTAACCATATTCTGACACCGCAGCGTGATAGAAGACAAAAAAGAAGACATGTGTCTCGCCGTTTTTCTCTTTCTCATCAAAATCCATCAAACTTAATCTTCAAGGTCTATATCTCCAAGGTAACATTTCATTCAAAAAATTTTCTCGGCTTTTGGTCTACAGATATGAAACCGATCGAGTTTGAAGCTAACAACCAACTACAAAAATGTTCCTTAGATCTCAATAAACATCTTTCTAGAAAATACGAACTCCGTATAGACGGTTCTAAAGGGTCAAAATAGCAAAATCGAATTTTATCCTTTTTTCTCTGTTTCTGGTCCATAGATACTAAACCCTTCAAAATTAAAGAAACCAATCAACTGCAATAGTGTAGCAAATACATCAGTAAACAACTTTCTGGAACACTAAAACTGTCTACGAATGGTTCTTTAAGGTCAAAATAGAAAACACTTTAGAAAATATTCTAATTTCTTCTTGTGATTTAGTTCGGCTATAGGTCCTTGTAATAAAACAACGAAATTTTGTTTTATTTTTTAATTATTTATTTCCAATATTTCGGCCGTCTTCGACGGTCATCATCAGGGATCTTTTTGAAAAAACAAACATAAAACATTGATCACATAAATGTTTTAACAAAAATACTTAATAATAACATACTTTTGGTATTATTTTAACAGGTAGCAGGTGTCAGTTCTCCATCACTGTCGCTATTCCACTGAAGCTTTTCTTAATTTTTGATGTTTTTGTATGACATTTCGATATATTTGTGCACAGTGTTCTGTATCTTGTTTATAATTCATTCTTTTTTCTGTGGGGACATTTATTATGTGCAACATTTCTAACATATATCGACGTTTGTAGTTATTCTCTTGAGCTAGTATTTTAACATCTTTCAAATTCGGACTATGACCTGTTGTAGAACAATGCGCCGCGAGGGCTGTCTTTTGTTCCAGCGGTTTATGTTTGGCTTTTTGGTCAGATTTATGTGCACTAACTCTAGTTTTTAGCCTGGTTTTTGTGGTACCCACATATAGCTTTTCGCATGTGTTGGACTCATTGCCATTGCATTGTATTTGATATACTAGATTGGATTTATCGTCGTTACAAATTTTCGATTTTGTACGACTGAAAAACTTATTGTTAGTATTTGTACTCTTTAGTGCGATTTGATATAGATCTTTGTTGTAAAAGTTTGCGCCGGAAAATCGTTCTGAGAACCCAGGAACATATGTGGATCTTTTATACGTTTTATCGACTCTTTCTCTCTGTTCTGTGTTTTTCGTTTTTACTTGTTTTAATAAATCATTAATTGTATGTTTTGGAAAATCATTCATTTTAAGGATTTTCCGAATCTTCTCTTCATTTTTTGCGTGAAATTTTCGGTCACTAATGTTTAAAACTCGGTTTATAAATTTGGTTGCCGTGTTTATTTTGATTTTTCTTGGATGCTTTGAATGAAAATCGCAAAAGAGCACTAAAGAGTACAAATACTAACAATAAGTTTTTCAGTCGTACAAAATCGAAAATTTGTAACGACGATAAATCCAATCTAGTATATCAAATACAATGCAATGGCAATGAGTCCAACACATGCGAAAAGCTATATGTGGGTACCACAAAAACCAGGCTAAAAACTAGAGTTAGTGCACATAAATCTGACCAAAAAGCCAAACATAAACCGCTGGAACAAAAGACAGCCCTCGCGGCGCATTGTTCTACAACAGGTCATAGTCCGAATTTGAAAGATGTTAAAATACTAGCTCAAGAGAATAACTACAAACGTCGATATATGTTAGAAATGTTGCACATAATAAATGTCCCCACAGAAAAAAGAATGAATTATAAACAAGATACAGAACACTGTGCACAAATATATCGAAATGTCATACAAAAACATCAAAAATTAAGAAAAGCTTCAGTGGAATAGCGACAGTGATGGAGAACTGACACCTGCTACCTGTTAAAATAATACCAAAAGTATGTTATTATTAAGTATTTTTGTTAAAACATTTATGTGATCAATGTTTTATGTTTGTTTTTTCAAAAAGATCCCTGATGATGACCGTCGAAGACGGCCGAAATATTGGAAATAAATAATTAAAAAATAAAACAAAATTTCATTGTTTTATTACAAGGACCTATAGCCGAACTAAATCACAAGAAGAAATATTAAAGATCAAAGGTCAACAATAAACAAAAAACAGAATATTCTAATTTCATAATTTTTTTCCAGGATTCCAAGACCAAAACCCAAGAATAAAATGTTAAAAGAAATTTTACCTTGTTACATCAAAGCCTCAAACCTTTGGAGGCATATAACCGCCAAAGTTGATGAGATAGAGAAAAACGACGAGACACGTGTTTTATCTTTTTTGTTCTTCTATCACACTGCGATGTCAGAATATGGTTAATAATTTTCGTGTCACATAGTGTAAATAAATAAATCACTTATTTGACTTAAAGCGAAAACACGGAATATTGCTATCGTTTAATACCTATTGCTATATGTAATATATTTTACCTCGGTCGAAAACCGACATACTTGACACTGATTTAAGCTCAGCTGGTTTGGCTGTGACAGAAAAACATATAGAAAACGTTAACTTCGATTGTCCAGTATACACAGATGAATGTGCTCTGATATCTGAAAATTTTACAGTAAAATTCCTTCCACCGAATTGCACATTATTAATTTAGCCTACGGATAGGATTTTGGGGAATCACCAAATCGGAATTCGGGATGTCCCGGGAAATTTTTAAAATACGAGGGCGGATCAATTTTTCCCACAGTTACATACATACATATATGAAATACAACACCGGTTCCATATTTAAGTGGCCCAGAGAAAATTTTTCAGAGAGTTCCATTCCGAAAAACCTCTTGCACGTTTTCGATCTATCGAGTAAAAACGAACAAATTATGGAAAGATGCACGGATTGGATTACGAGTTGGCGCCTCATCCACCATGTTCTCCGGATTTAGCCCACACAGATCATTTCCATTATTAATAGCTAATGAAATCGCTCGACGGAAAAAGTTTTTGCCCAAAAAATGCAGTTATTGATCATAAATTCCTATTTTATGGACCTCGAAAATAGTATGTTTTGGGAGGGAATTTAACGGAACTTCCTCAAAATGTGACGCTGGGATACATTTAGATGGTATTAAGTGATGACACCGGTATTTTCATTAATAACAAGTAAAAAAGTGTCAGTCTGCTTTGCCGACAGATATTTTGGAAATGTTGCCAATTATTTCATATTCCATTTCCAAAAAATTGATTTTTTTCTTTTCGCGCTACATTAACGATTTTTGTACATAGGTTAAGAAAAAATTCCCCAGTACAAATCCGCTCGCGAGCAAATTTAATTTAATTAATTTTAATCCGAATTTTTTGAAAATATAGGTCCATTCACCCGTCAAAAATTACAAAAAAGTAACAGTTTTAAATAAAGATTTCACGGGGAATCAAATGAGACCAAACTTATAATCATCGGGATAGTAGTTAGGATATTATAGCCAAAATAAGCACATATTTGTGTTACAAAAACAAATTTTGGTTTGGAATAATAGTTTTCACATGCATTCTAGAGTTGAAAATATTGGAAAAATTCTATAGGAGTACTTCTTTTATTTTTCTTGAAACTCCCAAAAAAATGGGCGGATTTTGCTTTATCTACATTCACGTAGAAGGTTTCCCATTAAGGAAAGTTATCAGGTTGTTGAAATAAATCATTAGACTTCTTAAACGGAAATAGAGTTCAAATAAACCGCTTTAACTTATATGCATTATTAAAATATGTGTAAATCGCGTAATTATCAAAATCGTTTTGTCCGCATGTGATTTTCATGTACAGCAAGACCATACCTTTTAATTTGTATATATTTTTCGAAATATAATTTGGAAGCTAAGATGTAGCATCGGCTGCATCTTAGCATTAAAAAACCTATAAAACATCGCTAATTTGCGCAAAGTTCATACAATTTCGTTCCGCATCCGGTTTTAGTGTCACCATGAAAATCTGCATCGATATATACCTATTTCAAGGCAATCAGTCAAGAACCGTGGGATAAAATGAATGTAGTTCCCTTATCAGTGAAGTTTTTAAATATCTGTTTCCGCAAAAAGGAAGATGCTGCACTAGTTTTTTCATAGTAGTGCAAGCGGCCGACAGAATTCGCGATAAAATGCGCGATATTTTCAAAAACAATATTAGGTGATTTTCCTACCTTGGAATTTCTCCTATCTCGCTTGTATTTAAGTTATAAATGGTGGCAAAATTAAACGGCAAGCGTTTTATTTGAGAGTTTCCATCATGAGAAAGAATATATTTATTGAGGCTAAGCGACAAATTATTTCATAGTTTTAAGTGCATATCTAAATAAAACACTGAAACTTAATTTTTTTAAATTATTTTTTATTTTTAACTTTTTAGTAAATACATTTTTGACCACTGAGAACAAAATTATAGTCAATTTTGGCCGTAAATTTAGATAAAAACTTTAAAATGCCTGAAATCGTGTAGTACCGTTATATAAAGGCTATACCAAAACCAGGACTTATGTCCATAATTTTTATGGGGAAGTTTCTGTACCATTGGGAACTCCAAATGCCAAGTTACAGTCAATTCTGGCTAAAAATGAAGATAAAATCCCTAAAAAACTTTAAATCGGGTAGTACCATTATATGGGGGCTATACCAAAACCTGGACCTATGTCAACAATTTTTGGTGGAGAAGTTTCTGTACCATTGGGGACTCCAAACGCCAAGTTAAAGCCAATTTGGCCTAAAAATAAAGATAAAATCCTTAAAACACTTGAAATCAGACCAAACCGCTAGATGGGGGCTATACCAAAACCTGGACCCATGTTCACAATTTTTGGTGGGGAAATGCCTGTATCATTGGAAATCTCAAATGCTAAATGACAGCTAATTCGGGCAAAAATGAAGATAAAATCCTCAAAATACCTGAAATCGGGTGGTGCCGCTATATGGGGGCTGTAGGAAAAATTGGGCCCATATTTATGTATTGTCTTCCAAATCTGAAAAGTGTGCAAAGTTTCAGTTTGATTGGTCAACTGCAACTGCGTTAAAAATGAGTTACTAAATTTGAACTAAATCGGGTGGTACCGCTATATGGGGGCTATAGGAAAAGATCGACCCATATTGGATTTGGTTTCACATTCATGTATTGTCCTCAAAATCTTAAAAGTGTGCAAAGTTTCAGTTCTATTGCTCAACTGCAACTGTGTCAAAATTGAGTTACCAGATTTGAAATGCAAGTTAAATAAAACACCGTTAAAACACTGTAAAATGGACCAATCTTTGTTTTAATTTTATATTCATGTATTGTCATCCAAATCTGAAAAGTGTGCACAGTTTTAGTCCGATTGGTCAACTGCAACCGTGTCAAAATTGAGTTAACAGATTTGAAACGCAATTTAAATAAAACACTGTAAAAATGCTAAAAATGGACCAATATTCGTTTTGATTTCATATTCATGTATTGTCATCCAAATCTGAAATGTGTGCAAAATTTAATTCGATTGGTCAACTGCAACTGTGTTAAAAATGAGTTACCAGATTTGAAAAGCATGTAAAATTGAGCACTGTGCAACACTGTAAAAATGGACCAATATTGGCTTTGATTTCATATACATGTATTGTCATCCAAATCTGAAAAGTTTGCAAAGTTTTAGTTCGATTGGTCAACTGCAACTGTGTGAAAAATGAGTTACCAGATTTGAAAAGCAAAATACCGGAAATCGGTTGGTACCGTTATATGGGGGCTATAGGAAAAAACGGACCCATATTGATTTCGGTTTTATATTCACGTATTGTCATCTAAATCTGAAAAGTGTGCAAAGTTTTACTTCGATTGGTCAACTGCAACCGTCTTAAAAATCAGTTACCATATTTGAAAAGGGGGTTAAGTTAGACACCGTAAAAACACTGTAAGAATGGACCAATATCGGTTTTGATGTCATATTCATGTATTGTCATCCAAATCTGAAATGTGTGCAAATTTTAAGCTCGATTGGTCAACTGCAACTGTGTGAAAAATTAGTTACCAGATTTGAAAAGCAAATAAGATAAAACACTGTAAAACAGTCTAAAAATGGACCAATATTGGTTTTGATTTCATATTCGTGTATTGTCATCCAAATCTGAAAAGTGTGCAAAGTTTTAGTTCGATTGGTACTCTGCAACCGTGTTAAAAATGAGTTACCAGATTTGAACTAAACACACACCGAAGCAAGTTAAATAAAACACTGTAATAAAAATCAAAGTGATTCGAGAGCAAGTCTTAAAGTGAACTTATCCGAAATTGTGTGTGAGAGGTACCAGAAGGAGTAGACAAATATAGTCCACATTCGAACCTGATCTATACCTGGTAGATATATTAGGATGTGCAAAGTATGGATTACATCGGTCACTCCCTTCAAGAGTTATCATGCGCACAATTTTTCCGAACATTTTTGAACTTGTGTGGGGGAGGTACCTGAAGGAGTGGGCCGATGTGGCTTATCTTCGAATTTAAACTATGTTTCGACAAAATATTAGGAAAGCCAAATTTTGGACCGCATCGGCAGATCTGTTCGAGAGTTATCTTGCGCTCCATCCACCACTCACGGTTTTTTGCACCTTTCACGCTATTTTCTTAGGAAGTGTGGAATTACCCCTGATGAAACTTGTACCGTCGTATGGGGCGCAATGTATACAAGTTGTTGCAACAGAAATCAAAGCAATTCGAGAGCAGGTCCTAATCTGAACTTATCCGAAATTTTTTTTGTGGGTGGTACCGGAAGGAGTGGACCGATATAGCCCATTTTCGAACTTAAACTAAGTTTGGACAAAATATTACGAAAGCCAAATTTTGGATTGAATCGGTTGATCCGTTCGAGAGTTATCGTGCGCTCCAGCCTGCCAGACAGACATACGGACGGACGGACATTGCTCAATCGACTCCAAATTGTCTGAAACACATTTCGTCCAAACATACTTGGGGTCTAAATCCATTATTTCGATGAGGCACATTTTGCCCGTATGAAAGTGTATATGAGGAAAAGTCAAAATTTTTTAGTTTCCATGAAGCCAAGGTTTGCACTATTATAATACGCGAACTATTGTAGTTTACCAGTAACTATGACTATTGCTGGATTATTTTAGATGTTTTTGTACAAAGCTCAAAAATTTAGCAAAAAAATTTAATTTACGTGGTAGTTACGACCGCGTAAAGGAAAAAACATAGGTAAAAACACGTTGAAGCTAAACAGGTTTTTTACATTGCTATTCGATTTCTGATTAAACCATTCAAATGACGGACATCTGTCCAAAGTAAATGTAGGAGAATACAAAATGAAGATTACACTTCTAATGTATCACTTTCCAAAATTTCCACTGCATCCACCTTTTATGGATGCTGACATTTTGAAGCCGGATTTCAGGTGTTTTTTGTATTTTTTATGTAACTGGGACGCGTATTCGGATATTTCGAAAAACCAATTATAGGATTAAAGAACTCGCGATTTCGCATAATCTGATATGTATATTGAGTATGTAGCCCACACAGCAGCAGAGTAATCTACTGCCAAAGGCCAACATTTAGTGTGATATTTTTTCTAAAAAACCTTTTTTTTGGGTACAGTATTTACAATATCGTTTTAAGTGTGCTGGTACCCCGCGATATTTTAGTTTTTCGACGATCCAGATCATATGAATCACAGATCATAAAAATCCATCTACTAGAACGGCGGAAATGGCTACTGCAAAAATTGAAAAATTTGCGAAAAATGTTTTTCAAAATATCGCTGACTAATTCGCATTTTATGTGGATCGTTTCCATTTCAATGAAGAAAGTGAATCATCACTCGCGTTTGTGCGAAAACAGCGGTTTGAAAAATTTAGTGGCGTGGGAGCTGTATCCGATTTATCCAAAAAATACTGTGTGATGCTACATCCACGGTTCTTGATGGATTTTATTGAAATATGTTTAGATCGATGTATTTTTTCACGGTTGATAGTGAAATCGGATGCGCATAAAAAGTGTATGCACTTTGTGCAAAATATAAGCGTTATACAGTTTGTTGCACACTAAACTGCAGACGATGCTACATCTTAGCGGTCAAAGTAAATCCTGGCAAATGTGTACAAATTAAAAGAGAATAATTCGCTGTATTGGTAAACCGCATGCGCATCAAGTGATTTTGAGGATTTCGCGATTTACACGCATTTCAAAATGAACATTACCCGATACCATTTTATTTCAAGATTATACCCCATTTAAAGGAACCCAACATTTATTTGAAAGATATCCATATCTTCTGCTAGATGTTAGCGTGTTTTCGAGAAGTGATTAGAATAAAAAATGTGATTTATTGCGTGAAATTTAACTAAAATGGAAGAAAAACTCCGACCTATTTTTCTTACATTTTGTTCAACTAACTCACAAAATAAATTTTAATAAATATTTTCTCTTACAAAAATTTTATAAATTTCCTCAATATATTTTTTTGTTTTCGCTATAATATGAAAACCACTAAACGGATTTGTATAGTTTTGGTTTCATTTGAATTTTCGCGATGTATAGATTACGTACATATTTTTTATATATTTTTCAGAGGCATAAGCAGGTTGAATTTTATTAAAACAAGTTGCAAACTACCAATTGTTTGGAATTCTTTCCTAATTTCCGCGAAAATGCACAACTTTTTCACTAAAGTTATGGGACCTCAGTAAACATATAGTATGTAGGGAGCCCCTAATTAAGAGAGTTTCTCAATATAATGATTAGAGTCTTTTAAAGATTTTTTTTTTTTTTTATTAGAAATGAAACCGCCATAACTTTTGCGCGCAACAACCAAAATTAGTATCACGAACAGATTTAAGAATGGCATTTTTTTCCCAATCTATGTACCAAAAATCTTTCATGTAGCTTAAAAAAAAATTTTTAATTTTTTTTTTATGGAAAACTAAAAAATTTTGTCCTTTCTTCATATACCCTCGTTAGCATAAATGCTGAGGGTATAAAAATAAACTTCAATAAGAATAACAATGCTTAAGAATAACAAGGAAAATCAAAATAGAGCCTTTGATATAAAATTCCCAATCGTTTTAATTAAAATTGGTTGAAAAAGGGGCTTTAGAAAACATTCCCTCACAGGAATGGACAATATGCTTCGTTATAGTCCAAGTTTTTGGTACTACTCTTATAATTTTTTCCCTGAAAAAAAAACTTTGTGGACAAACCTACTTACCCAAAAACATACTTATGGATTAAGTGGAAATCCAAAGCTTAAAATGCAATTATTAATCGTCAGAAACTTTTGCTTCAACGCAGCTTTGTATACAATGTAACAAAACAAGTTTTACGGAATGTCTGAGATAACCTGCTGTTGATTTTTTGGCATTGATTGATTTAAAGGTCAGGCGGCCTTTTTTCTTTATATGTTTGTTTCCTTGGAAGACGTTCAACAGAAGCAGAGGCATCCGTTATTTAAATAAATTTCCAAAAATTGAAAATTGGGTTAGTTGAACATCTTTTTCTAAATCTATAATATTTTACCACTTTTGGTAATGCAATTGAAACCAATTTAAGGCTGGCAGAATCTTCATTGATGTTCATCACTTTTGTTGAAATGTCCCCAATATATTTACGTTGATGTGAATTTCCCAAAATGTGCATTCTTGTTAAATTTAAATAGTTGTTTCGTAGTTTCATAATTATATTTAGAAGATAAATACAATATCTTGACTATGTAATTGTATGCCTTTTTGATTCCTATTTTAAGAACTAGCTGAACCCGGTGCGCTTCGCTACCCCAAATAAGATAAAATATATTTTGATACTTTTTTGATTTTTTGGTTATTTAATTCGACCTTTATTTTGATTATTTTAAATGTAGTAAATAAAACGAGCTCGAGGTCTTGGATGGTTGTTGTTTTTATTTATTCATTATTTTATTCGATATTTCGTCTTTCTTCGAAAGACATCATCAGGATCTGTAGAAAAACATTTACATTTTATTGTTTGCATACATGATCATATTGTTGTTGTTACACTTACAAATAGTGATTAAAACTATTACAACAATAACAATAATTTCGCCAAGCACAAACGTCGACCTGTTGCTACTGCCATCTGTTTCGTCACTGCATTATTTTCTTCTTATTGTATTCTTTTTTTTTCTAATTCAATGGTGCACAAGAAGAGAATGCTATTTGGGTTTTCGTATGGGAAAGAGAGTTGTAGTTAACTTTTTCGTAAAGACGCGTGCATGGCTGTTCTAATTAGATGTCTGTAGCTGTGCGCCAAATTCTCCGTATCTGTTTTGTAGTTCATTCTTTGTGATGTTGGAGTATTCATAATGTGTAGAGTTTCCAACATAATTCTCTTTTGGTAATTGTTTTCGCACTGCAGCACTCTCACTCTCTCCAGTTCTGGATGGTGTTGTTCAGTGGCACAGTGGGTTGAAAGTGCGGTTTTGGTTATTGTGGCAGATGATCTATTTTTAATATCAGATTTGTGTCCTGATAACCGCGTTTTTAGTTTGTTTTTTGTGGTCCCGATATAATATTTTTTACAGTTTTCTTTTTCATTGCCATTGCATTTAATTTTGTATATTATATTTGATTTGTCCATTATATCTACTTTTGATTTTAAACGTGTGAATATTTTTTGCAAGGTGTTAGAAGTTTTTGGTGCTATTGCATAGTTTATGTCTTCATAACATTTGGAGTTGGTGAAGCGTTCGGAAATGCCGGGAATATATGTCACCGATTTATAAAATTTATTTAGTTTTTCTGTATTTTTTGGTTTTTTGTTGTGGTGTTGTTTGATTAAAACATTTATAGTATTTTGAGGGAAGCTAGTTTGTTTCAATATTGATTTAATTTTCTTTATGTTTTCTGTGTGAAATTCTTTGTTTTTGATACATTTATTTTTAGGGCAATTTTCGTCACATTCCAACTTTCATTAAAATCGTGTACATATAGCGTGTTTGGTGCTTCAAATACATGAAATCGGACAAAAATATATATGGAAGTTATATCCAAATCTGAACCGATTTCAATACAATTTGGCAAATTTATTTCTAGGAGCTATATCCAAATCTGAAACGATTTCAAAATAATTTGGCAAATTTATTTATAGACCAAATTCCTTCACACATTCAAAATTTTAGAGACATTATCTGTTGCCATTCTATAGATATTTGCATAAAAATCTAAATTTTTTGGAGGTACCTCCGATTCTGATGCTATATCTCCGGATCAACGCGGAATTTTAGAAACTTTTATAGCCTATGTTACTTTCAGGCCATGTAGTGATGTACTCTGAAATTTTCAGGAAGATCGGTTTAGCGGTTTGTGAGTCCATAAACTTCAAACAAACAAACGTACAAACATTCCAAACCAAATATCGCGCGAATTTTTGTTTCATACCAAAATATCAACCTAATTTCACAACAAAACAATTTACGTTCAAATTCTTAATATTTCAAAGGATTGAATATGTATCTTTATTAAAAAAAATGAAAGAATATTTTTTATGAAAGACAGTGAAATGATAAGTCAACAGAGTTATTGGAAAACTTGGATAACACTGGTCAACACGACTTTTGTTTCAACCGAAATTGTTGTTGTTTCTAAATGAAATCGGCGAGCTATTTTCAAATCTGGTCCATCAGCTCTTGTTCTTGAGATATAGCTCAAAATCGGTTTTTACGAGTTTTACCCAGAATTTCGATATTTTCGGATACAAACAAATATTTTTTTCGGGTTTTTCGATACCAATATATTAAGAAGATGTTGTACGCTCGATACAAAACGTTTTTTGAAATAATTATGGCGAATATTTATCAAAAAATATAGAAAACATACGATGAATCTTGTAAAAATTGCATATTTAAGCTGTAATTACGTCATCGGGGGGAATCATAGAAGCGCCCACGATTCGCCCATAATCTAAAAATCGTCATGAAGACTGCCATTGAAAAGTAAATGGCATATTTGGTAATGATATCACAGGTAAATGATTTCCCTTTTGCAGTCTTCATGACGATTTTTATGTTATGGGCGAATCGTGGGCGCTATGAACTTTATATTATATATTTGAATACAGGACTATATAGTAGACATCCTGAGCATATCTGGAATGCCATATGAAGCTCCTATGACTTCCCCCGATGACGTAATTACAGCTTAAAGTACTCAAAATATGAAATTTTTACAAGATTTATAGTATGTTTTCTATATTTTTTGATATATATTCGCCGTAATTTTTTCAAAAAACGTTTTGTATTGAGCGTACAACATCTTCTTAATATATTAGTGTCGAAAAACCCGCAAAAAAATATTTGTTAGTATCCGAAAATATCGAAATTCTGGGTAAAACTCGTAAAAACCGATTTTGAGCTATATCTCAAGAACAAGAACTGATGGAGAAAAACCGTGACCAGATTTGAAAATAGCTCGCCGATTTCATTTAGAAACAACAACAACCTCGGTTGAAACATTCAACTTTTTCAATTTTGTTGAGCAGTGTAATATATGAAACGGCATGTGTACAAATGTGGTACCAAAGTAGATATTTTTCCAAGAGGAAATTTGGAAAGTTTATTTTTCAGATGAAAGTAAAAACTTTGAGGAATAACTCAATTGCAGAACAAAATAACGTCTTCAAGTGGCCTTGTTGCCTAGAAAATGTGGAGGATACAGTACTTATTTGTATATAAATTGAAGTTGTATAACTGTACATGTTATCAATTACTACTTTTGTTGCATACTAATACAAAAACATAACAATGAAAGAAAGTTTTTGGGGAATTATTTCATTTTCAAAATTGGGGAGTTATTTCATAATGAAATAAGTCCCCAAATATGGGGAATAATTTCATTTCATTTTGGGGAGTTATTTCATTCCGTTGGGGAGTTATTTCATTTCAGTTTTTGGGGACTTATTTCATTATGAAATAAAGCCCCAAATTTGGGGACTTATTTTAATTTTAATTGGATTAATCGAGCTAACATGGCCTAAGGAGTTTTGTATTGAAAAATGAATTCTAGCGAAATACCACACACTCAACCATTACGCTACGATCGTTTCGCCTGGTGGTTTAAGCCAGGCTCATCAGTCGTATTTGAATGCTAATGGCTAGAAGACAAAGGCTGATTTTGATAACTTCTATTTATACATTTTTTTACAAATTTGTAATTATGAAGTATTTATTGAAGTCTTTTTCTTTATCAAGTCACCCTAGTGTCTTGTCTTGGAATCATTTGGGTACTTATTTCATTGGGGACTTATGTATTTCGCACCGCCACAGTATCGTCTCCTTATAAAACAATGTCATGACTGCAATTTCCCAACTGAAACTTATATATCTCCAAAATGGTACAACCTAGAAAAAACAAGTAAACATGTCACGTCAAAACGAAGCTACAACAACGCCAAACAGAGATATGAAGCTTTTTTGTCAAGTATTATAGGAAAAAAATCAAAAACTTTATCGCGCGATATCTCAGAAACTTGACCTATGGCGAAAATTTCCTTTTGTGTTCTTAGTATATTCATCAAGGGCTTTCATCTCCAAATGAAATTTTCCACACCCCAAAAATGCTGCTGCACAGTGTAATCAATTGCATTTTGTCGTTAGGATTTGCCTGAAGAAGTTGGAAACAGACCAACGAAACGCTGAGTTAAAACACGAAATAAATTATTTTTATTTTATTAACAGCTCTGACCGAATCAGCCCGGTGAAAACATTTTTTTTTGAAATTTTGTTAATACCATCATGTTTTTTAAGGTGAATGGCGTTCGATTTCACCCTGGGTAGATACAAAGGTATGCGTCAAAATTCCTCTTCTTCTTAGTAAAATTCTTATTAAAGGGCACAATGTTCCGAGGATTTATTTGTTTTTTTATCTTATGCTATTTAACGTATGCTATTTTATAATAGTAGTGGTACATATTTAATGGCAAAAACGAATGATCCGTCTTTAACTGAATCTTACTCATCTTATCTATTATAATAACACCCTTCCACCTCAAGCATGTGAGGTAATATTTTTACAAACTTTTTATCTAATTTTTTTTTTACTAATACGTCCCTACATTTTTGTCTTATTGATGTTTGCATAACTATCCCCTGACGATAAAAAGTTTTCTCTTTGAAAAATGTTTCCTGTGTATTGATATCCATACGCAAGGCATATGTATTTGTTTGAATTCACATGCATACTTACATACATATGTATGTATATTCATACATACAGGAATACGTATATATTTTGTACATTTACAAATACCTACATATGTGGTATACGTTTTTCAATAGTTGTTGACCACATTCTTGGGGCAATTGACACTTTTTGCATGACGAAGGTTGCAAAGCTTTTACAAATATTTGCAAACTAAATGGCATTGTAACTGGTTAACTGAACACAAGAACAAACTTTCTCTAACACCAACTCTTCAATGCTATCTAATGACAAGGATAAATGTTGACAATTTCCATGAAATTTCACACAATTTGATAGTCAATATTGGAAGGGACTTTCAGAGAAGAAAAAAATGTAAATGTTTGCTATGCGCCACAAAATAACTGAATGTCAAGAACAAATAATAACATTTTAGTTTTCCACAAACGTTTGTTTTTTTTAACTTTTATGTTGTTTATCAATTTGCATGTACACTCCCGCTCATCTAAATAAGTTTGACAATTTTTATTTTTACATGTTAAGGTCTCTTCAGTTGCCCAGCAAAATGTTTGCCTCCAAAGATGCAGTTAAATCATATGTACAAGTGATCTTGAAGTGCATCAAATTGTGCATTTTCACTTATGATTTTTACAAGAGCGTGACTACTGTAAGATGTACTCCATCAGCACTGCATTTTAACTAACCCTTTGCCATTGCATCCAAAGCACGTGTTTTGATGCAGTGCTTTGGATTGAATTTAAAGGCACTCTTCGGAATGTGTTTTTATGCAGTTCAAAGATGTAATAAAAATGCAAGCCATTGCAAACTATCCCAAAATAACAACAAAAAATAAGAACTTTATTACATTAACACAAATTATGAAATTTCTTCAATAAATTCAATCGCAACTGAGTTTTTTTTCGTCCGCTCTACATTTAATCCAAGCTGAAATGTTTTTGCTTTATCTAGTTCTTATATTGTCCTCCCATCACCACAGCACTTTAGCGAAATTGTAGATTTGATGAGTCAGAAAAACATCATGGTCGCCGCGATCCAAGAAACAAAGCTCACCGCCACCTGTAGCGGCGTTGTGATGGTTACAACGTTTTTGCGGAAGGATCGCACAAGAAGCGGAGGAGGAGGACTTGCCTTCCTGATACACCAGTTTGTCCAGTACAGACCTATCTCGCTTGAGCTTGTCTCTAGTGACCCATACATGGAATGTATGGTGGTAGCAGTAAAGTGTGGTACTGACGAGGTAGAGCTGCTTAATGTGCTTAATGCCGATGAATAGCTGTGCCTGCCGTTATATGCCCGATATTAGTTCGTTAGGGGCAATAACCGTCTGGTGCTAGGGGACTTCAATGCTCACCACGAGCTTTGGCATTTCGTCCTAGGTAATGACTAGAGGGGTACAGCGCTGGCTGAGCATATTGATAGCTCCACGTTTTGCACGGTGAATGAAGACCAGACCACCTCCCTATCATCATCTCCGTAAACAGACCACCCGATTTCATAACCTCTGAACGCCGTACTTTCCTGAACCATAGGAAAGCTAATTGGCAAGGGTTCAGAGAATTAACAATCACCGCTTCAGAGAATTGCCCACTCCCTCAGATCCTCGGGTAGCTGAGAAAACTTTCCGGGACATCATCACTGCAGCAGCCGCTCGATACATAGCTGCTGGTCGAATACCCGAAATAAGACCAAATTTCCAGCAGAGGCGACGGGACTAGCAAATGAGCGTGATGAGCTTTATCGTACGAACCCTGAAGACCCAAGAGTTAGAGAACTTACTCTTGAAGTCAACAGGCTAGTGGGCGAACATAAGCGGAAAAAGTGGCTAGACCATCTGAAGCAATGCAACATTGGTGCAGGAATAAGTAAATTGTGGGCAACGGTTAAATCACTCTCGAGCCCGGAAAAGAAGGATGACAGAACGGCTGTTGCTTTCAACGGCGTGACAGTAACTGACCCAAAGAGGTGCGCGTGTTATTTTAACCGGCAGTTCATGGAGCACCCCGAGAGTGATAGGGCGAAGAGAAGTGTGCTACGCCGTATAAGAAGAACTCTTCCAGCCGAGGAGGTACCACCACAACGATGAGCGATGTTGCAGATGCCATCCGAAACGCTAAATCATCCAAAGCGTTGGGCCCGCACCGAATATCGATGGTAATGCTTAAGCAGATGGATGAACCTGGAGTTGAGTATTTAACAAGTGCTCTCAACCTATCGTTAGCCACCCATGTTGTACCGGATGCCTGGAAAGTTGGCAGGGTGGTCCCGCTACTGAAGCCTGGCAAGGATGCCAGCAGAGGTGAATCGTACAGGACGATTTCACTCTTGTCGCCAGTAGCAAAGATCCTAGAGGCGCTACTCCTCCCCACGATGAGAAGATGTTTTCCAGTTGCCCAACATCAACATAGATTTCGGAAAATGCATAGTACTACAACAGCATTAGACGTCATATCCACGCATATCAGTAGAGGACTGAACCAGAAAAGGCCGTGCGACCGAACAGTCATGGTGGCTCTTGACCTATCGAAGGCCTTCGATACCGTCAACCATGCTAAGCTGTTCGAGGATATAGAGAAAACTAATCTCCAGCCATGTTTGAAACTTTGGGTAATCAACTATATGTGTGGACGCCAGTCGTTTGTAGAATTCAGAAACAAGAAGTCCAAACCCCGTAGAGTGAAACAGGGAATTCCCCAAGGAGGGGTGATATCTCCGGAATTGTTTAACCTCTACCTTTCTGAAATTCCACACCCTCCAGACGGCATAGAGATCGTGATGTATGCGGATGATTGTACGATCTTGGCGTCGGGTCCTATCGTCGATGACATATGTGATAGGTTAAATGTCTTCATAGCTGACCTAGTGCAGTTCTTCCATCTGAGAAATATGAAAATATCCGCCGTTAAATCCACAGCCACGCTGTTCACCACATGGACGGCTGAGATGAGGCTCCCACTGAACATATTGGTCGATGGTGCACTGATTCCGACCACTAACTACCCTAAAATACTGGGTGTAACGTTCGATAGCATGTTCAAGTCGTCCGCGCATGCCACAGCTATTTGCAATAAGATCAGAAGTAGGAACAAGGTTCTCAAGTCGCTGGCCGGCAGCACTTGGGGTGCTGATAAAGAAACATTGTTGACCACCTACAATGCAATAGGCCGGTCTGTGGTAAGCTATGCGGCGCCAGCGTGGTCCGCAAAGGTTAGCGCATCGCAGTGGAAGAAGATTCAAACCTGCCAGAATGCCGACCTGAGGACTGCAACAGGGTGCCTCCTCATGACACCAGTGGACCATCTTCATGAGGAGGCGAAGGTTTTACCGGTGCGTCAGCACAATAAGATGTTGTAGATGCAGTACCTGCTTGGGTGTTACCGCAGTGAGCATCCCTGTCACGATTTAATGGACAGGCTCCCCCCACCCAGGCACGTCAGGAGAGACCTTCGTGATCTAGAGAGAGAGGTCCAAAGGTATAAAAGAGAACCGCTAGATCAACGAGCCTATCAGGCAGGCTTGAATCGCATTCACACCAACATGGTTGCGCAAGCAGTGCGAAGATACAGTGTGAATGCCGTACTTGGAAACCATCCCCCATCCATCGCAGCAGAAGAACGACAGCTGCCAAGGCAAACACGAGTGGTTGTAGCTCAGTTAAGATCCGGACGATGCAGCCGCCTCAATACGTATTGGGCCTGAATTGACGCCACGATACCCAACATATACCCAGCATGTGGATTGGGACCACACGATACTCTGCATTTATTCAACTGCCCAGCTAACCCCACTCACCTGTCTCCTCATTCTTTATGGACGCAACCAGTCCAGGTTGCAGAATTCTTGAGTCTGGATACAGAGAAAGTTGATAACTGAAATATAACACGAACGAACATATATGCGTTGCTACAACAACAACAACAAACCTTAGGGTATTAAAATATAGTTATCAGTGCAATCATGAATAAAAATTCCATGCAGAATTAGTTTCCTTTCCCCAATTTCACATTTTTTTATTTCCGTATTTATGCCCAAAAAGGGAATATTTTTGTCGTTTCGACTAGAATACGCCATAATGAAGCGAATCTAGTAGTTTTCAACTTTTAACAAATATTGATTCTAAAATAATTTCACTTTTTAAAATTATTTTCCGTGTGGATAATTCAGAGGGAAATATTCATGATGGAACCGTATATATTTTTTATATGTTGTTAATAAAATATGAAAGATTTTATGTAATATTCAATATTTTCTTAGTCTTAATTTCTAGCGCATTTGTTATTCTGTCAGACAATTTTGGCCGAGCAGAAACTATCAACATATTTGGATACGTACATTTTGACATTTCTGATTGAGTTTTTGAACAAATTTATATTAGAAAGCAACTTATGTTGTAAGAAGAAGCCTGGGTTATAGGAAATTTTCTAGGTCTTTTAGTCCAGATTTATTGCTGTGGCGGAATAATAATTAATAACATGATAATCTGCTAAGAAATCGACGTTTAACGGCAATAAACTTAATTTAGAACATTTTTTGATGACTTTCCAGATTTAATTTGATGATTTTTGTCAAAAAAATTATTTGCATATTTTGCATTTTTTTGCATATCTTTTGCATATTTTGTGCATATGCAAATATACAAAAAAATAAAAAATATGAGCCTGTCATTGCATTCAGTTTTCTTCAAAACGAATTTTGGTCCAATCAGAATTTTCGTATCTTTTTTAATAAAAAATATGCAAATATGCAAAATCCGATGTCTAGAGATAACTAATAGGTAGCTACTTACCCATTTACCTAAGCGTTGAAATTACGGGCATAAAGCTCTCAACGATTGTAACTAATTTAAAACACGTGCATTTTATTTATTAGTTTTTAATTTTTACTGGTCCCACAAGCCATAAAATATTTAATTTTCCTCAGAAATCATAATAAACAGCGTTTCGACTCGTGTGTTCCCGGCAGTCGGAAAACTACAATTTTTAGTGCTCAGTATTTGAACACTACGATTTTAGTGCCTCATTTTTATTTCTTAATTGGTATTTAGTAAAAAAAACATAAAATATAAAATTTTCTTCACAAATCATAATAAAGACATGTGTGGTACATTACCTTATTGTTTTGCACGTGGTACACTACGATTTTTAGTTATCCGGCAGTAGCAACACTACGATTTTTAGTGCTCCGCAGCCAAACTCTATGATTTTTATTGATCCATTGTCCAAAAATCAAACCAGGCGTTTTTCACGTGTTCTATTATATTTATACCCTACACCACTATGTGGGGAGGGTATTATAAGTTGGTTTTGGCCAAAAAGTTTGTAACGCATCGAAATAATGGCCGTAGACCCATACTTATATATACCAAAATGAATGTCTCGACGAGCTGAGTCGATCTGGCTATGTGTGTCCGTCCGTCAGTCCGTCCGTCTGTCCGTCTGTCCATCTAAACCTTGTAATCACGCTACAGGTCGCAATTTTAATCGGATCGTCACGAAATTTTGGATGTTGATGGGGGTCCCGGAGGGGAAGAAGCCTATTGATTTTGGTGATGGTCGGATAACATTTAGGGGTCGGAATGGGCAAAAAACTTATGTGGATAAAAAGACAACGTTTTTTTCCAAAGCGAATATCTCAGCTTCTATACGGGGTATACCAAAAGCAAAACCTGGCAATAAAAGTAGAAAATATCACCTTTCTAATGATGTAAAGTAGGTTCTCGTAGGTGATCAAACAACGAAGATATCACAATAGTCGCAAATAAAACCCAACTTTTCATTTTTGCGATTTTAATTATAATGACGATTATCACAGCTTTGGTTGGGGACTTTCCAAAAGCAAAGCCTGGCTATGAAAGTAGAAGATCCCATCTTTACAACGATGTAAACTAGGTCGGCGTAGGTGACCAAATAACGGAGATTTCGCAATAGTCGGTAATACATCGCATTTTTCCACTTTTTTGGAAATCACGCTACAGGTCGCAATTTTGATCGGATCGTCACGAAATTTTGAGGGTTAATGGGGATCCCACAGAGAAAGAAGCCTATTGATTTTGGTGATGGTCGGATAATATTTAGGGGTGGTAATGGGCAAAAAACTTATTTGGAGAAAAAGACAACGTTTTTTCCTAAGCGAATATCTCAGCTTCAATATGGGGTATACCAAAAGCAGAACCTGGCCATGAAAGTAGAAAATATCGCCTTTCTAATGATGTAAAGTAGGTTCTCGTAGGTGATCAAACAACGAATATATGGCAATAGCCGCTAATAGAACCCAACTTTTTATTTTTGCGATTTTAATAATAATGGCGAATATCACAGCTTCGGTTGGGGATCTTCCAAAAACAAAGTCCGACTATGAAAGTAGAAAATCCCGTCTTTACAGTGATGCAAGGTAGGTTGGCGTAGGTGGCCACATAACGGAGATATCACAATAGGCGGCAATACATCCCATTTTTTCATTTTTTTTTTTGTAATCACGCTAAAGGTCGCAATTTTAATCGGATCGTCACGAAATTTTGGGTGTTATTGGGGGTCCCACAGAGGAAAAAACCTTTTGATTTTTGATAATGGCCGGATATTATTCAGGGGTCGGAATGTAACAAGCAAAAATATTTGGAAAAAAGGCCAACGTTTTATTTCAAAGTTAATATCTCCCTTCTGTAGGAGGTATATCGAAAGCAAGACCTGGCAAGGAAAGTAGAAAATATCACCTTTACAACGGATCCTCACGAAATTTTGGGGGTTGATGCGTTTCAAAAAAATGACCTGTGTTAATGTAGACATTCAGAGCAAAGGCGCTAAGCTATCCCAATTTTAATATTTTGAATTTTATTAGTCAAAAGCTTATGAACAAGGGTAGTGGTGTAGGGTATCACATAGTCGGCCCCGACCCGACTATAGCCTTGGCTCACTTGTTTATTTTCTAATTTGTATTTATTAAAAAAAATAAAATATTTAATTTTCCTCACAAATCATAATAAACTCATGTGTGGTATTTTTTATGTATCCACAGTGAGAACACTACGATTTTTAGTGCGCCATTGCACGTGTTCAACAAAAGGGTTGTAACTAAAAATTTTAAGATTTTAACTTTTTATCACAAAACGATACACAGGGTAAGTGCACCGATAGTCGGCACTTAAGGGTTTACCTAACTTCAATTGCAATGAAATAAAGCTTATTTCCTTCGAAATTTTGTTTATTTCGTTTAAAACTTGTGGTGAAAAACGCTCACTAACAAAAAGTTGAATTCCGATACAATGAAATTTTACACAAAGTTAGTTGAGAGAAGCTTTTTTAATATTATTTTCATATTTTGTTACCGTAATTTTGAGTTATTTGCGTACATGCCCTACAAATCAACTCCATCAACTGTAAAAATCTAACATTGTTTTGCCTACTTTTTCGTCACTCTATGTGATAAAAATCAATGAATCAATGTTAAAAATCTACTAAATAAAGAGACATATAACATCCATTCTTTATTTTTATTTCATTTATTTACATACACCACATAGTGGTGTAGGGTATAAAAATAGTGAACTGTCAATGACAAAATTTCGATTTTAACGCAAAAATTGACCTTTTAGTAACTCAGTGATAATATTACCTTACTATTTTTCAGATTATTTGACGGTGAGCATATAACAATCAACGGCGATTTGCGGGGCAAAGGACACTTCATTAAGTCAAGTGACAATGGGTAAGAACTATATTTCATTTAATCTTCTTTATTGAATAAATATACATACGTTTCAGGTGCTGGATTTTAAGTGGCCTTTACGAAAAGGAATTTCAAATATTTTCATTGGAGAATTAAATAACAGACAGCGTTATTTTTTCAATATATGTATCTTTATTTATCGAATAAAATGTGTAATGATTGTTTAAATAATTAACTATATACAAAAAACATACTAAATTATTATTCCTAATAATATATTTTGCACTTATACACAATTGATTTATATTTTACCAAATGTAAAACGACGATATACATATAAAAATAATAAACAAACATAATGGAAGAGTAAAAATAAATATAACTGGAGAAGATACAGGAGGAAAAACAAATAAAGAATCATTTCCTTCATTCGATTGTATAAAGGGAAATATTAAATATCAACAACAAACATCATCACATACATATATTAATAATTAAGGTTCTACCTTCCGCCTATTGATGATTTGTTAAGAATAACTATGAGAATACGGATATTGAATTTATATTTTATAATACCGAAGTGAAAATCTGCACATATGTGATGCGTTTTTTTAATGTGAAGTGATAAAAGTGAGCATTGTTCAATTAATATGAAATTATGAATGAGTACACAAGAACAGAGAAAGATATACAATTTATATCGGTACAATAGGAGGAAAAAGAAAAGTGTGCAGCGTGCGTTTAAGATTTTCTACATTCGACCTATACATATATACTAATCACATCATTATATTCTAATATTTCAGTATCATTACTTGAACAGGAACAGAGACACATGGTTGTTCTTTGTTTCTTATGTGGTATAATTGTTACACAACTTCCCCAAGGAGGGGTGATATCTCCGGAACTGTTGAACCTCTTCCTTTCTGAAATGCCACACCCTCCAGGCGGTATAGAGATCGTGATGTATGTGGATGATTGTACGATCTTGGCGTCGGGTCCTATTATCGATGACATATGTGATAGGTTAAATATCTACATAGCTGACCTAGTGCAGTTCTTCCATCTGAGGCTGAACGGCTGAAATGAGGTTCCCACTGAACATATTGGTCGATGGTGCACTGATTCCGACCACTAACTACCCCAAAATACTGGGTGTAACGTTCGATAGCATGTTTAAGTCGTCCGCGCATGCCACAGCTATTTGCGATAAGATCAGAACTGCATCCGGATGCTGTTAAAATGTAAGGAATTGGAGTGCCCTTTTCACGACTCCGATTAAACTGCATCCAAATGCTGTTAAAATGTGAGGAAAGGATGTCATTCATTGGATCGCATCCGAATGCGGTTAAAATGTATGGATGGGAGTGCCTCTTTCACGACACCGTTTGAACTGCATCAAAACATGCCGTGAAAGAACTAGCATACATTGCACTACTTCCAGTTTATTTTGCTCGGTAATAACAGTGTTGCCATACTTTCGGAAAATATCCCTGTTATAATAAAAATGTACCAAAAATAGCCCTAATTTTTTTGGCTCATCTGAATAGGTGAATGTGAATAATATTTTGCGTTAAATGGTCCTGAAACTAAATTTCTATACGAATATTGGTCCAACAATCTCAATATTCAAAAGACCGTTGAAGGTTTTTCTAATGATGTTAGCTTTCACTATGATCAGTCTTATTTCTGGAAGTCTATACATAATTAACACAATCTTTAGTCCAGTGATCGTTGCCCTCGATAGCAAAATGTATGTTTGTTTCAGGCATTCCTCGAAATTTTAGATTGCAAAGCAATACGACGAGTCCGAGCATAAAAAATGTAAATGTAATTCTTTCGGTACATACTTGTATGTTAGTAAGGGATTCTTAAAACTCTATTTAAGTCTGCCAAATATCAAGGATTTTATAAGATAGGTATACAAGATCAAAGTCGTTTGTACTTATTTTATGCTAGGCGTCCGTTTTAATAAAATATCAAGTTTGCGCTTCATAAAATATTATACATGGTCCACTCTACTATATGCTGCCGAGACATGGACAATAAGTTAATAGACGAACAAAAATTGAACGCATTTGAAATGTGGATTTATCGCAGAACTCTGAAAGTTCCTTGGACCGAATAAGTCCTGAGAAGAACGAACACAGAACGACAATTTCTTTATGTGATAATAAGTAGGAAGATATCCTATATGAGACATATAATAAGAAACGAAAAAAATCCGTCATCCAGAGCATAATTAAATGTAAAATTGAGGGAAAAAGCCAAGAGGAAGAAGAGAAATATCGTGGATTAGAAACATTTTGGAATGGACAAATCAACCAGATGAAAGAAGCCTTATTAATGTTGCGAGGAATGGAGAGATCATCATTGCTTGAAAAATTTACCACAACATATTCATAAACGTATATCTATATATACAGCCATAAATACTTAATTTTTTATTGTATGATCGCCAAAATCCGAATGCGCATTGGCAAATAAAGAAGAAGTTTGAAAATAGTTTTTGAAAATTATAATAATCGATAACCTGTTTAAAAGATGAAAATTTCGATTAATTAAATTATTAAAAAAATCTCACAAATAATGGACTTCGCCCTTAAAAGGCAAAAACTTGTTGGGACCCTTACACCCTTACCCCATGTGTGGTCTTTTAAAGGGTTTTGCTACATTCCCCCTCTGTAGTGGATGTAACTTGGTATTTTAGACTCTCAATGGATAGAATACCTCAAAACAGAAATTTATTAATATATGTAAATTGATTATAAACAGTTAATATATTCTGCTGCTCCAAGTAATAAACCTCAACGTGGAGGAAAAGCTTAGCGCATTCATCGGCGAAAAGAATCTAACTATTCCTATTAACTTCAGTACAGTACTGTAGGAGGGTATAAAAAGTTCGGCCGGTCAAACTTACCGCCGTTCTTATTTGTTTTTAATTTGTATTAATTATAAATAATATATGGCATATTAAATAAAAATAATGTTTTATAGTGATTAGATGGCAGATATAAGAAACATTTTTTTAACTTTTGGTGTGTTCGATTACTCAATAATTTGTACAAGACCAGTAACTTTTGCACTGTACTGTAGAGTTAACGAACAAAATCCAGTAACAATTTCTTAAAACTGGTAAAATGGCTATTGATAATCGTGGACAAATTTGAATAATTTGCCATTTATGTATATCAAAATGAATTTTTAATGAATTGTTAATTATATAGATATATAGTTGTAAGCTTAATGAATTAACACCCTAGCGTTAAGTAATTGAACTATTGCATTAGTACTTACGTCTATTGTGAATTATAAATAACTATACTCTAATTGGTTACTTTCGTTAAAATCCCTAATTGAATAGTATAAATTCAACGAAGTGACCCAAACTAAGCTTGCATTATTACAAATAAGAAAACGAACTGCACTTGTAAATCAACAATCAAACGGTGAGCATCAACATCTCTTCTCTGTCTCCTTTTCTCTTCTCTCAATTTATTTAATAAACAGCATCTACGCTCTATAACGTTTTCGAAACTTTTATCTTTTTATTTCATGCTATAAACATCACCAATAAAACAATATTATCTCCCTTTGGTTGAGAAATAATATTGTCATAACAACTACAATAATACAGTCCACTTAAAGGTTTTGAACTACTTTTGGTTGCATTTCCCTACTTTGTTTTGGAATCCCCCCTCTCCACTCAATCATTTTACTCATGTTCACTCTAATTTTTCTGCCAGTAACGATATGATTCTTTTAAGAACGGCTCTAGTACAGATTGAACATCTAGGAGAATTGTTCACTGTCCGAGCGTTAATAGACTCCGGGTCTCAAAGAACGTTTTTATCGGAAAAAATTAGGAATCTTCTCCAAATTCCTACCATGCGAAGCCATATTGAAATTTCTGGAGTTGGAGGTCAACAACAAATTTCTGATAAAGAATGTGAGTTGACTGTTGTCTCTAAAAAGTGTGATGTTCGTTTCTCAATATCTGCAATAATATTTCCCAAGGTAACAAAGCCAGTGCCAACTGTATCTTTCGAAATTGCAAACCCATCTGATCCTGAAGATCTAGATTTGGCAGATCCACACTTTAATAAGTCCTCACAGATAGACCTCATACTTGGTAATGACGCCGACAGATTTATAAATCTTGAAGGCATAAAGAAGAATATTTGTGGCAATACTTCCGCTTATAAAACTATATTCGGTTGGGTTTTAAGTGGGCCCATTAAAACCGAAAGCGTTCAACTCTTGTCCACTACAATAATTGAAAATAATGAACCTCCAATTAGCGAATTGTTAAGGAAGTTTTGGAAACTAGAGGAAGTTCCAAATGTGCCAAAAGTCTCCACAGCAGACCAGTTCTGTGAAAAATTTTATAATAAAACCACTTCTCGTTCACCTGATGGACGTTACATTGTTCGGCTGTCTTTTAAAAAGGAATTTGCTGACACAATTTATCTCGGCTCGTCTCGTCTCATTGCATTGGCACAATATACTCGAATGGAAAAAACTTTGTCTAATGATCTTGACTTACGTACCGAATATAACTCGGTTTCAAACAAATATGTCACATTAGATCATTTAGAAGAAACCTCATATCGAGAAGTCTGTATTGATAACAAATACAACTCCTATTATCTTCCTCATCACGCTGTTGTTCGCCCCGAACGGAAATCAACAAAAGTACGAATTGTTTTTAATGCATCTCGTAAAACAAAGTCCGGTTATTCGTTAAATGATGTTCTCCATACCGGCCCAACTCTCCAAACAGATTTAGCGTCTGTCATTTTGAATTGGAGAAAGTATCCTTATGTCTTTAGTGGAGACATCCAAAAAATTTACAGACAAATACTCGTACATCCTCATGAGACACCCTATCAGCGCATTTTATTCCGTCAAGATGACGAAGGCCACATAAAAAATTACCAACTTAAGACTGTAACATTTGGTGTTAATTGTGCGCCGTTTTTGGCGATCCGCACACTTTTGCAATTGGCAAAAGACTCCAAAGATCAATATCCTGATGTGGCAAATATTCTAAGCAAGAAACTTATGTCGACGATATTCTCTCTGGCAGCTTCTCAATTGAATAAGCTATTCAAAAGCAAAACAATCCTATTGATGTTCTTAAAAGTGCTGGATTTCCTCTAAAAAAACTTACCGCTAATGACCAAACAATTCTCTCTAATATTGAAACCGAAGATTTATATGATTGTGATTTTCTCCGCTTACATGAATCAAGTTCGACCAAAACTTTAGGTATGAAATGGAATGCTTTCTCAGATCAGATATCATATTCCCTTGGCTCACTTTTGACAAATTCCTCTATGACGAAACGCATGGTTCTCTCAGCTATTGCACAATTATTCGATCCTGCAGGGTGGATTGCCCCAATTATTATTCAATCAAAAGTTTTAATGAAACAGTTATGGTTAGAAGGTATCGATTGGGATGAAAATTTAGGTTCAGAATCTCAATCAAAATGGAACAATCTCGTCTCCGATTTCCAAAATATATCATCGATTGCTATTCCACGGATTTTCAGATGCCGCATATTGCGCATGTGTGTATGTTGGATGTCAGAATGACAAACAAGTAGTGTTTTCCAATTTGCTAGTGGCAAAAAGCAAGGTTGCTCCGTTTCAACCTGTCTGCTTACCAAGACTTGAGCTCAGTGGAGCAGTTCTTCTCGCAAAGTTGGTTAATTATGTGATTTTCACTTTCGATTTTAACTTCACAATTTTTTTAGGTTGGCTGTCAAAACCCCCTTGGTCATGGGAAACTTTTGTCGCCAATCGCACGGCTCAGATTCTGGAATTAGTTCCAAATGGTGTGTGGCGTCATGTACCTACGCATGACAATCCAGCCGATCTTGGCACAAGAGGATGTAGACCTCAAGATTTAGTGACAAATGCTTTATGGTTTAATGGTCCCAAATGGCTCACAAACCCCTTTTCTGAATGGCCCAAGAAAAATCCAATAGCTATCTCAGATATGGGAAAACGCGCAAACGCACAAGCTATGGTAGCCGTTGAAGAACAAGATATCGATTTTTTGAAGCAATTTTCAACTTATCATAGAGCTCTGAGAGTATTCTCATATGTTTATCGGTTCTACAACAATTGTTTAATCAGGAGTAGGAATTCCCCTAAAAATAGTTCCCCGCAGTTTTCGCACTCTGAAACTTTTTCGGTCAAATATGGACTTATATACTTTTATCAGCGCAAATTTTATGAGCCAGAATGTAAGGATTTGGAAGACGGTAAAGATATTTCTCTCAAAAGCCCCTTAAAATCGCTTAATCCGTTTTTAGATCACAACAATATTTTGCGTGTTAATGGTAGATTAGCCAGCGCAGATCTTCCCTATAATGAACGATATCCCGTGATTGTCTCTGGAAATTCTCGTTTTTGTCGACTATATTTATTACATTTACACTTGTTCTTAGCTCATGCAGAGTGTAATCAAATGTGCAGGATGGTCTAAACCGAACTTTACCTATCTCGGCTCAAACCGAGGGTAAAAAGCATTATTCATAAATGCAAAACATGCATAATTTTCAAAAAGAGACCTTGTACCCAGATTATGGCCCCATTACCCCCAGAAAGATGCTCTTTTACCCCTCCTTTTCACATAACTGGTATCGATTTCGCAGGCCCTTTTGAAATCAAAAGTTCCTCTTTAAGAAACGCTCCTATCTTTAAAGGCTATGTTTGCTTATTTGTGTGCTTTGCCACCAAAGCGATCCATTTGGAACCATGCACCGAACTTTCCTCTGTGGCTTTCGAGGCGTCTTTTGCGCGAGGCGTCGTTGGTAGGCGAGGACTACCCTTTCGGATAGTTTCTAATAATGGGAAGAATTTAATTGGTGCTAGTCGAAAATTGCTTAGAGAGTTTTCAGAATTTATTAAAGTTGTTCCCAGTGATATTGCTGGTAAATATTCCACCCATGGATTTGAATGGTGTTTTATTCCACCACATGCACCTCATATGGGAGGCTTGTGGGAATCATCTGTCAAAAGCTTTATGCACCATTTTAAACGAATAGCAGGAGCACACAGATTTACGTTTGAGCAATTTGCTACCGTTTTAGCTCGTATCGATGGTGTTCTCAATTCTCGCCCCATTTCTGCCGTCTCTGAAGACCCTTCTGACATTACCGCCTTAACTCCAGGCCATTTTCTTAGAGGTTCCCCAATTATTTGTCTACCCGAACCAATCTCTGAAAATCTATCTCTTGTAAATAGGTGGATTAAACTAAAAGCTATTCATCAGCAATTCGCAACAAGATAGAAAGAGGATTACTTAAAATCTCTACATAAACGATACAAATGGAAAAACTCTACTCCCAATTTAAAACCTGACGATCTAGTTGTCGTAATGGACGATTTACTACCAGCGAGCGAATGTCGCTTAGATAGAATCGTAACAACACATTCTGGTAGTGGTAGTCACGTGAGAGTGGCTGACATTAAAACAGCTTCTGGTATAAATAAAAGACTCATTGCCAAACTATGCTACTTACCTCTTCTCGATCCATGTGGACGAGTACGGAAAACGTTCAACGAAATCTTCCAGACCATCAAAACGCCGAGTATCCACATCACGCAGCTCCAGTCCAGAACCACCAAAACAACATCAGAGCAGGACGACCAAACGCTCCCCAAACCGAGAAACCATCACACGTCCGCGTTCATCAACATCCACAACAAGTCAGAGCTCAGCTAAACGCCCACGCACCAGTGTCAGCGATATACTTAGTGTCCGCACAAAAACACACATTTTTCTGCCCACTGTACTCGCTAGGGTTCTGACTCCCGATGGTCGTGACAAGGCGAGACTTATAATAAACACTGGTGCAGCACAGACAGTTATCCTGGCCTCTTTGGTGGAGCGTCTAAAGCTGAAGACAACTCGAAGAGGCAGCAAATATTACTGCACCTTGAACCTGCAGTCGTTCCATGACCAATCAGCCAAGGTTCAAATCACCTGAATGACTTAGCTGATCCGCATTTCTTTAATCCTATCAACATCGAGGTCATGCTTGCCAACGACCAAATCCCAAGAATTCTTTAAATAAAACGGACACTGCAGAAAAAACTTTTTTTTGTTTCTTTTTATTTTCATGTATTGAACTGGGAAGTTTTCCACAATTCCAATTGAAGCTAATACAACCGCTAACTACAGTCCACTTTTCTATCCGCAGACGCATTAGCTTATTTTGTACAGTGCTCATATCATATTCTACCCTTCTGATCTCTACTCAAACTCGTCTCATTCTCTACTCATCTCATTCTTTACTCTCTAAAGAACACAAATATATATATATCAGGAAAAATGTCTAAAATTGTCTTTTCCATTTCAAAAAAATTTTTTTATACTACATCAATGATTTTTGGTACATAGATTAAGAAAAAAATCAGCATTCCAAATCTGTTTTCGTTACTATCTTTGATCGTTGCGCGCAAAAGATATGACCGTTTTAATTATGATAATTAGAAAAAATTCTAAAAAAATCGCTGCTTAATATAGTTAGCTGTTATATCCTATTATCGTTAACTGAATTGTAACCTCTGCGATGATGCATAAAATAATCGCGAAGTCTCAATGGATTCGCGAAAAATCAAATTTGTTAAATAATTTCACGTATTTTCAAACATATTTTTTAAACAATAGCGCTCATAGTTAAGAAAAATATATAAAAAAAATTATAACAGCATCCAGACATTTTGAGGAATAAAATGAAACCTAAGTTGTGAAGGTTGGAGCTATAGTATTCATGTTATTTGCAAAAATACGAAGAAAATATTACGAAAAAATTAAAATCATACTATTCTAATTTTATTATACCCTATACCACAATGTGGAAAAGGGTATAATAAGTTTGTTTTCCCAAAAATTCATGTAACGCCGCGAAATATTCGTCGTAGACCCCTCATGTGGTATACCAAACTTCATATCTCGACGAGATAAAGCGATTTAGCGATGTGTGTCCGTCCGTCCGTCCGTCTGTCCGTCCATTAAAAATTGTAATCAAGCTAGAGGCCGCAATTATGGACCGATTGTCACGAAATTTAGTATGGAGGTCGGGTTTGGACCAGAATAGAACTGATTAGTTTTTGGCGATGATCGTGAAATGTTAAAGGGATGAAATGGACCAAAAACAAAATTTTTGCTCGATTTTGTAGCCGCTCTGTAGGTCGCAATAATAGTCCGATCGGCGCGAAATTTTAAACGTAGTTTTGGTTTGAGATGAAGAAGTAGCGTGCAAGTCAACGGTATGATCGGATAATATTTAGCGGGTTAAATTGATCAAAACTTTTGTGTGAAAATTGGTAAAATTTCTAATGCACATCTTATAACAGCTAGCCCGGAAAGCTAGTGCACAGGGATAGTGGTATAGGGTATCACATGGTCGGCCCCGTCCGACTATAGTCTGTTCTTACTTGTATTTTTATGGTTTTATAGGAAAAGTTGGAGAAAAAATGTTTGAGTTCTTCGGCATTTTCGTCAAAATTTCACGCAATAATGATGATATTCCGTTGTAACAAATTTTTCGCTTATAGTTTTCCTATTGGATAATATTATTAGAACCTTATATTAAATCACAAGGAATTCCAATTGTGGCATAACGTTAAAATAATGTTATATTGAATATTACAACATTTGAGACGCATATAAACCGCGTAATTATAAAAATGACATGATGCGCATCCGATTTTCCAACACAGCGAATCAATCCCTTTTATTTGATGTACAGTTTGTAAAATTCTATTTGGCGGCCACGATGTAGCATCTGTTGCATTTAAGGGTGCAAAATACAGTAAAATGGTCATAATTTCCGCGAAGTTCATTTACATTTTATGCGCATCCGATTTCAATAATCACCATTAAAAAATACGTCCTTCTATGCCGTTTCAATGCGATCCATCAAGAACCGTGGATGTAGCATCGCACTATTCGCTACTGGATCGAATCGCACTACTGGATTTACGAGAGTTTTTAAATATCTGTTTTCGCGCAGTTTAAACACGGGTATCGATCTATTTATTTAAGTAGAACTGACACATCCAAAACGCGTTTTAATATGCGATATTTTCAAAATAATTTTTTGCAAATTTTCGAAATTTGAGGGGTATCATATCCGCCGATCCAGTGGGTGGATTTTTACGCATCGTGGCTTGTTAGATTCAGAACGTAAAAAAACTAAATTTACGCGGGTTTCCGCGGAAATCGAATTACGTTTGTAAATTTTAAACCAAAAAAATAGGTTTTTGAGAAAAATTTACGCACAAAAATTTCGTGTTTAGGCGCAGATTACTGTGATCCTGTGAGGGCTACACCCTCATGTTATACATTAAAAAATGCGAGTACTACAATCCAATAATAAGCTTTTATGGAAATCCACCTGCGCGTCCCGATTAGAGCAAAAATTCAAAAAACCCCATTTTTCAGGTTTCAAAATGTCAGCATCGGTTTGAGGTAGATACAGTGGATATATTAAAAAATCATACATTAGAAACTTCAACTCTGAAGTGTGCTCTTTAACTTCTCCTTTGAACATTAAGCTCTACATTGTGTTGTAAAACCACTAATTGGAAAATAACATAATGAAACTCGTTTATTTCAACGATTTTTTCCGATTTTTTTACATTAGTACGGCCACAGCTTCCGCTCAAATTATTATTTTAAGAAACCCCTCGGTGAATCGGGCTAAAACAGTTTATTTTGCCGAAATGCGGTCAAAAGTTATGGTATAGTAAAACTGATCGCGAGTTACAATACCCCATACCTCAGTTTCAACATAAGTTAATTTTCTACAAAAAGCTTGATATAAGTCTCTATTGAATTATCTCGACTCATTTACTACACATGCATATTACCATTCCCCCCATTCATACCATTACATTTTACTAACAATGTTTTACATTGTAGTTCTCGTCGCAACTCTAGCACTCGGGAACTGTACCGGTGTGTTATCTGTGACAGAAGCCATGCCCTGCGATTCTGTCCGGAGTTTGTTCTGATGCGGGTGGTGCCTTGCGAGAAGCCATCAGGTTCGAAGATGTCATTCTAAGGTCTTCTGCATAAAATGTGGCAGGCAGCACCACTCCATGCTACATCCAGAGCCCTCTTCCACGGCCATCGTTCGTCATGAGGAGTCCAATGAACTGTCTCGACCAACGGCGCACGAGCGGGTAATACCTCCCAACTCCCCCAATCGACGCAGAAGGCAAAAACGCTCACGGCCTCAACCTTGACAGCATCATAATGCAAGACAGCGCAAACATCATCAACCACAACACCATCGGTCGAAACGCCAGCAACGACAACGCCACCATCAACAACCACAACGTCAACAATCCCAACGGCAACATCCGCAAAATCATCAACGCTCAAGCGGCCGCCAACAAAATTACCACCACCAAAATCAACAGCCAAATCGCCCCCAAAACAACAACCAACATCG
Source organism: Musca autumnalis (assembly GCF_047663935.1). Lineage (NCBI taxonomy): Eukaryota > Metazoa > Arthropoda > Insecta > Diptera > Muscidae > Musca > Musca autumnalis. Next base: position 149,822,990 of record NW_027411977.1, read on the forward strand.
TCAACGCAACAACCATCAAGCCCACCATTCTCAACCACGCATTTGAAGTCGCCAAAAAGCAGTGTCCTTATGCCAGACCAGTTGGTATTATCCCAGGCTATCAAATCCTTGGCTGAAGTCATGTGCGACGCCTCATCAGTTGCACAAGTGCAAGGCCGGCGCCATGGACAAATTTGAATAATTTGCCATTTATGTATATCAAAATGAATTTTTAATGAATTGTTAATTATATAGATATATAGTTGTAAGCTTAATGAATTAACACCCTAGCGTTAAGTAATTGAACTATTGCATTAGTACTTACGTCTATTGTGAATTATAAATAACTATACTCTAATTGGTTACTTTCGTTAAAATCCCTAACTGAATTGTATAAATTCAACGAAGTAACCCAAACTAAGCTTGCATTGTTACAAATAAGAAAACGAACTGCACTTGTAAATCAACAATCAAACGGTGAGCATCAACATCTCTTCTCTGTCTCCTTTTCTCTTCTCTCATTTTATTTAATAAACAGCATCTACGCTTTATAACGTTTTCGAAACTTTTATCTTTTTATTTCATGCTATAAACATCATCATTAAAACAATATTATCTCCCTTTGGTTGAGAAATAATATTGTCACAACTACAATAATACAGTCCACTTAAAGGTTTTGTATTCCTTTTGGTTGCATTTCCCTACTTTGGTTTTGAATCCCCCTCTCCACTCAATCATTTTTAGTCAAATCGAAAGAGGAAGCATAAACGATATTCACAAAAAATGTTACACTGAAATGTAATATTGAACGAAACTGAGCCAACGAATAAAAAGTATGACCCGGATCCTTTTGGTGAGCGGAATGAAAAAGATCGATCCGCTCAATATACGAAATTACCGAACACTAATTAATATACTTTATAGGAATGACAAACTAAATATCCTAGACATCCTATATTTTCTTCAGCATATGGGCGAATTCGATAAATGATAAATAGAACTCGTGAATTATCGAATCTTTTCATCAACATTGCTTCAAATGAATCCTAGATAAAAGAATAACTTTGTTGTTTTTATTCGTTTATTTACTTCTCATAGTATTTGATAAATATAGAATTGTTACTCCACATTTTACTTTAGAAGTTAAAGATAAAGAAAAGTAATGATGACATGCAAAAGAGTTATTGAAAATACTATTCTAGGGAATTGATTAAAATGCCATGGCAAAGGGTTGGTAAATACGGCATTTCACGGGCTTAGGGAAGATGCAGTGCTTAGGATCTGAAAATGATTTGGATCTTTTGGGTGTCGCTTACTTGTAAAAATGATGACATGCTATATTGTTGTGATTATCGAGCAATATTTAGGGAAAAAATTTGAAAAAGCAATTAGATTGAAACAATCGAAAAAAGTAGTGGTGTAGGCTGTCTTTTCTTACTCGTTATATCCTCTACCATAATACGGAGGGTACAATTAAATTTGTCATACCGTTTGTAACACATCGAAATATTCGTTAGAAAGATTATAAAGTATATATATTCTTGATCAGTATAAAAGTCTAAGTCGATATAACCATGTCCGACCGTCTGTTGAAATCAAGATACAGCTCGCAATGTTTAAGATATAGCTCTATAATTTAATATAGAAGTTTATTTTGCTCCCAGGATGTTTGGTATTGAACATGGGCTTTATCGGTCCACATTTTGATATAGCCCCTTAAAACGGCACCTCCCGATTTTCCGTATTTTGATTGTTATGGCTTCAATATCGATCCAAAATACCTGAAATTTAGTATTTATTCTTCGTTGGGGTATAAAACTTTCCCCCAGAAATTTGTCGTTATAGGTCAACGTCTTCATATAGCCCCCATAGAAGGGCACTCACGAATTTTCGATATTTTGAAAGTTTTAGCCAGGGGTACAAAACATTATAACAGGTACAAAACAATCCTAGCAAAAAATCAGACAGCCTACGTGCATGTTTTGCCAAAGGCCCCATATAAGGATACCACTCAATTTAAGATTTTTTGAAGATTTTAGTCACATTTCCTTACCGAATTGGTTGTTATTATATAGGTTTTAATCTAACACCCATGGACCAGTATTGTCCAATTTTATGTGTTTCGAAGGGATTTTGCCAAATTTTAGAAACGAGATTGCAGTTATATGGTACTGTTTTTTGTCAGAGGATAGAAAGAACAACGATGATCTTTTTTAAAGAGTATTGTAACATTTTCCTTCTGAAGTGGATGTAAACTGGGATTTTGGAAATATCAGCAAAAATTCCGAAAATTATGGAAAATTATCAGTATAAAGTGATTATCATCATTTAAGATATTATTCTCCTCCAAGGAATTATACTTAACGTAGAGAAAGTTACTAATTGTTCATATTTACTTTAATACAGTGGTGGTTGAGAATATAAAAAATTCGTCCCGGCCGAACTTAACACCATGCTTACTTGTTTTATTTTAAAAGTTTTTTTTTACAAAAACACTGTGCACACGGAAAATGCAAACAACTTCGAGTGGGAATTTTCTAAAAGTACATATTAAGACTACAAAACCCCTAGTTGGGTTCCGTGTTTGTAGATCGTGTTTGGATTTTATTGCCTCATCTATACCGGGCTAAAACGACCCTGTTTTCAATTGAACCGTGCTTTATCTCAGAAACTAATAAAAATTTCGCTTTGCGGTCTTCAGCAATATTGTAGTCCTAAAGTAGTAGAACTTATATGTATGTCAAACAGACGAACTACGAACAAGTAAAAAAGCGTTAAGTTCGGCCGGGCCGAACTTTTCATACCCTCCACCATAAAATATTCTGAACTAAAATGGAATAATTAGTTTTCATTCCTGTCCCCAACTTTAAGTGGGTACGTTAAAATGTCAGATAATGTACATAAAATGCTTCATTCGGGGGCCCTTTTTAATGGTGCCTATATCTAACTATGTATGTTGACAAGTTTTGGTGGGCGAGAAATTGGGAGGTACCGTTATATAAGGATTATAATAAAACATGGACCTATATTAACAGTTTTTGATGGGAGCATTTAATGTCAAATAACTCCTAATTCGGTTAAAAATTGTAGCTAGAATCCTCAAAATACTGAAAATCGGTACATAACGTGGGAACTTCAAATGTCATTAACAGCTAGTTCGGAGGTATGTGGGCTATACGAAAATATGAACTTAAATGAACAATTTTTGTTGGCTTTTAAATTTCAAATTACAGAAAGTTCGTCCAAAAAATAAAGCTAAGGTACGGAAAATCGGGAGGTTTGTTTTGGGGCTATACCAAAACATGACCCTACGTGGTTAAACATTTTAAGTAAAATCCTCAAAGTCCCGAAAATCGGGAAGTATCGTTATATTGGGGCTATGTTGAAAATTTTTGATGCAGATGTGTGGTGACCACTACAATCTTCAAATGTCAAATTACAGTTAGTTCGGTTAAAAATTGTAGCTAAAACTGCCAATTACTGAAAATTGGGAGGTACCATTATATGGGAGCTATATTCGAGCATGGACCTATGTTGACAATTTTTTATGGAGAGGTGTTGTGACCACTAAGAACTTCAAATGTCAAATTACTGATAGTTCGGTTTAATATTGTAGCTAAAATCATCAAATTACTGAAAATCGGGAGGTGCCGTTATATGGGGGCTTTATCAATACATCGACCTTTCTTGACAATTGTTGGTACAGAGGTGTTCAAATTACAGATAATTCGGTTAAAACTTGTAGGTAAAATTCTCAAATAAAAAAATCGGGAGGTACCGTTATATGGGGCTTTACCAAAACATGTACCTATGTTCATAATTTTTTTCGAATATAAGTTTTTTGGTCGCTAAGAACCCTAAATATCAAATTATAGCTAATTCGGTCTAGAAATGTGACTTAAAACGTCAAAATACCCGAAATCGGGCGGTAACGTTATATGGGGGCTATTCCAAAACATGCACCTATGTCCACTAGTTTTTTTATATAAGTTTATTGACACTTAAGAACCCTAAATGTCAATTTATAGCTAAATCGGTCTGAAAATGTAGCTAAAAACGTCAAAATACGGTAAATCGGGGGGTACTGTTGTATGGGGGATATACCAAAACGTGGACCTATGTCCACAACTTTTGTTATATAAGTTTATTGACACTTAAGAACCCTAAATGTCAATTTATAGCTAAATCGGTCTGAAAATGTAGCTAAATACGGCAAAATACCGTAAATCGGAGGGTACCGTTATATGGGGGCTATACCAAAACGTAGACCTATGTCCACAACTTTTGTTATATAAGTTTATTGATACTTGAGAACCCTAAATGTCAAATTATAGCTAAATCGGTCTGAAAATGTAGCTAAAAACGGCAAAATATCGTAAATCGGGGGGTACCGTTATATGGGGGCTATACCAAAACGTGGACCGATATAGCCCATCATCGAACTTGACCTGCCTGCAAACAAAAGACGCATTTTCCCAAAATTTCAGCGTTCTATCTCAATTTTTGTGGATGCTAGAGTGATTACCACAGACCGACGGACGGACGGACGTGCACAGATCCACTCAGAATTTTACCCTGATCAAGAATATATATACTTTATAGGGTCGCAAATGAGTATTTCAATGCGTTACAAACGGAAAAACAAACTTAATATACCCTCCATACTATGGTGGAGGGTATAAAACAGCATATAGCGCATCAAAATTGAGAAAATATAGGAAAGATTACATAATTTCTGGAATTATGATCAGTAACTGCCAAACTAATGGGAGTTGAACGAAGTAGCCTTTAGCAAAAATTTTCCAAATAATGTCCTCAGCAATTCTTCAGAACATTCTAAAGCTGCAAAACACCTATTTCATGTTGTTTAGGCGTTATTTCATATCATACTTTCTACAAAACATATTTCAAACAACGTTCACACAGGCTGTTTATTCTCTATTTGAAATTTCAATGTATTGTTTATATATTTATCAAACTGTCATTGAAAAATATGATAGAAACAACGCGATCGAGGATATGTTCTGAAGAGTTGTGTATTACATTCCAGCGAATATTTTCCCCAAAGATAAGAAAAATATCACGGTTTTGGAAATACGCTGCGAAATATATAAAATCACGGAATTTTTTGATATATTATAAAATTGGAGGTAATAAATGAGGTTAGTCGCGTTCATTATGTTTCGAAATACATTCTTCTTGTTATTAGCTACAAGTTTGCTGCGGATGTCATGGAAAGATTCGTATTGGTTTCAAAGATATAACCCCGATTTTCTTTAAAACGTCAATATTTAGCCATGTTTAGATAGGGCCATAAAATCCGAACTCGATCTAACAAAACAAAATCCAAAGAGGGATTTTGTCTATTGCGTCTGTACTTTCATAAAAACGGCATTTGAAATTGTTTCCACAAAATTACCTTGAAAATGTTGCACAGTGAAATCTGTTAGGCTTGGAGTCATATATATAGCACGCACACATTATACATAGTTATATACATTGAAATATGTTTCTCTTCCTCAAACATAACGGGTTACCTTCATTACCGGATTCGCAAGGTAATCCTATTGTGGTTAACGGGACGTCATCTCACAGTTTGATATTTCTGTTGTATTTAAAATATAAAATTCTCTCGCTGTGAATCAGTTCAAGGTAACTATTGATGTGAAACCTTGATACTTTCCAATATAAATGTTTGTCTTTTGATTAACATTGTCAACGTAGCGATTCTCAATGTACATCAGGACTTTAATAAGCATTAAAATCAAAGAAAAATGTTTTTATTCGCACAGCTGGACAGCTGTGCCTTTACGTAGGTACATAGTACACAACTATCGATAACATAATATAGACTAGAGGCACACGCAACGCAAATACGTTATTTTTCATTAATGTAATACTAAAGAAAGCCCACACATTCATTTGTATAAAAACATGGTAATGCATTTTACCAAGAACCACAACCTGTTATTCAAAGTCATTAACGCTTATATTCTTAAAAGAGTATGAACAAACTACTAAAGAGTACGATATTGGGTTTGTTGTGCCAGTTGCCTGGAACAAGATTAAAAATTATTCCAATGAACAAAAAATTTGCAGCAACTTTCAAATTATAAAATATGCGTCATTTACCACATACATTGAACAAAACAGCAATAGCAGGAAAACATACAAACATACATACGAGTATATGTACGTTTTAATACTATAAAATTTTCAGATGTTTGAATGCAACATAATGGAATTATTTTAACACACGTTAAATAGGTGAGTGGCTAAAGCAGAGATTGGCATCATATTTTTCTATTACGCACTATAAGGGGTATGGTTTTTCAATGGGTTGGATTGTGTGAGTGGAGAGAGACTCTCATTACATGCTCGCGGGTAAAGGGAATGCCGATACTTTGCTAAAGCCGAACAGAAAAGACAAAATACAGCGGTAAGCTCGGCCGGACCGCGAACTTTTTATATAATCCATTAAAGTTCCGAAAAGCCCTATCTTGTCTGGGATGTTCTAAAAACCCACTTAAAAAGTAGTATTTAGAATGAATATGAATAATAAGCTTCCTTTCGCCTATGAATGTACTAAACTCCCTCGCCACGTAAAAGCTTATTCGCAACAGGATTCGATTATCTTATCTCATACAATGTTTATCGTCAAGGAGACCTTGATGTTTTCTGTCCAACCAGAGTTCGAAATACCAAAGTACAGTCATTTTAGTATAATCTATACCACTGATGCACACGCATTTAATTTAAATTAAGTTTCATCATGCATAAACATATAGCAATACTCTCTCCGTATTCACCTCTGATCTATACTTATAAAAGTGTTGAGTAATGATGACTCACTGACTGGCTGATAATCAACGCCAAGGCTAAACGGATGTAGCTAGAATCTAGAAATTTCAGATAAGGCTGGGTTTTTGGAAATTCGAACCAGAACGGTACGAAAAGTATTAAAAGGTACTAAATATGGTACCATTTGTATTTGGCGAACCAGTAGAGCTGGAGTTCTGAAATTTGTAATGAGGATCACTTATGCAGCGTAGGATAGATGTACCAGGGGTTTTTGGATATTCGAAATATTATTGTACGAAAAGTACTAAACTGTACTAAATTTGGTACCAATTCGTATTTTTTGAACGGATAAAACTTAAAGGATGACATAAGAATGTGGTTTTGGAAAGGTGTACACATGTGTACAAACAGTACTAAATTTGGTAAAATTTGAATTTGGGTGAACGGATAGAGCTGGAATCCTGAAATTTGGAATTAAGTACTAAGTGGTACTAAATTTGGTACAATTAATATAGGGTGAACGGATAGAGGATTGCTGGTGTAGTAGAGGATTGAGGTAGTTTTGAAAATTGGTACTCATGGGTCCAAAAAAATACTAAATGGTACTAAATTTGGTACAATTTGGATTAAGGTGGACGGATAGAGCTTTAGAATTAAGGGTACTGTTGGAGTGTAGAATGGAAGTAGTTTTGAAAATTCTTACGTATGGGTAAAGAAAGTACTAGTGTGAGTGAGTGAGCGGATAGAGCTTGAATTCTGAAATTTGGAACTAAGATTGAAGTTGGAGTAGAGGATTGAGGTAGTTTTGGAAATTCGTACTTATGGGTGCAAAGAGTACTAAATGACAGTAAATTTGGTACAATTTGGATTTGGGTGACTAGATAGGGCTGGAATCCTGAAATTTCAAATTAAGAATGCTGTTGGAGTAGTAGTTATGTATACAAAAAGGTACCAAATGGTACTAAGTTTGGTACAATTTGTATTTGGGTGGACGGATAGAGCTGGAATTCTGAAATTTAGATTTAAGGATACTGTTGGAGTGTAGAATGGAAGTAGTTTTGAAAATTCGTACTTATGGGCAAAAAAGTACTTAATTTGTTACAATTTGGATGTGGGTGAACGGATAGATTGGAAATACCTCCTATAAGGCTACAAGAAGTACTAAATTTGGTCTTAATTTGTTGTGAGGGTGAATGTTTAGGAGCAAGTCCATACTCACTGACAAAATGGCTGCAAAAAATAGCTACCAGCGTCATGTGTAGTGGCTTTGAACACTTTTACCGAAGAATGTCTCCCAAAAAAGCATCTACTTGCAAAATTAACTATGTCGATCCATTACTTTAGGTACCTCCTCCGCAACACTTTTGTGTTGTATTCCAAATCCATATTTTGTCGTATGTTTATATGACCAAAAGGGTCTACAAAATTCTGATTCTAAGATAAAACGATCAGGGAAATGATGATAGATTAAAGATTCAACTCACACAGACTGGGGTTATTTCTTTGTCAGCAATGCCGAATGATACTTTTTTACTTGCTAAATTCACATTTTCCATCCAATTAATTTCGTCTATAGCGGCCAGTACCGTTTTTTTATGGTTTTGATGCTTCACAATGATTACGCGACATGCTAGTCGATTCGGAAAGACACATACAAACAGACGGATGAATGTAAACCAGGTATCGGCAGTTCGTTATTTACGAGCAGGCAGAGAGAGTTTCTCAACTCAAACAAATCAACCCATTGAAACCCCATGCACTCACACAATGACACGCCCTAAAGTATACAATCGAAAAATGGGATGCCGATATCTGATGTAACCAACAAATGAGGACATGTAATTAATATGAGAGAGTAGAAGGCGTTACCACAAATGACGTCACAATGTAGATGAAATGATTATGTTTATCGTTTGGGTTTGTTCACGTACAGTGCAGTGTTGCCGTTCGAAAAAAATTTTCGGCCCAAAATTTTCCTAAAAACGGCCCAAAACGACCTAAAACGGCCCAACATCAAAAATTAAAAGAAAAATATATATTTCTCATAGATACCTTTTATTACTTTTAGAAAAATCGAAAAAATATTGTCTATTTTTACGTAAAGGTAGTATGCTGCAAAAAATTGTCTGAGATATAATGATTGAAAGCCAACAATTTATTGTGATTTGAATGTAGCATATAAACTTTAACTACGTGTTTCTCGAAATGGCGTTTTTGAAGTCGGTGCCAACGATAGCTCTAAAACGAATTGACCTTACCTTTGACCTTATTATATTATTATGTGAGCTTATTAAATACATAAAACGATGGCCTTTAAGCGAGACAGATTAAAAAATTATTTTGCCCAATTTTTTGACAAAAACAGTCAATTTTTTCGTTAAAACCGAAATTTTGACTTTGACAGCTCAAATTTTTTTTAAAAATATTTTTTTTAAATCTTTTTTATTAGGTTCCTAAAACGCTTACAAAAATATACTATGATCAGGCCATCCGTTTTCGAGCTATCGTTGGCACCGCAAAGCGCAGATAGCCATTTACCTCAAGAATATGCACTATTTTCAACAACAAAAATTCCAAAGGTATTATAAGATGTGCTCTTTGAGATGAAAGAAAGTACAGTTTCACCGAGTCTTAGCAAATTCCAAACTGTTTATAAAAAAAAGACAATTTGAGTTGACACTCGGATATAAATAGGATAAACCTGAACTATCTGCTTGAAATTCATCCTTAAGGTTGTTAATTATAGGTAAAATATATGCCAAAAATAGAAGAAAAAACCCCTAGCTTGGCAGGATTCCGTTGCCACCAAATTATTATGAATTTTTTTATTTATGAACACAATGCATGAATCTTTACCAAATACTTAAGTATCATGAAAAATATATTTCAAAACACCTGTAACTTAAAGTTAAAAGTGACCATTAAACTACTAGGAGCACCTTCTTGGCATTAAGTTTTAATGTGAAAATTATATTTTTAATGCCACCAAATTGCTTTATTTTACATTTTCAAATCCATCCAATAGTAAAAGTAAGCATGTTATAATAGCCCAAAGACTAATATTTGATATTTTATAAAATATTGTTTAAAATTATTAGCATGAAAATGGTCCTAAATGGATTTGGGCCGCCCATCGGCCCAAAATTAAAAATTCTTTTTTATTCGGCCCAAATTTGGGCCGAAATGCACAAAACGGCAACACTGGTACACTCTGACCGAATGTCATATGGCGTGGTTGACGTGTTCTCTGACCGAAATTCGAATGAAAGTCGGAAGTTTTTGCAGACTTTCGGACCGAATTCGGTCCGAATTCTGATGAACTATCGTATGAATTTCTGATTTATTAACCGACGTTCGGACAGATATCGGTCCGAATTCGGAAGTAAAGTCTTATGAAATTCGATAGTTTTGGACGACTTTCGGACCGACCAGAGGTAGATATTGTTGCGCTGATCATGGGAATGTATAATTTTCTTGGGGGACACATCCGGTTAACCGGTTATTGAACCCTAAAGTCCGGGTACAAAACCCGGGTTAGACCCGGCTCTACTGAACCGATTGCTTTCCAATGGTACCCATTTTGTAGCAGTCGGGTCCAATAACTAGGTAACCGGGTCCGTCCCCCAAGAAAATTATACATTCCCGTGATCAGCGCAACAATATCTACCTCTGGAAAATTTTTCAGAAAAATTGGAGAATTTTTATTAAACTAGAGTTAAGCCAAACCAACAGTGGAGAACAACAAATTCATCAACAGGATCTGTGAAATATGTAAAACAATTGTTATTAATATATAAAATACATGTATTCACATGTAAAAGTTAATATAAAAACTTAACTTTGCACAATGGTCCCAAATCCAAATTTTCTGGCCAAAACTATTTCAACGTCCATTTTGTATTGAAATTAATTATTATTTATAATAAATGTGTACAAACAGCAATTCTTACGTTTTATCGACCGAAATGACCAAAATCTGCCAAAATTTGTTAAACAGGGTGGTCCCGTTGTGTGGGGTCTAAACCAGGGTTTCGGAGTCGGAGTCGGAGTCGGAGTCTACGAGTCGGAGTCGAGCAATTTTGCTGGAGTCGGAGTCGGAGTCTGAGTCGAAAAAAATAACTCGACTCCGACTCCGGGCAAAATTTTTTCCACGTTATAGAAATATAACATTCAATTTGGAGCAAGAAAATTCTTTTAAAAAGCATTATTTATTTTAAAAGAAAGGTATAAGAAAACATATATGCAAATGCTATATTATACTAAGTTAAAGACCATTCACAGGATATTTACTATCCTCTGAAGTGTAGTCTATTCATCCCTATTTTGTTGATAAAATTGATTCTTTACATTTTTGCAAACAGAAGTAAAGTTCTATGATAATAGTATTAAGATTGGACCTTTAACCTCTTTCTTACTGGTCTTCTCACAAAGGTCTATTGGTATTGTCATCTTCTTTTTTTGAGAAGTCATCTTTGTCTTCTATTAGAAAGGTGGTGGTCTCTATGGGAAATCTTACTGAATACCCTGTGATACAAAACGGAAGTCAAGATCTGGGGTGGAAAAATTCCTTTTCAGAATGAAAGCCCAATTGAGAACCCCAAAGGATCCCATAGCTGCAATTTCTGAGTTATGACATAATGAATTTTTGATTGACCCCCATCAATCATTGAGAAAATAGCTTTATATCTCTGTTTGGAGATATAGTTTCATCAATTTTAGATGACATGTTTTCAGTTAATAGGATTGGGGACCTTACTGTCGAATATGCTGCCCTTCTAGCACAGTTCCTTCCATGTCCTTTTTGTTCTTGAACTCAAAATGTAAAACAAAATGAAATTTTCTACAAAAATGTTCCATCGAAAATTATATGTAGCTTTCCCATATCCAAGAAATCGAAACTGTCACGTTTTCATTGTCCTTTATCAGTTTTACCCGTTATTTTCTCAAAAAAAAAAGACAGTATGTTAATGTATTTCGGTAAATTTTGCACTCGGATACACATGAACTATATCTATTCCTGGCGGACAGATCCGGTTATTTTAATCTCTACATCTAAAGCCCTCATTGAGTATATAATGAATCCTAGAAGAAAGATTCGCGTTATGGCGTTATAAATCTGTCGTTGACCAACAACGAATTTATGATACCCTAGTTCAGAAGCTTAACCAACCGAATTTCATATACAATTAATAGATTAACTATATAAAAATATCCACTACACACCAAAGCTCAAAATGTGGGCGCTGAATTTTAGTTTAAGGGGTAGAATATGTGGTCAAATTTTTAAGTCGATCGGAACAATATTGCCTTAGTATAAGCGTTGGATGGGAACAATTTATTTTATTTTGTTTGCAGCAAATAAGCTGTGTTTTTCTCCAAATCGGCCACACAAATATATGACAATTGGTTTCTCAAAGCACATTTTATTTATTTTTATTGGTATAGGAATTCACTCTCGGAGTCGACCCAGAGTCGGAGCCGGAGTCGTGAAAAAAAATCGTCTGGAGTCGGAGTCGGAGTCGAGCCAAAAATACCTCGACTCCGAAACCCTGGTCTAAACCAAAACATTGACCTATGTTAATAATTTTTGGTACGAATGATTCATATCTTCCAAGAGGTCAAAATACCAAATTTCACCCGAATCGGTCATAAAGTGTCGCTAAAATCCACAAAATATCTTAAATCGTATACATGTTATCTACACTCTGAAACCCTTAAATATGATTTTTAAGGAAATCGGTTGATAGATGTGGGTATTACCGTTCTATTTTAATTGGATACTGCGTACAATCACAACAAGTATTTACAAAAAATTCTGCCATCTTAAAATAAAAAAATCCACTTTATTTTAACTGTGGCAAATTTGAGCACGAATTGACTTCTGAATTTATTAGTACAGACCCCCTGCTATCTTTCAAACTCGATTTGGAGGTGGACATATTTGGACATTTTTTTTAAAAGTTGAAGTATATTTAAAAAATATTTATAAAAAATAATTTTTAATATATATAAAACATTGATTTTATTACGCTAATTTTACAAATTTCATCGTTCTTTTTGTAAATATTATGAAAGTATTCATTAACAGCTTCCCGATTCATAATAACTTTGGTCTCACTTCTATATATTTGTGCAGCGACGCAATACAACAAAAATTGTATATTTTACAGCACAAAGTCTGTTTTATTTTTACATAAAAAAGTGTCAAATTTGGTACGGCGCCAATCAACAAATACTAACGTTATTTACAAAAACTAATTATTTTCAGATAACTTGATGTGTTTTTTATTATTCTGTGTAAAAAAAAATTAAAATTTCGAAACTTCAAAAATAGGGTTTTGGCCAAAAATTTCCTGATTGAAACAGGGTTTCGGAGTCGAGGTATTTTCAGCTCGACTCCGACTCCGACTTCAGACCATATTTTTTCACGACTCCGACTCCGGGCCGACTCCGAGGGTAAATTCCAATATCACTAAAAATTAATAAAGCGTACACAAATTTTTAACTGTTTCCTATATTTGGGCCCATATAGGCTAATCTATTGGTTTTTTCCTAAAATGTTCTTTAGAAAAGCATTCGTTGGAATATAATAACTATTTTTGTGGGCTTATCAAGGACAAGAAAGATTAGTCCTTCATCGATCGATTGTGTAAAAAAATATTAGATTTTATGGAAATAATGGATAGAAAAATTCAAATTTTAAATTTTTGGCTTAGAACTGAAGTTTTTGGTCATAAACGGGCAAACACAATTTGAAGAATTAAATCGTTCGATGAATTACTAGATTTTAATGTACATATTTACTAGATTTTTATCGAATAATTAAGATTTTATCTAATCTTATTTAAATCGCATCAAAATATTATACAGGGATAAGGGGTTGTAAAAAAGTCATAACACAGTAACCATCCGAATTTCATACATACATAGTTAATAACTAATACGAAATTTTCCGAAATGCATTAACATAACGTTTTCCTTTTTTTTGAGAATGGAGGGGGTAAAACTATGAAAGGACAATAAAAACGTGACAATATCGATATATTGGATGTGGAGAACCTACATAAAATTTTCGGAGGAACATTTTTGTAGAATTTTTTCATGTATTAAATCTGATCTTTGTTACATTTTCAATTCAAGGACAAATGGGACATGGAAGAAACTGAGCTAGTAGAAAAAATATACCTTCATGCTATTTAACATGTTATCTCAAACTGATGCAACAATAACACCAAATAATGATATAAAAATATCATTACGCCATAACTCAGAAACTTCAGCTAAGTGATCCGTTGGGGTTCTTAATATGCTCAGTAGGGGCATTCCCAAAGGGAATTTTATGCCCCCAGACGTTGACTTCCATTTTGTGTCACAGTGTTATCAGTAGGATTTAACATAGACCACAATGTCTTTCTAGACCATGGGAAACTCCAAAAGCCAAGTTACAACCAATTCGGGATACAAATGTAGATGAAAAGATCAAAATACCTAAAATGGGGTGGTACCGCTACGAGGGGCACTACAAAACCTTCTGGCCTATGCAACACGCAGTGTCGCCACGCGTCTTTTGACATGTTTTGAACAGTTTGACAGTTTTTAGCTTAAACGTACGCAGGACAGTTTGGGAACTCCAAATGGAAAAATGGACTCATATGAGTTTTGGTTTCATATTCATGTATTGTCATCCAAATCTGAAAACTGTGCAAAGTTTTAGTTCGATTGGTCAGCTGCAACTATATTTAAAATCAGTTACTAGATTTTAACTAAACAGAGGGACAACAAAGCAAGTTAAGTAAAAACACTGTAAAATATCAAATAAAACGCTTGCATTTGAATTAAAAATAAGTAAGAACGGATTTAAGTTCTGCCGGGCCGAACTTATTATACCCTCCACCACGAGTGGTATTTAAGTAAAATGGAACAATCAATTTCCTTTCGTTTATAAAGAATACTTAAAATCAAATTTCAGCAATTTCGGTAAAACAATGTCGTTAGCCTTCAAAATACCAGAATTCAGGAGGTACAGTTCAATAGAGGCTATATCAAAACGTCGATATAACCGACAAATTTCTGGTGTAAAGTTTTTAGACTCAAAGAAGACTAAATACCAAATTTCCGATATTTCAGTAAGATAATGTGGTTAAAACCTAAAAAATACCATAAATCGAGAGCTATGCTTCTATGGGGAATATAGGAAGACTGCTAATTTTTTAGGAACATTTTATAACCCCATGAAGGACTAAATAACAAATTTTAGTCATTTCAGTGGGATATTGACGTCACATCTTTCACAATTACGAAAATCGGGAGGTACCTTCCTATGAGGGTTTTTATTACAAACGTAGACTAAATACCAAATCTCAGCCCTTTGGGTGAGTTGTTGTGGCCACAACCTTCAAAATACCGAAAAACGGGAGGTACCGTTCTATGGGGGCTATATAAAGGCGTGGACCTATACCGACAAATATCATATAGAAAGTTTTATACCTCAAATGAGGACTAAATACCAAATATCAGCAATTTCCGAGGAATATTGAGGCCACAACCTTCAAAATACCGAAAAACAGGAGGTACCGCTCTTTGGGGGCTACATGAAAACGTGGACCCATACCAACCAAATTGTGGGGGGAAATTTTATACACCCAACGAAGGCTAAGTACCAAATTTCAACCATTTCATTGTGATAATAAAGCTAAAACCTTCAAAATACCGAAAATCGGGTGGTACCGTTCTATGGGGGCTATATCAAAACGTGGACCAATATAGCGCATTTGCACTACCAAACATCCTAGGAGTAATAGAAACTTCTATATCAAAGTACAGAGCTCTATCTTAAAAAGTGCGAGCTGTATCTTGATTTCAACAGACGGACGGACAGACGGACATGGTTATATCGACTTAGAATTTTACCCTGATTAAGAATATAATACTTTATAGGGTCTCCGATGAATATTTCGATGTGTTACAAACGGAATGACAAATTTAATTATACCCTCCATATTATGGTGGAGGGTATAATTATAACAATATTAACCGGCAAGCGTTTTATTTGAGAGATTCCATCATGAAAATTTTTTAGTTTTAAGTGCATTTATAAATAAAACACTGTAACTTAATTTTTTAATTATTTTTTATTTGTAACTTTTCAGTAATTAATTTTTTTGACCACTGAGAACCTCATAACCAAATTATAGCCAATTTCGGGCGAAAATGTAGATAAAAACTTTAAATTGACTGAAATCGGGTGGCACCGTTATATGGGGGCTACACCAAAATCTGACCCATGTCCACAATTTTTGGTGTGGGAGTTTCTGGACAATCGGGAACTCCAAATGCCAAGCTACATCCAATTCGGACTAAAAATGAAGACAAAATCCTCAAAACACCTGAAATCGGGTGGTACCGCTATATGGGGGCTATAAGAAAAAAATGGACCCATATTGGTTTTGGTTTCATATTCATGTATTGTAATCCAAATCTGAAAATTATGCAAAGTTTCAGTTCGATTGGTGAACTGCAACTGTGTTAAAAATGAGTTACTAAATTTGAACTAAACGGACACCAAAGCAAGTTAAATAAAACACTGTAAAAACGTTGAGTTTTTCTCCAAATAAGTTGTTTGCCCATTTCGACCCTTGAATATTATGACACCATCAAGAAAATCAATAGGCTTCTTCCGCTCCAGGACCCCCATCAACACCCAAAAGTTGGAGACGATGCGACGAAAATTGCGACCCGTAGCGTAATTACGAAGTTTAGATGGACAGACGGGCGGACAAACATAGCCAGATCAACTCAGCTCGTCGAGACATTGATTTACATTGGTATATACATATCGTCACCATAAATGCCCGAAGACGTAACCCACAAAACCAAAATTTTACAGGAGAAGCAAAAAACTTTATAAAATTAAAAACTGTTGTATGAAATATTAATCTTATGAATGCGAGTATATGAAATATTATCGATCATGTACGAACCAAAACCGCTGAAGTGCTTAGTTTTGAGATCCTCCATTACAACAAAATCTGCAATATTATCCCATTTTCCGAAATGCCATTTCTTGAATAGGATCATTGTGTTTGAACGTAGAAGATTGAAATTTTGCCAGAGCATTTTTTTCTTTATGTATCAGATTACGTCAAAAAACGAATTTCGATTTTCATGTCGGTTACGTCTTCAGGCATTAATGGTGACGATATAAGTATAGGTCTACGACCATTATTTCGATGTGTTACAAACTTTTTGGCCAAAAACACCCTCCCTACATAGTGGTGTAGGGTAAAATAAATATGAGAGAGAACACAACAAAAATATGGCTATAGCAATATGAACATAGCAAATAATGAATTAAATTCTTTACAGCAGTTGTTGTTGTAAATTTGATTAAAGTAAAGTAAACGCTTATTACAAATTGACGCTTCAATTTAAAATTCTTAATTTAATGGAAATTCATGTAACTGAAATTAAATACACCAGTTACTTTCGTAACAAAGATATTCTGAAAACCATCTTAACTAAATCGTTTTTAGAATGAGAATTTCTATCGTGTAACGGCAGTTCAATCTGTCCATAGATCTGAACTTTCTGAGCCGAAGGTCAGCGTCATAATAAAATTGTGATTGCAGATTCAAAATTGGACAAAATCTAATCATTAGATTCGAATGTTAAACAACACCGGGAGTGTAAACAGATAATCGTTAATTTAAAATATATATTTTAGGAACGTCAGGAGGATGTGTTGTGCCTATTTGTTATTGCCATAGGCTGAAGGAAAAACCGATTGATGCGCTTCACTTATACAGAATGCCAATTTAGATTCATTAGATTTAAAATTTGCGATTTCGCCTCACTGGAACAAACTACAAAAACACAATTTCCATTAAGAATAATCGAAAAGAAAGCTTTATTTCTTTATTACAAATGTGCAGTTTCATACATAATTACGTTGACGCTTTCAATTGCTAGTTATAGTAAATGTATTTTTGATTATAGACTATGATAGAAAACGAATGTCCTGCGGTTGTCACGTAAACCGCTCTGGAAGATAAATATTACATTCTTCAATTTGGATAAATAGGAAATTCATGGATTCCATTACGACCTTCGGTCGCAAATCTATTTTTTAAATCTCTCCTCTCTTTGTTTTTCACTTCAGAGTACGACTTGGTGTATAGAACAAACATAATAATGTAGCTCGTGTTGTCCTTGCAATGCCAAATAACAAATTCCAAGAAACACTAACCGAAATGGGACGGCAGTTTTGCTGGACTGATGATAGCATTCAAAGAGATTGTTTATTTAAACGATTCACCGAACTTAGATAACATCCAGAATTTGGTGGCGATTATTAAAATATATTCCAAATAATAGTCATTTATATGCTAACGAGGTTTTAGCAAAAAGTGTGTCCTTAATACGTCTAAAAAGGCAGAAATTTAGGGAAAAAGGAAAAATTCATAAATATGAATTTATTTTGGCTACTGTACAAATTATTATTAAACTGTTATACTTTATTAAAACACAAAGCAAGTAAATAGTGTGAACTTAAATAAGCTTCATTTATTTAGAAAAAAAACTGAATACATCAATAATAACTTGTACTTCGCCACTATGTGCAAAAGTATATTTTATGTTTGTTTTCTTTCCATTCTACAATATAATAGCGATTCTGAAACGATCGTGCCGAAATTTTAAATGGAGTGGATATTCCGTCCGGATTAGACGTCTATAGTTTTTGATAATGACTCGCCATCTATTTGTTGTTCGTTGTTTATTAATTCCCCATACAAAATTACTATTTGGTCAAAGCTGACAATCGTAAAGCATTACATCGAAAACTGAAATGAAATATTATATTTTCAATCTGTAAGGTAATACCTTCAATCTGTAAGGTAATACCGCACAAGTATTGTCGAATATCAATAAAAAGTTATTATTCTACCTTTTTCACTTATATTTGCTCTGTTCCAGAACCTGCAAGAAGCTACTATTTTTTACTACGATAGCATTTTTTCCTTTATGTTATCGAAAAAAATAGTAAAAATTAGTAGATTCTTGCAGTGCTGGAACAGACCAATTATTAAAAGACAGTTTGAGTAGTATAGTAAATTATTGACCTCTTTTGTGTTCAAGCATGTGTCGTCTCAAAGTTTTTCTCAATCATATCCAATTCACAAAGAGTATTGTCCTTTTTGTTCGTAAACCAAAAAAATGAAATCAAATAAGAGCATTTATTTGCACAGTAGCTAACTTTTATTCGTTTTTCTGTTGACAGAGTCGAAAGTAAATCATTTAAATTTGTTTTGTTTGATTTCATAGAGTACCTGGCCATTAAACTCAAATGTAAACAATATTTATTTGTATTTCGTTAAAGAAATTAACGTGAGGAGCCACTATGAACAAATCAACTATAACAGTGAAATTTAAATCTCATTTTTATACCCTCAGCATTTATGCTAACGAGAGTATATACACTTTCATACGGGCAAAATGTGCTTCATCGAAATAATGGTTTTGACCCCAAGTATGTTTGGACGAAATGTGTTTCAGACAATTTGGAGTTGATTGTCGATTGTTGACTGTCTGGCTGGCTGGCGCGCACGATAACTCTCAAACGGAGCAACCGATTCTGTTCAAAATTTGGCCTTCGTAATATTTTGCCCAAACTTAGTTTACGTTCGGAGATGGGTTATATGGGTCCACTCTTTCCGGTACCTCCCCCACAAAAGTTCGAAAATGTTCGGAAAATTTGTGCGCACGATAACTCTTGAAGGGAGTAACCCAAACTTAGTTTAAGTTCGGAGATGGGTTATATGGGTCCACTCTTTCCGGTACCTCCCCCACAAAAGTTCGAAAATGTTCGGAAAATTTGTGCGCACGATAACTCTTGAAGGGAGTAACCGATTTGGCCCACACTCCGTACAGTTCTACCAGACTTAGACGAAGTTTAAATATGGACTCAATCGGTCCACTCCTTCAGGTACCTCCCACACAAAATTTCGGAAAAGTTCAGTTTAGGACCTGCTCTCGAATCGCTTTGATTTTTGTTGTAGCAACTTGTATTCGCTGTCCCCCATACAACGGTACAAGTTTCATAAAGGGCAAGTCCATACTTCCTGAGAAAATAGCCTGAAAGATGCAAAAAAACCCCTATGACACCGTGTGTAGTGGTTGGAGCGCAAGACAAATCTCGAACGGATCTGCCAATTCGGTCCAAAATTTGGCCTTCATAATATTTTGTCGAAACATAGTTTAAATTCGAAGATAAACCAGGTCGTTCCACTTCTTCAGGTACCTTTCTTACAAAAATTCAAAAATCTTCGGAAAAAATATGCGCACGATAACTAGTGAAGGGAGTGACTGATGTAATCCATACTCTGCACATCCTAATATATCTACCAGATATAGATCAGGTTCGAATATGGACTATGTTTGTCCACTCCTTCGGGTACCTCCCACACACAAATTTGGATAAATTCACTTTAAGACCTGCTCTCGAATCACTTTGATTTTTGTTGAAGCGATTGCATTCGCTACCTCCATTACGACGGCAAAAGTTTTTTCAGGAGCAGGTCCATATTTCTTGGGAAAACATCCCGTATGGTGTAAAAAGCCCTATGTCACCATATGTGGCTCTCGAACTGTTCTACCGATTTGGTGCAACATTTGGTCTTCGTCATATTTTATCCAAACTTAGTTTCATGGGGCAATACCGGTCCCCAACTTCCGGTACTTCTCCCCAATATTTAAAAAAATGTCACTAAAATGTAAGGACGATATCACTTGAATGGTGCAACCAATTTGGTCCAAACTTTGGATCTCCTAATATTTTGTCAAAATTTAGTTTAACTTCTAAAATGGCCCATATCGGTCCTCCCTATGGGTACCTTCCCCACAAAAGTTCAACATTTGTGTTAATTCCTAATCCACATTTTTGTCGACAAGTTCAAATGTTGAAAAAGGGCCACAAAATTCTGAAGAGACGCTAAATACATTCTATCTGTCCGTATATAAAAGTTTCAATTCACATTGGCTGAGGGTATACCTCTGTCGGCAAAGCCGACTGACACTTTTTTACTTGTTTGGTCTCAGATTACTATTTCATTAAAATTACATTGTTTGGATTAAGAGTATAAATCATTGATGTAAGTCTATAATTTTCTTTAAAAAAGGACACTAGAAAACAATCCTTATCTAGAAAATTTTAAATAATTTATGAAAAATTTATGTTCTTAAGAGGGTTACGCAGTCGAGCCACTTTTGGCCATGAGATAATCTTCACACTTTAAAGATGGTTCTTAGATCATTCATAACACTGTGTGTATTTTTTTGAGTCATGGTTTATTAACCATATTCTGAAACCGCAGCGTGATAGAAGACCAAAAATAAGAAGACACGTTTCCCGGCGTTTTTCTCCATCACTCCAACTTTCGAGGTTATGGTCCCCCAAAGACCTGAGGCTTTGATGTCAGAAGGTATCATTTTGTTAGGAACATATCTTCTAAACCGCTAAGAATTTGAGTTTACTCGTAGAAGAAAAGTTGTAGCTCTCGTCTTACAGAATAATAATTGTGAATACATAAAATCCATTCAAAATCTCCTTCAAGGTCAACATCGTCAAGGTCAACTTTCCCTTTTAATTTTTTCTCGGATTTCAGTCTACAGATATCAAATCGATTAAAATTGAAGCAACAACCAACTAGAAAAATTTACCTTAGATCTTAGTAAACAACTTTCTAGAACATACGAACCGTTCCTAGAATCTTTTTATGTTCTAGAAAGTTTTTGTTGAAATCTTAGGTACATTTTTGTAGTTAACTGTATCATTAATTTTTGGGCGGTTCGGTATCTGTGGACCGGAATTGGAGAAAAAAGTATAAGAATCGAATATTTTCAAAAGTTTTTGGCTATTTTAACTTTTAAGAACTGGTCATAGACATTCCGTATGTTCCAGAAAGTTGTTTGCTGATATCTTTGCTACATTATTGTGGTCCATTGTTTTCTTGAATTTTGAACGGTTTAGTATCTATTGAGCAGGAACCGAGAAAAGAGGATAAAAATCGCATTTGATTTGCTATTTTGACCATTAAGAACCGTGTCTACAGAGTTCGTATGTTCCAGAAATTTGTTTACTAAGATCTAAGGTACATTTTTCTAGTTGGTGGTTTGCTTCAATTTTGATCGGTTTGATATCTGTAGACTAAAATCCGAGGAAAAATTAATAGGGAAAGTTGACCTTGACGATTTTGACCTTGAAGGAGAGTTTGAATTGGTTTTATGTATTCGCAATTATTAATCTGTAAGACGAGAGCTACAACTTTTCTTCTACGAGTAAACCCAAATTCTTAGCGGTTTAGAAGATATGTTCCTGACAAAATGATACTTTTTGACATCAAGGCCTCAGGTATTTGGGGGCTCATAACCGCGAAAGTTAAAGTGGTGGAGAAAAACGCCGGGACACGTGTCTTCTTATTTTTGGTCTTATATCCCGCTGCGGTGTCAGAATATGGTTAATAATTTTCGTGTCGCACAGTGTAAGTTAAGATATGTAAGCATCGACTTTAGCAGCAAAAGCTGTTTGCAAGACAAATATATCCAATGTCCACCAAATATTGTCTCTGCTTTTCCTGAATTTCCTTAACGTTAGTCTTAAGGGCATGATAGCCAGGGCTATAAAACTGGCTGGACGATAAGTCTATCTCAGGGCAACTCAAATCAAAATCTAGTGCGTCTACATCAAGGCGGGATAGCGTCAAATCCTTTTGGCTCATGAGCCATTTGAATCTCGAATGGTCCGTTATGATTCTAAATGGTAAGCCCTCCAAATAGGGTCTAAAACGCTTTACACAAATAACTGCCGCACGACATTCCGATTCTGTGACTGTATAAGTTCGCTGAGCGCGATTTAGTTTTTGTGATACGAGTGCTATTGGCTTCTCTCGATTATCCTCGTTGACCTGACAAAAAACTCCTACAACACCAAAAAAAGAAGGCATCACGCAGGATAATGAACTCCTTGGATAAATCAGGCTTTGATAAAACTGGAGCTTCACTGATTGCATTTTTAATCACTTCAAAACTGTTTTATGGCCTCTGGAAATAAATTAAAATGTCCCTTTTTCACGCGCAAACAATCTGTCACATCCAAATTTTTGATGAAATTACGGAACAATTTTTGGCAAAAGAAAATCAACAATAACTGAGACTTTGTCTGGGTCAACTTAAAGACAACCTCTTCCTATATTATATCCTAAGTATTTTATCTCGACTTGAAAAAATTATCATTTAAAGACATTAATGGTCAGTCAGTCCAATGGACTTTAACAGTTGAGATACTACACGAAGGACTTGAATGTGGTCAGATAATGTGGAGCTACAAACAAGCAGGTCATCTGAATAGATAAATACTCTTTTAGGTATGATTGAATGCATTTATCTATTAAACGGCTCATTGTTTAAGGACTGTTGCAAAGTCGGAACGCCATAACGAAAGCGAAAGCCGTTTGTTATTTGCTCTAGATGATTCAGTGAGATGTATCTGAAAACACGTATCAAGTCTGTTCCGCCGTTGAACTGAGTATCCTGCAATCTAAACAAAAGACCATTAATATGGTGCAGGGGGATAAGAATATTTCTTGGTTATGGCGTTTAGTTTCTTCGAGTCTGAACATTGTCGAATTTTACCGGGTTTCCGAACATTGACAAATGGGAAACACCAGGGTGAATTTGAATCCTTACTTATTCACAATTTTAACAAAACGGTCGGGCTCTCCATGTACTTCTGCTTATCTACGCACTCTTTTGGTGAACCATCGCCGGTTTCAATATGGTTCCTTAGAAGTGTTGTTCAGCACAAACCAAGTTTTTCAAAAGAAGGAAATTCTACCGCTAAATTCAGTTCGGAAGACAATTCATGAAAACGTGAAGAAGTATTTTTTATTTGTTAATTCGACGGACCTGATTGGTCTTGTAATTTCCGGAGCTATGGAAAAACTTTGCCAAAAATCCAATCTCAGATATATTTCTTGAGATAAAGAAGGAATGTGGTAAAATTCCATGTACTTAGTGACACCTTTATAAGCAAGAGGTAGTTTACAGTGACCAAGTGTAGATAAAGTTTTTTGATCCGTCTGCGGCGGACATTGCAGATTTAAAAGGTCTCATTTATACGATATTAAGTTCTGCAAACTCTCTACTGTTTGTAATTAGTTTTATTCAGTATTAAGTTCGTTTATCCGATATTCAATTAATGTTTGGGGTACAATCTGGGTAAGTTAACGAATAGGTAATAGAGAATCGTTACTTGGAAGTGGCAATGCAGATGTGTCTTCCGGTTTTCATCCCTAATGCGAACTCGTGGGAAGTTGGATGGGAACAAAAGTGCCCGGTAGCCATCTCCCACCATTTACGGTTTCCCGGGTGAGTGTTCTTGCAACGAATTTGTGCAACATGACTCTCACCACACCTACAATAGAAAAAGGACGTGCTTTATCTGGACAGTGAATATAAATATACCTGACGACTAATGACTTTTATTGGATGCATCTGATCTGTTTCCTTTATTCTAAGAGAATATAAATCTGCTGCTCTGAATTGAATTGCATGCATTTTAAGTCAATACTTACATTAATTTTTATTATGTTTACTAGGCGCTCTTCAGACAATAGGTCCCTTGACTTTATATCTTACAGCCAATATGACTGTGTGGAAGTCGCCATAGGTCTTTCTTGAACGTAATTGAATTGTAATTTCGTATCGGCACACGTGTTTATATTTATCTGCAGCTAGTGTGTGTCCCTATTTAAAACACCGTTCGTCTCGCAGAACTCTTGAATGTTGAGCTATTCGCTCCAAATGTTGTTATAAAACAATGCAGGGAACGGCACCGTTTTACGCTATATTCTAAGGGTATGTCATGCCTTTTTTCATCCGTCTTCATACAGTACTCAACTGTAACCATCAATATGCGCCCGTGGTTTTCAGGAACAAATTTTCAACTCGACTAACTACTGCTTTTGTAATGCGTCAGCGGTCTTCCTTCGAGAACAAAAACTAACTCTTGTTGACCCTTTCATTTGTAATCAGACTTCTTGTTTACTGCCCACTGAAAATCTGTTTTTTGATACACAAAAGTGTTTTTGTAAAATTCTGCCTAATGGGACAATCATACGACCTTATAAAGGTCTATTTAACAGGTCACGTAAAGACTACAACAACACCAAGAAAATCCTTTATGCTGTCAAAATGTTTGTTTAAATTTTCAAACAATTAATTCACAATAACAACGATTTTGACAGATTGAAATCAATAAGTTTTATGCCACCTTATTATTTCATCATGAATCTGCTTGTTGCGAAAAAACATTGCCAAGAGGGATGAGATAAAAAATGAAGTGAGGAACAACAAGTAAGAAAGCGTTAACTTCCGCCGGGCCGAACTTTTTATACCCTCCACCATAAAACATTCTGAGCTAAAAGGCGGAGATATTCTGTGACCACTGATACCTAAATAAGGTAAAAAATTATATAGAAATGTCTTCAATCGGCTGACAACCTTATATGGGGATAAATCAAAGTGTGGACTGTTATGAACAATTAAGTCTTCGGTAGTTTTAAGTATCAAGATATGGACTATCTTTAATTCGCTATAAGCAAGGTTTGGACTTAAATTAGGAAGGATGCGCAAATGAAAAATTATTATATTGTGAGCGAGAATTAGACAACAGGGAGCCATTAATTTTGCTAGCAACGGTCGGGGGGCGGGTTCGTGTCCTCTTCTACTCATAAACATTCCTTCCTGAACATAAAATGAAAAAATTATTATAGACTCCCATAAATAACAAATGCATACAGAACTAAATGTATTGGGTGGACAAAGTTTCTGACCAAATACTGTACCCCAATTGGCCAGAAATAAAAGGAAGCAAGAAAACCAATCCTATGTATTCTATGACTCCAGGTGTTATTCGGAGTCCAAGCCTCTTATCCCCTCCCTACCATTGTCTCAAAGGCTAACCGTTTTACTGAGACCCCAACAACGAATGCTTACCCGATTTTTCTACCTCACCACAGTAGGAAAAATATTAGCACTTAGTGCTCCATCATAGACTACAACAGTTTTTTATTGAAAAGAGAGATAACTTTCAGATAACTCATTTATTCTTAAGATACTTCAAGAAGGTTGTAGATGCAGTGTATCCATGTAAAAATCATATAATCCATAATCTAAGCATACATTCGTATATAAAATAAAAAAAAAATGGAAAAACAATGAGGGTTCAATGTAGAGTTCTCTTTTGATATTACTCAAATTGATAACAAAAATAATACAAGATTCCTTCTAAACTTAGGTAAGACGGAATGCTACATATATAGTGACATGAAAGATAATATACTTTAATTTTAGAATTCCTCCAGGAAGAAGGAAGAAGAGAAAAATGTCAATGATTTGGGTATTTATCTCTAAAATAATTTATAAGAATTCAATTCATAGGTTAAATGCTATCAAAATTTTTAGAATAAATGCTATAGGAATATTAAACTTGTACGGGACTGGGCTTTAAATAATTAATATATCTTCCGATAAATGAATATCCTAGCCAGCATCATTTAAGCTTTGCAGAGGCAATACCAGGTTTAATATTGAATGGAATGGTTTATGCAAGCAAATAAAAGGGTAATGATGATGACTAGGATCTTCTACTCCTTTTAAGGATTCTTTTCTTCTCATATGTAAATATTTCAATTTAATTTCTTATTTGGCTTACAAACACACTCACTCTGTTAATCCTTTTGCTGATTGGATGATATCCTTTTTTTCAAATCACACTAATATCGTTGTTCGTCGAGGCCTCGATGAGCAATTGCATTCGTGGAAGGATGTCGCTTTGTTAGATTACCTTAGCTGTAGGACTGGGATAAGAATTATTAGTTAAAATGTTTGCATATGAATACTGAAATCGATTTAGATACGCTAGTAATTAAAAGTTACGAATTTTAATACTAAGAAATAATGTATGGCAGTTTCGGGATTTGAACCTGGGACCCCAGTGATGTCTACGTTATTACAAGTTGCAACACCGGCTTGCCGTCTGGCCCACTGACTTGTTATAATGATTGATGACTATTGCAAAGTTTTGGTGTGGTGTCGTAAAGCTCAATGGGGACTTCCACTTCCGTCACAGACATTCTATTTTTAGAACACCAGACTAGACAGTTTCTTTTTTTTCATCACGAATATTATTGCATGGCAACAGATGTTGAGGGGATTTGTTGTACTGTATAATAACGATGATTCTGGTGGCTTGGTGTTTCTTAATCAATATGAGCAATTGATGGTAAACTTCGGAGTTCCACGGCCAAGATATAATAACATTAGTTGAGCCACACGGAAAGCAATGCTAGGTTAGGTTTGGCCCAGAATAGTGTATTTTTTTTGGTTTTATTGCTTTGTGGTATGGGCAATTACACAAACGCCAACACAGATTTTGTTTAAGTGGCTAAACAATAGAAAAGACATTTGGCTAACAAATAGTCGTACGAATTTAGTGGCATGATTTCTTACCGAAAGTCCTTATATAAGTGAGAACATTAGGTGTTTCCCTTTACCAACGGGCAATGTAAATGATGGTTTCGGGGTATAAGTTTTTTTTTCACAAAACTTGGGTAATTTTTGGTAACACTTTATTAATTTTCATGCAAGTATGTTAGTTGATTATTGAATATGATTTGTTTAATCAACTGGTTTTAAGAATTCCGTAATGTAAACTTAGATTGCCACAATTTTTATGGATTAATTTTTTCTTGTTAAACAGTTTATGAGATCACACATTCATCAATTTGTCAAAGATCTGGAGTTTTTTTCTTTAAGTTAATATGCAATTTACTTCGTGTGTTAGGGTTGAAGGTAGGAAAGGAAAAGAACATTGCTTGATTTGGTTGATGCTGTGAGAGCCAGCGTCTTAATCCCTTTGGAATTCACCACTGCAGAAGGTAGTGGGCATGAGGAAAAAAAATAAAAAAATGTCTCACTAATACTTAAACAAGATTAAATTTAATCCAAGTCTCCAAATTCAAAGTACCGTAATATACTGTTGGATTTATAAGATTAAAAAAAATATATAAAAAAAAATATTGGCTATACTCGGGATTTGAACTCGAATCCCAAAGATCGTGAATCGGGCGTGCTACCCTTGCGCCACTTTAATTGTTGTGGGTGGGATCGCTAATGTCTCCTTAGGTTTAAGGGTGGGTGTAGTTAACTGAACATCTTAGCCAAAAACCATAAAAATATACAAAAAGATAAACCGGAACGAAGGGTAATGGAACATAGAGGATCTACTTCCCAGCAAACATATTTTGAAACAATAGATCTAATTAATGAATGATTATAATATTTTTATAATAGGATTATAATATTATTGATTGTTGTGAAGTAGCTTGGTAACTGTGTCTAAAGGAGTCATTCCATTAATGAAAGTATAATAAGGTGCCATAAACTGCAGATAGACCATAATTTGCCACAGGACCTATGTTGATAATTCTTGGTGGAGAAGTTTTGTGACTACTGGGAACCTCAAATGATGAATTACAAATAGTTAGGTTAAACATTGTTGTTTAAATCCTCAAAACACCGAAAATCGGGAGGTACCGTTATATGGGGGCTATAGCAAAGCATGGACCTATTTTGACAGTTTTCGGTAGAGATGTTTTTTTGACCGGTGGGAACCACAAACGTCAAATTACATGTAGTTCGGTTAAAAATTGTAGCTAAAATCCCCTAAATACCGGAAATCGGGAGATACCGTGGGGATTTTACAAAAACGTGGACCTATGTTGACTGTTTTCGTTGGGGATATTTTGTGACCACTGGGAACCTCAAACGTCAAATTACAGGTCTATTGTAGATGTTTTTTTTTTTAATTTTTTTTTTCAAATGGAATTGCAAAGAATTTTGGTTTTTGACATATCACAAATGTTGTCAAATATTTCATATTCCATTTCAAAAAAAATGTTAAATTTTTTTTCGCTCTACATCAAAGATTTTTGGTGCATAGGTTAAGAAACAAATTCCCAGCACGAATCCGGTCGCGAGCCAGTTTTTTGTTGATGCGGACAAAAGTTATGGCGGTTTTATTTTCGTTTTAAAGAAAAAAATATTATAAAAACGCTAATTATTTTACCGCGAGCAATTGCTACTAAAAATGTATCTGAATGTGCCTAGAGTTAGTAGATTGCATAATATTTGTTACATGTTACTCAGTACTCGCGAAAAGTATAATAAATTGATAAATTATTGAATGTAAATCAACTTTTTTCAAAATAAAGTTCCATTTACCCGCTATAAAGTTACGAAAAAATTCATTTTTCTTAAATCTCCCACTAAAATATACGGATTTTGCTTTATAGACATTCATATAAAAGCTTTCCTATTGAGGAAGATAATTGGGTTGCTGAGGATATATCTCAAGGCTTCTGAAATGGAAATAGAGGTCACATAACCCATTTTAATTTATATGCATTTTAAAATACGTGTAAATCGCGTAATTATCAAAATCATTTTGTCCGCATGTGATTTTCATGTACAGCATGACCATATCATTTAATTTGTATATATTTTTCGAAATTTAATTGGGAGGCTAAGATGTAGCAAACCTATAAAATATCGCTAACTTACGCAAATTGAATACAATTTTTGTCCGCATCCGATTTTTATATCCACCATGAAAATCTACGTCGATACATATCTATTTCAAGGCGATCAATCAAGAACCGTGGATGTAGCATCCCACACTATTTTTTGGGATAAAATGAAGGTAGCTCCTTTATCATTGAAGTTTTCAAATCTCTGTTTCCGCTAAAACGAAGATGCTGTATTAGTTGTTCATTGCAGTGGAAACGAACGCAGAAAACGCGATAAAATACGCGGTATTTTCAAAAAACATTTTTAGGTGATTTTTCTACTTTGGAATTTCTCGTAACTCACGTTTTAGTAGATGGATTTATTGGATCTGGGGAATGATTTATTGGATCTGGAACGTTAAAAACTAAAATGTGCAATCAAGTACGAGAAATTCGAATGACAATTGTAAAAATTAGGCCTTATTTGGTTGCTGATTTCTATGAAGCTGTGTGGACTACATTCACGACACATATATCAAATAACTCAGAATCGCGAGTTCTACAATCCTATATACGATTTTTTGAAAAACCTGTTTGCGGAATGAAATTAGAAGAAAATGTCAAAAAACACTGTAAATCTGGCTTCAAAATGTCAGCATCATTTAATGGTAGAAGCAGATCTAATTTTGAAAAGTAATACATTAGTGAGATGATCCTTATTTAGTTTGCTTCTACTTTTACTTTGACAGGAAAATCGGGAAAAGTTTGGTTTATTCACAAATCAAGAGAAAACAAAAAAGACACGTTGTCTTCAACCCATTTTTACCTATTTTTTAACATAAATATAGCCACAGCTTCCACGCAAATTAACTTTTGATGTCAATATTTCATTTTAGCCAAAAACATTTAATTTGTATAATATACAATCACAAGTCTCGTGTTCTAAAAGGGTAAACCTTGGCTTCAACTATGTGGAGGGTAAAAAATATGAATAAGAGAATAACTATTGAAAAATTTTATAGTTGCCAACCCTTCTATGCGACGTCGATGAGTGTTTTGTTTTTATCGATTTTTATACCCTACACCACTATGTGGAAAGGGTATTATAAGTTTGTTTTGGGAAAAATTCATGTAACATCGCGAAATATTCGTCGGAGACCCCCAATGTGGTATACCAATCTTCATATCTCGGCGAGATAAAGTGATTTTGAGATGTGTCCGTCCGTGTGTCCGTCTGTCCATTATAAATTGTAATCAAACTCCAGGCCGCAATTATGGACCGATCGTCACGAAATTTCGTGTGGAGGTCGGTTTCAAATCAGAATAGATCGCTATTCTGATTGGTGATGAACGTGAAATATTTAGCGGGTGAAATGGACCAAAAACATAATTTTTATCAGATTTTGTAGCTGCTCTGTAGGTCGCAATAATAGTCCGATTGCCTCGAAATTTTAAATAAGGTAAGAGTATATGACAAAGAAGAAGCTTGCAATTTGACATGGCGATCAGATAATATTTAGAGGGTTAAATGGGCCATAACTTTTGTGTGAAAATTGTAAAAATTTTTAATGAACAGCATATATCTTTGTTCTTGAGGACACATTCCCCCCCGAGAGTTATATTTGGAAGACGATCTCTTGACCTTTTAATTGATGACAATATTGTTGATGTACGTGATCAGATAACAGATTTACAGCCTAATATATCCAGTTTTTTGTTTGTAGTGTAGTCATAAACCGGCTAGAGGTCGCAATTATAGCTCAATAGTCACGAAGTTTTGCACGAGGTAAAAGTTTAGGTTGAAGAAAATGCCTATAATTTTGCATGATTATCTAATATTATTTAACGGTTGACATAGACCATTACTTTTGTATGAAAAATATACAAATTTTATTTTTGGGTCATATTTTCATTCCTGGAGGGCATATACCGGTAAAGGAGCCTACATATGAAAAAAAACACTGATCTTCCCCCGCAATAAAACGAAGAGTTAATTTTGCCATATGAATCTTGAGTTTTGAAATTTGAAATTCATTAAGCCCCTACAATGATGTACGTGGATCTACGTTACCGTCATTTGAGTTTATATATTCACATATTCAATTCACGCCCACATCAAATGGAATTTCTCATAGCGGAGAAAAGTTCGGAAATCCGAACATATACGTCATTTTTAGCATTCTGATTAATAGTCTATAATATTATCACAGAACAAAGTAGGTTATAGGAATACTGTACACGTTTTGGCCTCGTAGAAAGATAGTGTTAAGGGAATTGGAGTAGGTCTTATATAACAGTACCACACTTGAGTTCTTTTGAAGATTTAGCTAACGTTTTTCATCTTTAATAATAAGGATAGGGTAGCATGAGATAGCTTCGCCACTTTTTCGCCTTTGCCAGCGCCGATTTAATTAATGCTACATGTAGATCGTCCAAGGGAAAGTTATGAGTTAATCGAAGATCTATAACTTTCTCTTTGGTGATCTTTATGCAGCTTCAATAAAATCGGCCCTGGCGAAAGCACAACAGTGGCAAAGCTGCCCCATGTTATCCTACATAGTTAACCCTTATGTAAATGCCTTAAGAAGATTTTTCTCAATAAAGCGGAATTTACCTTGTGCACCTTCCTTATTAACATAACATATGTTCATATAAAAACGCTGTTGTTAAAAGAATTCAGCAAAATATTGCAATAATGTACTGTCGTTAAGTCTTAACTATTACTTTTTTTGGTTGTTAACTTAACAATAATTTTCGGTAATTAACGACAAATTTTACCGACAAAAATCGTTAAAATTGGTATACAGAATAGCACTTATCAAAAATTATCGTTAACTACCGACATTCGTCGTTAATTCGTTAAGGAGTTACAGAATCGCACTACAGATATAGATCGGATAAGACTATGTCGGTCCTTAGGGTACCTTCTACACAAAATTCGGAAAATGGAAATTTAAGTGTCCTTTGAATCGTTATGAATTTTTTCAGCAGATTGTACTTGCTCCGCAAGTCCGCAAGTTAACTCTCAAGGGGATTTTCTGATTGGTCGAAACTTTACACATCGTATTATTTCACCCAGTCATGTGTCAGGTCGGAATATGGACTATATCTGTCCGTCCTTCGAGTACCTCCCACAAACTTAGAATTTAGCTTACTAAAATTGATTTGGTATATTCCCATATTACGATACCTACAGATTCCACGTATTTTGAAGCAAACTCGTGTTACAAAATAAATATATTTTTAGAAGCTAAAGGTATATCATCGTTAGCGCCGCTGACTTATACTCCCTTTGTTGCTGTTTAATTGAATATGAATAATTTTGGGATTTATAAATTTGTTTGCATGCAAAATTTTTGAATTTCTATTCATTATAATTTATTTTTACCGGTATAAAATATATTTTAGATATCACAATATATGCCCACAATGAACTATTTTCGAAGCATATGTGAAATACAAGTGCACAATTTTGGACGATAGATCTTCAATAAACTCCCAATTTTCCCAATAATCAAATATACCAAATTTCGTGGTATATATGTATTTATTTTAGGTGTATTCCAAAGAGGAACCTGATACTCAAAGACAATTTGAAGATGTAGCAGGAGGGGCTCGTCAATGTG
Organism: Musca autumnalis; assembly: GCF_047663935.1. NCBI lineage: Eukaryota > Metazoa > Arthropoda > Insecta > Diptera > Muscidae > Musca > Musca autumnalis. The sequence goes on from NW_027411977.1 coordinate 149,856,018, forward strand.
AATTTTCCAATATTCGAATATTATTTAGAAATGTATAATTTATATATTTTTCCACAAACAACCCAGTAAATACAAGGGAGGCTTCTCTTATATCAATGGATTCATATTAAGTTATTGATAGTGTCCTAAGTTGCCACTTGTAGAGACGTTTTTCATGGCTGAAATACTCAGCAAAAATCGCCAACATTACTAAGGCGTATTTTGCCACCATTGACAATTTGATGGGAATCGAACCCGGACATTCAGCGTGCAAGGCGGTTGCATATAGCTAATTCGGAAAGGTTTTGGTGTAGGGTATCACATGGTCGGCGCCGTCCGACTATAGCCTTTGCTTACTTGTTTCATAATCGTATTCATATGATAATAGAAATGCCTAACAACCTTGAAGACTTTCTACTAGCTGGTTTTAAATATTGGTCTCTGAGTAATTCCTCTAATATTAATGTTTAACAATTCCAACTTCAAAACTAAATTAGACTACATTCTTTTAAGCTATATCCCATTTGGACTAGGAGGGAGTGTATGAACAAAATGTAAATATTCCATCTTCACAGTTTTCTATACATTCCGCATTTGCTTAGACTATATTAAAACCTGTAAGGAAAGGATCAAAGTTGGGCGGGGCCGAAAATATGATACCCTACACCACTGTGAATAGGTAAAATATATATGAGAGCTAAATCCAAATGTGAACAGATTACGATATAATTTGCCACATAGATTTCGATCTAATTTGGCACACTTATTTCTAGACCAAATTCAGTCACACATTCCATATTTCATTGAGATCGGACATATATAACGTCTTTCGAGCACCAAATAAAATCGGCCGAAAATTCATATAGGAGCTTTATCCAAATCTGAACCGATTTTGATGTAATTTGGCACACTTCTTTCTAGACCAAATTCCGTAACACATTCCAAATTTCATCAAAAATGGGCAGATACGGCGTGTTTGGTGCATCAAATACTTCAAATCGGCCAAAAATATATATGGGAGCTATATCCAAATCTGAACCGATTTTAATCAAAAGCAATAGCGTTCTTCATTAGGCTAAAAAAAAATCTTCCCCAATTTGCAGCCAAATCGAACAATAAATGCGACCTGTACGTTGCGAACGGACGGACGGACATGCATAAATCGACTCAGAAAGTGTTTCTATGCATATCCCCAGAAGGAACTATGGGCCTATCTCTCTTCCTTAGGCATGTTACATTCAAATGCACTAACACATAATTCCCTTACCACAGAGTCGTGTAGGTTATAAACAGCTTTAGATGTTACACATTTCATGGCATAGTTGTGACATCGTGTACTAACTGCAATTGACGCTACTAGTAATAAGAACGGAAACATCCATTCATTTGATAAATCAACTACAAATGCAACCATGTATTTATATTAGGGCGGCAAAAAAAAAAACTAAATTTCATTTTTGAAAGGCCTGCCGCTTAATTTTCGATCCAAAAACCTTATACATATATGTATGCAATTTTATGGTGATCAGTTAACGTTGACCTGTGCAATCTGAGTGATATTTGTTTCCATAGAATTTGTTCGGAGGCCAGGAAATCGCACTACAGGTCACAATTATTTTCCAATCGCTGAAAATTTTTTACCAGTTCATTGTTGTGGCTAAAAAATGGATTCTACAAAAATGTATGAAGATCGGGCCAGATTTTGATATTGCTGGGTAAAGATCGATCAGGGTCACGGGTTATAGTAAACCAATCGTCATATATTTTAGTAGAAATCATTTGTAGCCACAACAATGAACTTGTAGATTTTTTTGTTTTTTTTTCTTTGGTTCGCCCTAATATACATACATATATATATCCATCCACTTTTTCACTTGCGCAAAAACTGTTCATAACAACACAACAAGCTCCATGAACTAGTGATATTCCATCATTTGACGTTGCTTCGCAAGACTTTCCATGTAATTGAAAAGTTTTCACTTGATTAGTTCGATATAAACTTTGCATTCTTTCACCACTTTTTATAGAGGGTTGTGAACATGTGAGAAAAGTAAAGTTTTCTTAAACTTTTGCCATTCTTTACATTTAAGGTGAAATTGTTTCTTGACAAGTCATTTATTCTGGAGCATTAAAGGAAATTTATAGAAAATACAATAAATATTGACCACTTTATCGAACATTAACAAGCAAAAATTATATGTCAATGTAAATGAAGTTAATACCATTGATATATTAAGGCTTTTTGATAATAAATAAGTACACATAAATAAATAACAATAATGTCACAACAAACAAACATACAGATGATAAATATAAAGCCTAAGCGAAGGAAGACATGTCATTGATGTATTCGAATGTTTCAGGTAATGGTGGTATCCCTTAACCTCATAATCTGTCCAAGTTGACCCACACACTTTCCTATGGACATACATAAGTGTTCATGGGTGGTTGCAAATAAAAGATAGTGTTTAGATAATGGTAGGAGGGAACAAAGGCAAGGTAATGAACCATTTACAGGTGGGCGAACTATTATATTAAAACAGTTAAAAGACTTATAACAGGTATACAGTATCAAATTTTTACATTTATATGAATTTCTGCTGATTTAGGAACTTGAATTGTAACGTAAATTTGTACCACGAATTTTTCCATTATTGTTTTTTTAATTTATGTCATTATTTTTTTTTTTAGTCTTTTGTAATACCCAACAGTATTTTTGTTATTCTCTTAAATAACGTAATTTATATCTGTTCTATTATTCTCTAGTATTTATTATTTACTCTGTTTTGCAGTTTATATTCCTTGTTGGTCAGACTGATGTCGCTAGTCTAGTCAGACATTAAATAGCATAAATTTTCACAGAGCTGAAATTTGGTGGTGAGGTACAGATTGTCATTAGAAATAATGCACTAACAGTACAAGAAAGTTATTCGGGGTCTATGGGCACTTTTTAAGGTTTTTATTTTTTTTTTTTTTTTTGAAAAGCGTAAGAATTGTCCAAAGTGACCTAATCAGAAGACATAAACCTTAAAATTCTCTTGAAGAATTTTTTTTAAGATTTTAAGAAAACTATCCTTGAGATACAGCGATCCTAAAAGTTACATGTGATGCACGGAAAAGCCACGCATAATACATAAGATACTTTGGGTTTTAACAATCTCTGATTTTCTTGGATTTTGTAAAAAGGCAGATATATTTATGCAGATTCATAGAATGTATTATTTTCATGGAGACTCCAAAAATTATCTTTGACGCGATATATCTTTTTTTGGTCACATGGGGTCGATGAGAACTTTTAGGGCTTTACTTCTATGTGTCAGATAGACTGAACAGTGCTCGTTCAGCATTTGGAAGGATGAAAAGTACCTGGAGATCAACATAGCTATCTCTAAAGACTAAATTACAAATATTCAATCTAATATACTTTATGGCAGAAATTCTGGTAGAAATTTCGCGATGTGCAAAATATGGACAAAAGCGGTTACTTCCCTCAAGAGTTATAGTACGCACAATTTTTTGAAATACTTTTTTAGGGGGTTTTCAAAATGTTGGTCGTATGCACCGACAAAAGTATAGATAGGATTACAGCTCAAAAATTTGCGGGAGTATCGATAGAAAGGGCTTTTTTATCACACTAGCCTACGAATAACATAATATCGCTGTAAATAGGGCCACTAGGGAAGCCTTCGGTAAAAATGTCCAATGGATCCTCGAACCACACAAAAAAGTTGAACATTTGTGTGGGTGGTACCACAAGGATTAGACAGATATGGCCCAAATTTGAACATAAACTAAGTTTCGACAATATTTATTTATATTATAAAGTATAGACCAAATCGGTTGCTACGTCTATGAGGCCATAGGGGTTTTTTTTAAAAATTTCGGGCTGTTTTCCCAAGAAGTATGGACTTGCCCCTGAAAAAACTTTTACTGCCCTAACTGAGCCAGCGAATCCAAGTTGCTTCAACAAAAGTCAAAGTGATTCGAGAGCAGGTCTTAAAGTGAATTTATCCAAATTTGCTTGTGGGAGGTACCCGAAGCAGTGGACAAATATAGTCCATATTCGAACTTGATCTATATCTGGTAGATATTTTAGGATGTGTAAAGTATGGACCAAATCGGTTACTCCCATCAAGAGTTATCGTGCGCACAATTTTTCCAAACATTTTTGAACATTTGTGGGGGAGGTACCTGACTAAGTTTGGACAACATATTACGAAGGCCAACTGTTGGACCGAATCGCCAGATCCGTTCGAGAATTCAAGTTGTTGCAACAAAAATCAAAGCGATTCGAGAGCAGATCTTAAAGTGAAATTATCCAAATTTGTGTGTGGGAGGTACCTGAAGGAGTGGACCGATATGGCTAATTTACGAACTTAAACTAAGTTTGGACAAAACATTACGAAAGCCAAATTTTGGATGGAATCGATTGATCCGTTCGAGAGTTATCGTGCGCTCCAGCCAGCCCGACAGACAGATGGACGGACATGGCTAAATCAACTCCAAATTGTCTGAAACACATTTCGTGCAAACATACTTGGGGTCTAAAACGATTATTTCGATGAAATAAGTCCCCAAACTGAAAATGAAATAAGTCCCCAAATTTGGGGTTTTATTTCATAATGAAATAAGTCCTCAAAAACTGAAATGAAATAACTCCCCAACGGAGTGAAATAACTCCCCAAATTTGGGGACTTATTTCATTATGAAATACATAACTCCCCAATTTTGAAAATGAAATAATTCCCCAAAAACTTTCTTTCAATGTTATGTTTTTTTGTTAGTATGCAACGAAAATAGTAATTGATAACAGCGTCCGACAATTTTCAAAAAAATTTGTTAGACTTGAACCGGTTTGGTGGATTTCATGTGTCCAGAATTTATATCCTTTATGACAAGAGCTACAATTTTGCCTCCATGAACAAATTAAAATTCTTCGCGGTTTAGAAGATATGCGCCTGCCAAAATGCTCACTTTTGACTTAATTTTTCAAGGATATTTTTGATGTCCTTTTTATCCTGGAATGCAATAATTTATAATTATTACACAAAGCCTATACTCTCCTCTTTAATATGACACCAATACCAGCATCCTTTGAAATTTGCTCTAAAAGGTAAAAACGATGAGAAAACGAAAAATGTAAAATGCCATTTTACTCCATTTTGCCTATATTTTCAAACGTATATAGTCCGGTTCAAGTGTAATTTTGGCTGTCGGACTGTGTAACATATACAGTTATACAACTTCAATTTATATACAAATAAGTACTGTATCCTTCACATTTTCTAGGCAACAAGGCCCTTCAAGTTATTTTGTTCTGCAATTGAGTTATTCCTCAAAGTTTTTACTTCCATCTGAAAAATAAACTTTCCAAATTTCCTCTTGGAAAAATATCTACTTTTGGTACCACATTTGTACACATGCCGTTTCTCTCATATATTATCCAAGTTAAAAAGATTTTAACCGTTAGCTTACCGTTTTCCAATGTTAAAACTGGGAAGGCGCACGCCTTTTCTGATAATTCTGATATTTGACTTCAAACTCCAAACAAATTTGGTATTCATTTAAAGCTCAGACGTTCTACTTTCCTTTCTCTGAATACGACCATAGAAACAGAGATATCGGACATGGAAAAAATTCCACCAATTGGAATTTGGGATATCCGAGTGCCTTTCTCTATCCCTAGTATCATTCAATTTCGGCGTGATGATGACCGTGCGGAGCTTTTTTGACGCTCATCAGGCGAACTAAAAAAAGTGAAATGGCAGTGTCTGTTCCAATATTGGGCGAATGCAAACCGCGTCTGTACCAGAGGTCCGCAAAATGCCACTCGCTTTTAATGCATAATCGCGATTTCGTGCTTTTTTCATTGCTTGCTATTGCCATCTCTGTTTAATGCTATTGCTTGCTTTGCCTTTACTTTCATGAGTGTGTGCCAATTGCACACACACAACACACTACAAGAGCTCGTTGCCTTTTTTTTGCACGCTGCCTTCGAAAAAGCACGTTGCATTACAAAAAGCAGTAGATATTTCTGGTCAAATTTACATGTTAATAAACATAAAAAAATTAATGTTGAGACAATAAAAACAATTACTAGTTTAGTTTATCCTATTATTAAAGAAACTCAAAGAAAAAGCGAAATTTGGCAAATGTATTCATTTATTCAAACAGAATATGGTACGATACTGTGTGGTGGTATGCAGTATTGTGCATACTGCATTTGCGAATCGTGTGAATACAAATGTAAAAGCAAGCAAGCATGCACTAAAGCAGTGAATCATTTTTTGTGGTGAATCTGCTTTTTGCACATTCATATTTTTTATATGCAAGGCACTGCACTATTCGCTTTTGGGAAAAGGCAATAGAGTGTGCCTTTTATATGCATTTTGCGGACCTCTGGTCTGTACTCCAGTGGAGCGGCGGAATACGGAGACGGAAAACTCTAGACCCTTTAGAAGGAACGGGAAACCACTGAAAACATTTATAAGTTGTTGTATTATCGCAAGTATCCAGATACCTGATTTGGAAATGAAGAAGAAGATAAGGCTAAAACCTTCAAAATACAGTTCTATGGGAGCTATACCATGGAAATATAATGACATGGAAATATAGTGACATTTTTCCGGAGTAACCTTTAAAATACCGAAGATCAAACTTCTAGGTGAAAGTTTTGTAGTTCCAAAGAAGACTAAATACCAAATTTCAGTCATTTCCTGCGATGATGAGTTGCCAAAGAAATTCTCGATCAGAGTGCATATCAGAGCATATTTTACAAAATTTTTTATTTTCTGATTGTTTTGTTTTAGTTGAAGATTCAATTATATGATTGCTTAAGTATTCATCATTATTTTCATTGCAGAGAGTAATGTTTACAAAACGCACTGACAGCTTGCAAAATTTACTGATCGCTACCAATATCATGATTTCATCCCGGTGAAGGGAATTATCAATTGGCTTTTCAGTTTTTTAAATGATGCTTTTTTAGTGAAAACCAACCGAAGCCGAAAAGTGAGCACGATTCTCATTAACATGAGAATACTCGATGCTTAAAGAGTTCAGGGTTTCACTAAAAAATCATCATTTCAAAAAGTGAAATGCCCTGGCAAACAATGCAGAACTGTTTCCACTAATAAATTAGTTGTTTTAAAATAATAAAACAACAACAATGGATTTAAGCCAGACTATTTTGAAAAAACAAAAGTTATTTTTTAATTTTATATACATTTGAAATAAAAGTTGTTTTTAAAAAATCACTTCAATTTTAAAAACGGACATGACTCCCATTGGGTCTTATATAGCCCCCAACAAATTGCGAGTTATGTCCGCAACCCAAGGCGGACATAACTCCAAAAATCGTTTTGGGATTTATGTCCGTTGGGAATTATGTCACGGCACCAAATACGATGGAGTAGAAGGGGTTACTACACTGAATGAGATAAAAAAAGCTGAGTAATAAGTGTCAATTAAGTAAACTAATGGCCTGTTTCTCTAGGACGATTCGAATTTAAATTATCTCGAGTTACTACCAAACTACTGTAATTTGTTTGTCCATATTTACATTTGGCAATTTTCCTTGCGGCAATTGTCAGTTTGTCGGTGAGAGGTACTGAGAGGCAAAGAGTTACCATTTGCCTAAGGTAGATATGGTCTTTGATTGAAAACAAAAATTAATTAAATATTTTTCAAAAAATAGATGTTTTGTAGTAGCTTGAACGAATTTGTGTTTGAATCGTCATAGAGAAGCAGGGCATAAATACAGCCGATCGGTGCAAGAAATTTCGAAAAAATACGATCACGGTCCTTTGGGAATTTGGGAATTATGTCACGGCACCAAATACGAGGGAGTAGAACGGGTTTCTACACTGAATAATATAAAAAAGCTGAGTAAACAGTGCCAATTAAGACTAAGCGATAATTTCACGATTTCGGTAAACTAATGGCCTGTTTCTCTAGGACGACTCGAATTTAAATTAGTTCGAGTTACTACCAAACTACTGTAATTTGTTTGTCCATATTTACATTTGGCAATTTTCCTTGCGGCAATTGTCAGTTTGTCGGTGAGAGAGGGTACTGAGAGGCAAAGAGTTACCATATGCCTAATGTAGATATGGTCTTTGATTGAAAACAAAAATTAATTAAATATTTTTCAAAAAATAGATGTTTTGTAGTAGCTTGAACGAATTTGTGTTTGAATCGTCATAGAGAAGCAGGGCATAAATACAGCCGATCGGTGCAAGAAATTTCGAAAAAATACGATCACGGTGCTTCAATAGACGTTTATAAGATGGATCCAGGTGACAAATCATAGAACTATGCGTATGTAAAAGTATTCAAAAACCACGTTTTGGAGGTATCCCAACCGGAGTGGAAGAACTGCATCAATAATTGGTCTAAGCGCTTGTAAAAAGTGTATAAATCATGATGGAGACTAGAGACTAGAAAATAATAAAACTGTTTTTGATGATAAATATTCTCGTTTTCATTATTAGGCCGGAAACTTTTCTGGTTCCCCTTCTATGGAAAAAATCATTTCTAATTTCTGCCTTTTTAAGGAGAAGGACATTAGGACTTCGCCATAGTAACGCGAAACTTAAAAATAAAAATTCAGCTGAACCCGGCTGGTATTTGAACTTCGTCGCCAACCAACGAAAAATGTTGCTGAAGTCTTAGAGTTCTAAACCCCAATCGACTTAACAAATCCTTCGATCTGAAAGACATACTACAAGTCAGTTGTCCCCCTTCTCTTTGGAAAGAAAAATGGTTCAATTTAAATTCACACATGCAACCTTGCACTGCTTTTCGTATAAATAAGAGCTCCAAATCTCGAAAATTGTTAAAGAAACGATCGTCGCATGGCTTCTCTAGATATAATTATTTCAATGGAATCTGCTTAGGCCGTATAGCTCGAAATCATTCAATTAATCAGAAAGTAATTTCATTTGTATTGTTGTAAAATAGAACGAAATGTTTGAAGAAAGTAAAGAAGCTAATACATTTGGCATGTGGTTGGTGCCTTAAAAAATCAAAACGGCGCACACTGGGGTGAGATCCCCAAAGAGGCAGATTAATTGGGGGGAGCATTTGAGTGATATAATGTTAATATTTTTCGAATATTTACGCCTTAATCAATATAACGGAACACGGTTTTGGTGCATATTAAGGCATTGAAGAGGTTTTTTCAAACCTTCATAAATGGGTACCATAAATACAAAAAGTATTTTTACGATTTTATCTACATTTCTTATTTGATTAAGCAAATATTTTCTAATATGTTAAATAATTTGTTAAACTATCATATCGAAAAATATTGTAAAGTTAGGTCAACCTTTTTATGTAGCTCCCATATAAGGGTATTTCCCGATTTTATATATTTTGAGGATCTTGGCGACATTTTTAAACATATTTTTTCTGCAAATAGAGATTTATTGTTCTGAGTGGATAAGAATTTATCTTGCAAAAATTTTTCAATATAGGTCAATATTTTTGTATAGCCCCATATACAAGCGATCTTTGCTTCCATAGTAATTTGTATGGAGCAAAATTTTCTAAAAATGTTTCTAATGATCCAATCAATGAAAAAACTTTACCAGTTCATTGTTGTAGCTAAAATACGAATCCTACAAACATTTGCATATTTGGTCGATTTTATGTATTTTGGGCTCTATATAGCTATACCAAAACCGATCCGAATTTCAAAAAAGCTTGTAGGATTCGTTTTGTAGCCTCGAAAATTTTGTTTTTTAATTAATTATTTGAATTAATCGAGCTAACATGGCCTAACGAATTTGTATTGAAAAATTAATTCTAGCGAAGTACCACACACTCAACCACTATGCTACGATCGTTTCGCTGGTGGTTTAAGCCAGCTCATCAGGCATATTTTGAATGTAAATGGCTAGAAGACAGAGGCTGATTTTGATAACTTCTATTTATACAACAATTTTTCACCCTAGTGTCTTGTCTAGGAATCATTTTCTCAATACATACACATGTACAATCGAAGGGGGGTTTACTTCATGAATTGTAATGCCCTTCATTTCGGAAGTTTTTGTTGATATCGTATCAAGAAGTGTTGATATGATAGGTTGACAGTGGCTTAGAACGCTAAGACCTCGACAACATTGTCTATTTGTTGGAGAGGACACAGGTTCAAACCTCAACCGAGGCAGTCGGGCTCTGCTGTGAGTTTTTATTTATTATTGTCTTTTTAGGACGAAGGCCATTATTTATGAAAGTTTTTAATTAATTATTTGAATTAATCTTGCTAAAATGGCCTAAGGAATTTGTATTAAAAAATGAATTCTAGCGAAGTACCACACACTCAACCACTATGCTACGATCGTTTCGTGGTTTAAGCCAGCCAGATATGAAGTATTTGTTGAAGTCTTTTTCTATATCAAGTCACCCTAGTGTCTTGTCTAGGAATCATTTACTCAATACATACACATTAGGTCGGGGCGATTTGAAAACCTTAATGGGCCCTTCAATTTCTGATTCCTGGGATTGAACTGAGCAAAAAGTCCACTGGACCATATGTCTACGATGAAAATCGAGCCTCCCGATTTTGACTTGAAGTTTTTATTGACTCTTTTCGTCACTACCATGGTACAAATAACCAGGTAGTGGTATCGTAAAATTTTGAATATGTTATGTCAAAACTTTCTTTATGTTGTTGGGGAAATTACAACAAAAATATTTTTTTTATAAAGGGATTTGACTTTTCATATTCGATCAGCTGGTGTGTTACCACTACCTGGTAGTTCTGCCATGGTCACTACGAACCCTTTATGCTAAATTGCACCCAATTTAAACAGAAATTTTTAATAAAAAGTAAGAAAGTCAGTCAGTTGTGCTGACGTAGGGTATATCTCCTCTATACTCTATAGCCTCTGAAAAAGAAGCAAAATCAATAATTATGCCATATACAAAATATATTGATCACGAGTTTGTTTCAAAATATGTGGAATCTGTACCGTTGAGCTATATCATTGGCATATCGCTCATTTACTCAAAGAGTTGCATAACTCAAAAAATGCGTTTTTGAGTTAGCAATTTTGTATTTTCTACGACTTCTACTTTATCTTGTGTCAAATTTGCATGTTGATATCTCTAAAACTCATCGAGTTACAGCTCATTTACTACGGGTTTGCTATAATTCAACAAAAAAGTTTTTTGAGTTTATGAAGCACTAAAACACTTCAAATCATGCTTGATCTTGCACAGAAATTTATCACTGATATATAGCTAGCTGTTTGCAGAAATTGGTTCATGTAGTTATTTTATTTTTTGTGTAATAGTGTTTTTAAGTAGGAAGGTCAAATTTCAATCGTCAACTTAAAACGCGTTTTTCTCGAAACTAGATTTTTTGAAATGTGTCACTCTTTGAGTAAATGAGCGATATGTATACTCTAAAAATTTTTAGTAAGCAAAACTCGAACTCGAAATATTAAATTAAGTTGAACTAAATATATTGAGAGTTATCGTGTATACTAGCTAATTTAGAATGTCTCTGGTGCTTTTGGACCATTATCTCAAGAAGTGTGGATTTAATCCGGAAAAATTTTTACCATTGTAAAAGGGACCGTGAAAACAACCTTCTGAAAAAAATCAAATAGATCCCTGACGAATCCTCAAACTACACTTTTCCCAAATTTTGAATGGGAGGTACCCGCGAGACGGGATTAATATTGTCCATTTTCCAACTTTATACATGACTGGATGAAATAATACTGCAAATTTTGGACTTACGGTTTCCAAGCATAATCGTGAAAACCTAAAAAACCTAAAAAACCTAAAAGTGTGAACATTGTCCTCGATTTATTTGAAAATCCCTCTGGCGATTTTTGTGTTTTTTTATTTTTCTCGTCATGAACATTGTAGTTCCAAATCCGCAAAAACTTCCCAGGTGTAATTACCTTTCATTTAATATTAGTTAAAGCGTCCGTGAGGTGATTTCAGTTATTTTCAAGATATTATCTACATCTATATTTGCTTTAATTTTGAATTTAAAGTTAAGGTATTTGGAAGAAATTTGTTATTCTAAGTTCAAGGTAGTCAAAAAATTTATCCACTGAATTGTAGACAATAGTCCCCTCAAAATTGCGAACATAGGTCCACGTTTTGGTATGGCATTTTTATACCCTCAGCCTTTAGGCTAACGAGGTTTCAGACAATTTGGAGTCGTTTAAGCCATGTACTTCCGTCTGACTGGCTGGACGCACAACAACCCTCGAACGGATCAACCGATTCGGTCAAAAATTTCGCCTTCGTAATTTTTTGTCTAAACTTAGTTTAAGTTCGGTCCACTCCTTCAGCTACCTCCGCCATACACGTTAAAAACTTTTCTGGTCCATGCTTTGCACATCGTAATATTTTAACGCGACATAGATTGTCCAAACATACTTTAAAGAATTTTACATATGCGTTCTTGAATAAAACCGTTTTCAATTACGCTATGCAACACTGAAAATGCAAACAACTTCTACATAGTAAGGATTTTTTGAAAGTACACATGTAGGCTACAAAAGCCCTAGTTGGGTTTTGTCCTGTCAGATCCAGTTCGGATTTTATGGCGTCATCTAAGCCGGGCTAAAACTAAACTTTTTTGCATTTATGAGGCCTTTATCTCAAAAACGAATAAGAATTTGGCCTTGCTGTATTTAGCAATATTGTAGCCCTAAAGCAGTATCTGTTGAACTGAACACATAAGAAAAACTTCATCTGGGGCATCAAAATCGATAAAATATAGAAAATTTTACATAATTTCTGGAATTCTGGTCGGTATCAGCTAAACTATTCGTAGTTGAATCAAGTAGCCTTTTGCGAAATGTATACAAATTATGGAATTTTTAGATATATTTTGAAATTTGAGGCAATAAATGTTGTTTTTCGAGTTCATTATTCTCCACATATTTTATTTTTGTCCTTATCTACAAATTTGCTTCAGAGGTCAGAAGAAGATTCATATATAGAGATATAGCCACAAATTTCTTTAAAAACTCAGTATTTAACCATGTTTAGATGGGGCCATAAAATCCGAGCTGGATCTGAAACAAAAACACCCAACTAGGACATTTTGTCGTTTGGGTCTGTACTTTCAAAAAATCCTCAGATCGAATTGTTTGCACAATATTACCTTAAAAATGTTGCACGGTGCTATTAAACCAAAATATCTATTTAAAAGTGGCACATCACATTTTGACATTACAAATAATTAAGAGGTGGACCGATATGGTCCTCTTTGAACATAAACTAAGTTTGGACCGATATAATAAAACTTCTATACCAAATTATAAAGCTCTATCTTAAAAATTTAAAGCTGTATGGACTCAGAATTTTATCCTGATCAAACATATGTATACTTCAAAGAGTTGCAAATAAGGATTTCAAGGCGTTACAAACGGAAAAAAACTTAATATACCCCCCATACAATGGTGGCGGGTATAAAAATTGCATACCTAATCTATTTTTACAGTGTTTTATTTAACTTGCCTTGGTGTGTGTTTAGTTCAAATCTGGTAACTCATTTTTAACACGGTTGCAGTTGACCAATCGAACTAAAACTTTGCACACTTCTCAGATTTGGATGACAATACACGAATATGAAATCAAAACCAATATTGGTCCATTTTTACACTGTTTTACAGTGTTTTATCTAATTTGCTTTTCAAATCTGGTTACTCATTTTTCACATAGTTGCAGTTTACCAATCGAACTTAAAATTGGCACACTTTTCAGATTTGGATGACAATACATGAATATGAAATCAGAACTAATATTGGTCCATTCTTACAGTGTTTTTACGGTGTCTAACTTGACCCCCTTTTCAAATCTGGTAACTGATTTTTAACACGGTTGCAGTTGACCAATCGAACTAAAACTTTGCACACTTTTCAGATTTATATGACAATACATGAATATGAAACCAAAACAAATGCGGGTCCATTGTTTCCTATAGCCCCCATATAACGGTACCACCTGATTTCCGGTATTTTGTTTTTCAAATCTGGTAACTCGTTTTTCACGCAGTTGCAGGTGACCAATCGTACTAAAACTTTGCACACTTTTCAGATTTGGATGACAATACATGAATATGAAATCAAAACTAATATTGGTCCATTCTTACAGTGTTTTTACGGTGTCTAACTTGTCCCCCTTTTAAAATCTGGTAACTGATTTTTAGCACGGTTGCAGTTGACCAATCGAACTAACACTTTGCACATTTTTCAGATTTAGATGACAATACATGAATATGAAACCCAAACCAATATAGGTCCATTTTTTCCTATAGCCTCCATATAACGGTACCACCCGACTTCTGGTATTTTGAGGATTTTGTCTTCATTTTTAGCCCGAATTTGCTGTAACTTGGCATTTGGAGTTCTCAATAGTCCAGGAACTTCCCCACTAAAAATTGTGGACGTAGGTCAAGGTTTAATATAGCATCCATATAACTGTACCACCCAATTTCAAGCATTTTAATCTACATTTTCTGCTCAAATGGACTGTAATTCGGCATTTGGGGATCTCAGTGGTCAAAAAATGTATTTACTAAAAAGTTAAAAATAAAAAATAATTTAAAAAAATTAAGTTTCAGTGTTTTATTTAGAAATGCACTTAAAACTAAAAAAATAATTTGTCGCTTAGCCTCAATATATACATTCTTTCTCATGATAGAATCTCTCAAATGAAACGCTTGCCGTTTAATTTTGCCACTATTCATAATTTAAATGCAAGCGTTTTATTTGAGAGATTCTAAATAAAACACTGAAACTTTTTTTAAATTATTTTTTATTTCAATCGAATTCATTGGTTTTTCCAATTTTCGAAAGCTTACTTATTACAAATAATAAATTAAATATTACACAAGAAGACATACTGTTTGGTATCTTCTAAGCAGCCTTGAGCACGAGGAATAGCATTTTCTGGTTTTTAATGCGTTTTTTACACTTCAACCACTATAACCTATCCATTTTCTAACCACTTAAAAAAATATATCTTATTCGAAAGAAATAGACGTCCATTGCCGTTATAAAATAAAAAAATAGCACAACTTTTGTATCACATTACAATTTTCCAAAACTTTTTTGAAGGCTTTTGAAGGCCTGCCCATAGCTGGCTACGTAAAGATTTTCTTAGTCAAACTTCAACACTATTCCGTGGAAAGTCATATGTTTTATATTTGTATATGGATAAAGTTAAGTTTCTTAATACTTTTATGTGTATCAACATTTTTTGTATGTGAAGACATGTATTTTTTCATATATTAATAACAATTGTTTTACATATTTCACAGATCGTGTTGACGAATTTGTTGTTCTCCACAGTTTGTTTTTCCACCAAGTCGCGCATTTAACACAGCATAAGATGATATGATATTTATAGGATTTGGATATTTCATGAATTAACTTTGTATTTTCAACATCTTTTAATAATAAAAACAATATCTGCTCCAATGCTGGTAAATAAGTCAGAAGTTCATACGATAGTTCATCTGACTTCGGACCAAATTCGGTCCGAAAGTCGGCAAACACTTTCGAATTTCATAAGATATTATCTCCGGATTCGGACCGAATTCGGTCCGAAAGTCGGCTAAAACATCCGATTTTCATCCGAATTTCGGTCAGAGAACACGTCAACCACACCATATGACTTTCGGTCAGAGTTCGGACCGAATTCGGATCCGAACTCGGACGTTTCATCCGACTTTTGGACGTTTCTTCCGATTTTGGTTTGCTTAATTATTTCTATGTGTGTGAAAAGTATATCTAGTGGTCCTATACAGATGAATTGGATTACTTTCTAAAAAGAAATTATCCAATATTTTCAAACAACAATATCGTCCTGACGATTCACAATATTTGTCGTATGTAGAGTAAAAACAAAAGAACTCAACGCTGAACAACAAATACAATCACGGTAATCCCATTTCGATTGAACTTGCGGGTTTCAAGCAAAATCGTGAAAACCACAAAAATGTGAATTTTTACCGCGAACTATTTAAAGGGGGCTCCTGCGATTTTTTTTTATTTTTCTCATCTATGAACATTGTAGTTTCAGAATCCGCAAAAACTTCCCAGGTCTGAGCTCCTTTCATTCACAGTTGTTTCAAGAGCACCGTGCGATAAAAATCATAAGTCCAATAACGAGGACAAAATGTATTGTATTCAAAATTTCCTGTTTCTTTAATGAATGACTATTTTCACAATTTCTTCAATAAAAATAACGACAAAACGGCACGATGTAAGTCGATTTCGACAGATAAAACTCTAGAATAAAATACAAAATTAAAATTTTCCCCGTGCAACCATTTTTTAAACTCTATATACTTTTCGAAAATATGGGCACATTTTTTGGATTTTTTTTTTTCTAAAATGTTTATAAGTACCTGCATTTTGCGATTCCATTCTAAGATTATCACTTTTTATGCGCAAAACAAGAAATATTACACTTTAAAAACAGCAAATGTTATTTTCTGTATCTACATTTGAAAATGTGAACAAAAGTTCAACTTTAACACAGTGTAACTGTAAAAGTAAACAACATATCGCTAATTTACTCAAAGACTGACGTAACTCAAAAAATGCGTTTTCTGAGTTAGCAATTTCTATTTGTTCTAAGACTTCTACTTTATCTTGTGTCAAATTTTCAAGCTGGTATCTCTAAAACTCATCAAGTTACAGCTCATTTACTACGGGTTTGGTATAATTCAACAAACAAGTTTTTTGAGTGTATGAAGCACTAAAACGCTTCAAATCATGCTTGATCTTTCATCTTTGCTAGCTGTTTGCAAAATATGGCCCAAATAGTTATTTTATTTTTTGTGTAATAATATTTTTAAGTTGGAAGGTCAACTTTCAATAGCAAACTGAAAACTAGATTTTTTGAGATGTGTCACTCTTTGAGTAAATGAGCGATATGACATTGATATGTTCGGTAGGGACGTAGAATTTTATACCTTATAACCGTATATTAATAATTATTCCTAAAACCGAATTTAATTTTTTGAATTAATCTGCATGTTTTGCGATTTCAACCCTCTGTGCGGCGGGACCCTTAAAAACCAATATACATGTGCATGTGTGTATGTAAATCACGTTTAATTTTATTACAAGAAAACTAAAATTTGTGTTAAAGAGGCTGTTTATATTTACGTTATATGTAATGAAATTTATTAAAAAATATGGTCAATATAAAAATGCTATAACAATTTTATTGCTCTCCAAACAAAGATACACATATGCAAGTGACATCATTTTAAGCCAAACTGAATTTTCCTGCTACCCCATTTATGTATGTATATTCGATGAGAAATGATATAAATTGAAAAGATTTCCTTACAGAAGGCATCAGTCAACTGATAAGTATTGCAGAGATTAAACCTTATTTATTGAGCAAGCAATATTCGTGTGAGATGGCTTTTAAAAGTGGATGTATTTATTTTGTTGTATACGTGGGCTTGATCTTGTGGAAAGGAGCCACTGCTCTGCCTACTCCAGAAGATGACCGTTCTTTTGACAAACAGGTGATTACCAAATATTGTCATTTGAATTAAATTTTGTAAATGTTTAAACGTAATAATATTCATTTTGTCAGGTAAATCAGGACATGTTTAATAATTGGTTATCATCGGCACGCTCAACGGAAATGATAAACAATCCTTGTCGTTATTATCCAGATACTGCTTGGTCGGCACCCGTCCTTAAAAGAAACTCTGAAATAATAAGCTCACTCCTTAGTCTACCGAAGGGTATGAACTATGCTGGAAAGTAAGGTCAATAATGCCTTAAGCCACGTATTGCCATTCTTTAAATAACTGTGGAATTTGTATGTTAAAGAAAAGCGTAGATTGGATAAAAGTTGTATGTAATAAATAAACTATAACTATATAACCTTTTCAATAAAATGAAATTGAAATTTTATTTACACTTCTTATGTTTAGTTTACTTGCTTACAACAAGTAATTTCTATATGTTTGTTGTTACGTTTGTTGTACAACAAAACTTTATATTACCTTTATATTTTTGTATCATTATTTACACTTTTGAACAACATTTAACATTAAGAGTACGCTGTTTGTGGTTTAAAAAAAAATCGAAATCTCAAATGTTGGTAATTTATAAAACAATTATAATATGCAAACAAATAATCGCTGTTTAGTTATTTCTGTTTGATACTTGAAACGAAAGGTGTATGAAACATGAATTGTGTAATAAACAAGGTGATTTTTAGCCTTTTTCTTTCTTTGATTTATTAGGTTTTACCTAGAATATTCCAAATTTAATTAATAGATTTTTAACTGTTCTAAACAGTGCCGCTAAAACATATAACATTACTTGTAGAGTAAAATCAAACCAAATAACATTAATTTCTAAATATTTTTATATTCTGTAAAATTTTCTGAACTAAAAAGTTAATTTCGGCAGGGTCGAACTTTTTTTACTCTCCACCATGAAATATTCTAAACATGCGTTACAAGCGGAACAATAAACTTAATATACCCTCCACTGTGCGACAAATATTTCGAAGTGTTACAAACGGAATGACAAATTATGGTGGATGGTATAAAAACGGAAGTGTTTTACTTATTTCAATTAAAATCAGCGGATACAAGCGGCATATTAATTATACGATCCCCCATAATATGGGGATATATTTAAATTTGTCATTCCGTTTGTAACACATCGAAAAATCGTCGCACAGTGGTTCAGAATCGTTCTTTTCTCGTCAAAACTCTGTTACTTTTGAACGGATAGAGATATTTTTAAAAATTTTTGTTCGACAAATAACAATCAGCTTTCCGATTTATCAAAAACGATAAAATCCCGTCTAGTAGTTGCAGATTATTTCAAGGTCAAAGTTAACATTTTGAGTTTTTTCCTATTTTGCATCAAAATATTATATGGTGAAAAAAAAACATAAAAGTATAAATTATTAAAAAAAAAAATACTTTTTTCAAATAATGTAAGATTTTTTTAGTTAAAAAAACTTCTCCTCAGTTTTTATCATAAAGCTTATATAAGTGAATTGAAACTTCCATCCAGTGGCAAGATCAAAGTGAATACCGGTTACGCAACTGAAATCACAAGCTGTTAAAACAAAAATCAAAGCGATTCGAGAGCAGATCTTAAACTGCACTTTTCCGAAATTTTATGTGGAACCGATATAGTCCATATTCGATACAGATCTATGTCTCGAAAAAATATTGCGAAAAGTTGTAAACTCTTGTGAGGGAGGTGCCCGAAGGAGTGAACCGACTGACTTACCTTCGAACTTGAACTAAGTATGGACAAACTATTATGACTAGCAGAACCGGGTCCGCGTTGAGTCGTATTATTCTTATGAGTCGCATTTCTTATTGTCCAGGTCCCCTATCTTTATCCTTAAGTGATCTAATTAGAAAAGTTAAAAATCGTAAAGTCGAATTCTGAATATATATAAATACTTACAAAAATATAAGTCCTGTGGCAATTAAAAAATGTATATAACATGGATCCACGGCAACCCAATAAGCGTGAATAATAAATAAAAAAATATTAACCCTGTTTTACAAAACGTCAAAAACAGTCGGTTTTTTAACTTTTGTTAAATATTTTGCAAATAACAGAACATTATCGTCCTTTTTCGGCAATATTAGTTAGTATATGTACATTTTAATAAATGCGAACGGAACCTTATTTGATTTTTGGTTATTAGGAATGGGCTTCTAAATTACTGAGGCCTTATTATTATTATTATTATTTCAAACGTGTACAGTGAGTGTCAAAAATATTAGGGTTTCAATTTTACCAATAATTAGACCTCAGTATTTCAGAAACCGATACAAATGTAGCGTTTTTTATAAATATTCAACAAAATATGAAGCCTTTTTTCACAGGGACCATCCCTGTACATTCGCTGAAAGTCGGTTCAGTAGTTTTGCACATATAACATATTTTAAAAAGTGGGCGCAAAAGTGGGCTTGGTCAATGTTTCTTTCCATAAAAACCTAAGTTGGGTTATGAATAGGCAGCGGAATCATATGCAAATGCATATACGGCTAGGATGGTCGTAGGGAAAATCTAATTAGACATAAACTCGTTTTATCACAAAATAAAACGTATTAGGCACAGAAATTTTTGCATATTTTATACATTTTGCATATTTTGACATATTTTTACATATTCGGATAAAATGAGCATATGCAAAACCATATGCAAAGATTTGTGGCCTGAAAATGGCTGAAATTTGGTATTAAGTCGTCGTTGGGGGTATGAAACTTTACACCTGAAATTTGTCCGCATATCTCCACGTCTTCATATAGCCCCATAGAACGTTATCCCCGATTTTCGGTATTTTGAAAGTTGTTTACTCAATATCCCAAAGAAATGACTAAAATTTGGTATTTAGTCTTCGTTGGGGGTATAAAACTTTCCACCTGAAATTTGTCGGTATAGGTCCACGTCTTCATACAGCCCCCATAGAACGGTACCTCCCGATTTTCGGTATTTGTGGCTTCAATATCCCACCGAAATGACTGAAATTTAGTATTTAGTCTTCGTTGGGGGTATACAACTTTCCACCTGAAATTTGTCGGTATAGGTCCACGTCTTCATATAGCCCCCATAGAACGATACCTCCCGATTTTCGGTATTTCGAAGGTTGTGGCCTCAATATCCCTCCGAAATTTCTGAAATTTGGTATTAAGTCTTCCTTGTGGGTATGAAACTGTGCACCTGAAATTTGTCGGTATAGATCCACATCTTCATATAGCCCCATAGAACGGTACCTCCCGATTTCCGGTATTTTGAAGCTCGTGGCCTATATATGCCTCCGAAATGGCTGAAATTTGGTAATAAGTCTTCCTTCGGTGTAAGAAAATTTGTCGGTTTAGGTGCGGTTCTTCATATAGCTTCCATAGAAAGATACCTCCCGGTTCTTCATATAGCTCCCATAGAAAGATACCTCCCGATTTTCGGTTGGCTGTGGTTATACATTTCTCTATTTTATTGATTTGTCTGAAGAGAATTTTAAACTGAAAAATTGAACACACAAACATTTTTGTACCTATTATTGAAATATTTGTTGCATAAGAAAATATGTAAAATGCAAAAACTTTGTCAGTAGTTTTTGTACAAAAGAGTAAAATTAAAAAAATTGGGCGTGGTCAAATTTTCTTTAAAAAAACCTAAGAGCCATAATCAAATCGGCCCAGCCGTTCTCAACTGATGCAATTACCAACTAACGACATTTGATTTTTATTTATAAAATTTTTACGAAAAAATTATTATAAAACGCTAGTTCTTTTAATGAGCACTATTGCCACTTAAAAGTTATCACGAAGTGCCTCACCAGTAGATTGTATTTGTTAAATGTTACTCAGTATTCGCGGAATTTACAAAAAATTGCAAAAATTTAAGTGCAACCCAACTTGTTTTTTAAACATAGGTTTTGCATCAAAACTTCACGGCGAATCTAAAGCTGGGACGCACTTCTTTGCAAAAACAGTAGTGAGGGCGCCCACTGAGTTGTTTTTGCTTTTGCTTCTCTCTCCCACTTACAGTGTAAGTGAATGAAAACAAACAATAAACATCATGTAGTTGTTGTTTTCTACACTCATACATACACACATACTAAAACATTGATGGAAATTCTTGGGCGACGCTGATCTAAAGAGACCAAAATGATAAAGAGTGGTATCATACTTTGGATGTTATAGACGAACCAAGTTCATATTAGGACAAAAAATAATTTTTAATTTACAAAAATGGTTTTCACATGCAGTCTAAAGTTAAAAATATTGGAAATTCTATAAGAGTACTTCTCTTATTTTTCTTGAGTGTCCCAAGAAAATGGTCGGATTTTGTTTTATCTACATTCATATAAAAGGTTACCCATTGAGGAAGATAAGCGATTGGTTGACATAAATCCTGAGGCTTATTGAACGGAAATATGTATAGTTCAAATAAACCATTTTAATTAATATGCATTTTAAAATAAGTGTAAGTCGTGTCATTGTCAAAATTTCTTTGTCCGTATGTGAATTTCATGTGCAGCGAGACCATACCATTTAAGGGCTGACCCCCACTTTTATAGCCCAAATATTTTTTTCCAAGAAGACTACCAAAATTTTTTTGTATATTTTTTCATCTAAAAGAGCCCATCTTAGTCTAGTGTTTGATTTTTTTTTTTTTTTTTTTTGCAAAAACAAAACCACTAGATGGGAAAATCCTCATTGTTGTTGTAAAATACAAAACAAAAATGCATTTGAAAGAAGAAAAGTTCGAGGACATCGAAGCCGCTCCACATCCGTGTCACATAGTGGTGGGTGTGTGGGTTCGAATCGTCGGTTTTCCTTTTTCACTTGCATAATAGATCATAAAGCTCGATTAAAAAATTAAAAAATTAATCTTAAAAAAATGATCTTCGCCTAAAAAGGCAAAAAATTTTCAAATAAATAAAATTAGCTGAGCCAGGCTGGGGTTTGAACCCACGTCCTTGAAAAACACAGGAAAAAAGTGTTGTCATGGCGTGTTAGCGTTCAGAGCCAAAATCGTAACTTTCAAAGGCAGCGCTAAGCGTTTGTCATGAAAGCACAACTAGATGGGAAAATCCTCATTGTTGTTGTAAAATACAAAACAAAAATGCATTTGAAAGAAGAAAAGTTCGAGGACATCGAAGCCGCTCCACATCCGATATGTCTGAAGAGTCTTTACCGAAGACGAAACATGCATGTCACATAGTGGTGAGTGTGTGGGTTCGAATCGTCGGCTTTCCTTTTTCACTTGCATAATAGATCATAAAGCTCGATTAAAAAATTAAAAAATAGATCTTTAAAAAAATGATCTTCGCCTAAAAAGGCAAAAAAATTTCAAATAAATAAAATCAGCTGAGCCAGGCTGGGGTTTGAACCCACGTCCTTGAAAAACACAGGAAAAAAGTGTTGTCACGGCGTGTTAGCGTTCAGAGCCAAAATCGTAACTTTCAAAGGCAGCGCTAAGCGTTTGTCATGAAAGCACAATTAGATGGGAAAATCCTCATTGTTGTTGTAAAATACAAAACAAAAATGCATTTGAAAGAAGAAAAGTTCGAGGACATCGAAGCCGCTCCACATCCGATATGTCTGAAGAGTCTTTACCGAAGACGAAACATGCATGTCACATAGTGGTGGGTGTGTGGGTTCGAATCGTCGGTTTTCCTTTTTCACTTGCATAATAGATCATAAAGCTCGATTAAAAAATTAAAAAATTAAAACCACATAATGTTTTGTGGCAAATGGCCATTCACGAAACCCTTTTTTGTAAAAGCGTTTTGCGGTGCCAACTCTAGCTCGAAAACTAGTTAACCGATCGTCATATATTTTTGTGGGCTTATTTATAACATAAAGATCTAGTTCTTCATTGAATTTTTTTACCAATATTCTATGTTACTTCTACTTTAAAATAAGTCAAATTTTTCGATTTCCTGCAATTTAAAAGTGGGGGTCACCCCTTAATTTGTATGTATTTTTTTTTTGAAATTTTATTTGGAGGGTAAGATATAAAACATCGCTAATTAGCGCAGAGTGCATACACTTTTTGTCCGCATCCGGTTCCAGTGTCTGTGGATGTAGCAACACATACTTTTTTTAGGATAAAATGAATATAGCTCCCTTATCAGTGAAGTTTTTAAATTTCTGTTTTCCCTAAAACGAAAATGCATCCAAAAGGATTTAATTTGTATAATATACAATCACAATTCGCGTGTTATAAAAATGTAAACCTTAGCTTCAACTATGTTAAATTTTCAAAAATATTGCCGATTTGTTTAAAACCATAAAAATACTTCATATTTTGATGGTAACTCTTCTGGCCCCTAATATGACCCAAAACTGAGTTCCGTTATATTGATTCGAAAAATATGAACACTAGACCACTTGATACTCCCTTAAATTAATGTCACTTTTTGGCGGTCCCGTTAAATACCGATATAAGCGTGTATGTAAACCACATTAAATTTAATCACAAGTTATAGTTGAAGTTACCAAATACATAATACCAAATTGAAGAAAATTAAAATTAAGAAATCGGTTGGACTTGGTTTTCTTGTTCATTTGAATGTAAAGGAGTCAGCGGCGCAATGTTAAGAAATTTGAAAAACTTCTATACTTACATAATAGTTAATGGCATTTATTAGAACATATGGTTGACATAAAAATTATATAACCATTTTATTGCTCTCCAAACAGATAAAAGTACATATTTGCAAGTGACATCATTGTAGCCAAACTGAGATTTCTCGCTACCCCATTTATATTCGTTAAGGAATGATATAAATTGAATGGATTTCCTTACAGAACGCATCAGTCAGTCGATTAGCATTGCAGAGATTAAACCGTATCCACATTTTGAGAAAGCTAAATTCGTGTGAGATGGCTTTTAAAAGTGGATGTATTTATTTTCTTGTATGTATGGGGTTGTTCTTTGGGAAAGTAGCCAATGCCCTGCCTACTCCAGAAGATGACCATTCTTTTGACAAACAGGTGATTATTAAATATTCTCATTTTTATTATTTATGTAAATGTTTAATCGTAATTCTACTCATTTTATCAGGTAAGCCGGGACATGTTTTACAATTGGTTATCATCGGCACGCTCAAACGAAATGATAAATAATCCCTGTCGATATTATCCCGACATTACTTGGTCCGCACCCGTTCTCAAAAGAAACTCTGAATTAATAAGCTCACTCCTTAGTCTACCGAAAGGTATGAACTATGCTGGAAAATAAGGTCAATAATATCTTAAGCCACGTATTGCCATCGGATCATAAACCTGAATATGTATGTGTTTACAATTTATTTTAAATAATTGTGAAATTTGTATTTTAAAGAAAAGCGCAAATTGGATAAAATTGTCTGTAATTAATAAATTCCACTTTAATTCTCCTATAAATTATTTTTCAATAAAACAAACTGCAACACTTCCCCTGAGCACTAGTTTTGCACGGAATTTATTTCATACCCCCATTATTATAAGTCTTCTTTTGTTATAGTTTGGATTTACCGAACAGATCTTTAGCGTTCAGGTTAACTTAAAGTTAAAAGTGATGATTGAATTTCAAGGAGGAGCTTTAAGTCATTAAATTTAAAGGTGAAAACTACATTTTTAATGCCTCCAAATTAGTTTATTTTGCATTTTCAAATCCATCAGATAGTAAAAGAACACATGTAATAATGGCCCATAGAGTGTTATTTTCTTCATATTATAACCCAGTTGTTCGGGTAACTAGGGAATAACTAGCAATTTTACTGGCTACTGGTAAACACCCCTAGTTACCACCCAATCTACTCGCAATGTTAAAGACTGGTGAATTTAACATGGTGATGTCATAGGAAGGGGTCTATTGTCCCCTCACTGCATTACCAGTAACCACCCAATTCGATAGTCATTTGAAAGGCAATTGTCCCCTCGCCGAATTACCGGTAACCACCCAATTCGATAGTCATGTGAAAGGCAATTGTCTCCTCGGTACATTACCAGTAACCATTCAATTCGGTGGTCAGAAATGATAGCCCAAATCACTAGTGTTCAGACATTCACATTGCCTAGTATGATTAAGCACATAATGCATTGCAAAAAAGTAAACAAACAAAATGTTCTACTTGAAAGTGCAAACGCAGACTTACTATCATTACCTAAAAATGTAAAAAATCAATGTTGTAGTATTGTTGTGGGGCAATGAACCACAACGTTTCTTTTCATAATAATTACTTTGTAAATTAAGCAATTTCTACAACACACTAGACACCAAACAAAATGTGCAATTTAGCAATAAGTTAGTATTTAAGACCCAATTTATCAATAAAGAATGTGAGAACTTGAAAAAGCCTTCTTGTGCATACATCATTTCCTCTCCGATCTTAACCAAGTTCATGTGCTTGTGTTAAAACTATAATTTATCTTGGTGACCCCGAGTCCTACCGATAGGACGAAACACGCAACCACATTTGGTGACCCCGAGTCCTACCGATAGGACGAAACACGCAACCACATTTGGTGACCCCTAGTCCTTCCGATACGACGAAACACGCAACCACATTTGGTGACTCCTAGTCCTTCAGATAGGACGAAACAAGCAACCACATTTGGTGAGCCCGAGTCCTTGCGATAGGACGAAACACGCAATCACATTTGTGACATCGAGTTCCTCCAATAGGACAAAATACATCCCAAAATATTTCAGATCCTGTAACACGGCACAGGATCAACATTAGCAAGTTCACAAGGACATCAGTCGGCATTCTAGAACAGTAGCGTATCAAGCACAGAATACCGAAATTTTGATTGGACAATACACGGAAAACGCGAATAAATTGCTACCAAAGGATTACATATAGCTACTGTTGCAGAAGGCAATCTTCGGGCAAATTCCGGACATTAACTAATTAAAAATGGCAACCGGTGAAGATTCGGCAGGCATGACCTTGTTCAGTCAATTGGTAGATGCTCAACGAGCCACGGGTGACCGGATAGAAACTATCATCCGCAATGCCAAAAAGGAGCCAATCTCGAGAAGAACAACTAGCTTCTACAAGGATCGACTCACTAAATTAGACGCCGCATGGGCCGAATTCGAAATCACAGACTCGAAAATACAGTGTCTCGAGAATTATCCAAAGGACCACAAGTACTTCACCGAGAAGTACTACCAGCAGGTGTCTGAACTTACAATGAAGTACCGGGAGCTATTTGAGTCAGCCATGTTGGAGCCTTCAAAAGAATCAGAAACAACTGCTGATAAACCTCCTGCAAAGAAATCAACCATAAACAACGGCGGCTCAATAGCTTCAGTATCCTCAACCAATTCGGCAATCAGAAGACAAAACGTTATGATAGCGTCTCTGAAGAGGGTACTTACCATGGATCCGACAGCATCCAACATGAAACTGAAGGAAAAACTGTGGGAACAAATTCAAGAACTGCATTTCTCAATATGGGAAAACAGTTGCAATCCACTGGAAGAAGGCTACGATATGGACTCCTACACCACTCTGGAGAATATGGTAGTAGAAAACTTCAAAACAACAACACCAACTGCAGAAAAAGGAATAGAACTTGGGCAAGCAAATGTGTTGCCACTGCCCAAAATAACAATCCCAAAATTTAATGGAGATTATCTAAAATGGCCGGCCTTCTTTGACCTTTTCACGCAGTTAGTAAACAATCAACGCATACCCACAGTACAAAAGATGTGGTATCTGAAGGCCAATCTCACTGGTGAAGCGGAAAATTTGATAAGTCATATCTCAGCAACAGCCGAAAATTATGAAGCAGCATGGAAAATTTTGCAAGACCGATACAACAACAAGCGAGTGCTGGTAGCATCCCTTATACATCAACTGGTTGATCAGCCATCAACCGGATCATCAGCCGCGTCCATAAAGCAGCTACATGACGTCACACAAGAGTGCTTACATGCGCTTAAGAACGTGGGAGTCGACACGTCCTCTTGGAGTCCAATACTACTTCATCTACTGTCGAAGAAACTAGACCGAAGTATTTACAATCAATACGAAAGATCAATTGTCAACCCAAGGGAATTGCAGCAAGTTAGTCAATTCCTAGAATTTCTGGAGACTCGATTCCAGTCAATGGAGGCAATGGGTCAAAAGGAAAAACCTTCATCTAAATCTTGTGCTACAGTGACATCGGCAAACCAAGGAAACAACATATGTACTCTATGTAAAAATGGCACCCATAAACTATATCACTGCCAGAACTTTCTCAAAATGACACCACCAGAACGACTAAATTTCGCACAAAAGCAAAAACGATGTGTAAACTGTTTAAAGGCGGGCCATTCATCGAAGCAATGTACTACGCGATGCTGCATGAAATGCAACAAGAAACACAACACACTGTTGCATCTAGAGCGCAAGCAAGGATCTACAAACAAACAAGATAGTCGTATGACTTTATCAGCTGAAACTGGTACAAAGCCTGACGGAGGGTTAGCCTCCGTAAATACTGAGTCGCCCAATAATCAGGAAGCCACCTCACTGGCCGCTGCAAATAAAGAACAAATCAGCTCGTACGTTCTACTCAGCACAGCAGTATTCAAAATAAAGGTGGATGAAGCAGAAGTGGAGTGCCGCGCTTTGCTTGATTCTGGTTCACAAGTCAATTTCATCACAGAACGTTTAGTAAAGCGACTTGGCATTTCAATGCAAAAGTCAACAATTAATATCAACGGAATCGGTGCAACCAACACTAGAACAATCCATCGAGTAAATGTGGCTCTGAAGTCTCGAATCAACAATTATTCGACTCGACTTGAAGCATTTGTCTTGCCTCGTATCCTGTCACCACAGCCATCACAATTCATTAACGTTGAAGATTGGTCGATTCCAAAGAGTCTGACGCTAGCTGATCCAGCCTTCAACCGTCCGGATAAAATTGATATATTATTAGGTGCAGAACACTATCACGAACTGTTGTCGATTGGACAAATAAAATTAGCCAAGGATCTCCCCACAATGCAGAACACTGTGTTTGGGTGGATAATATCAGGAAAAATTCAAGAAGAAAAGCCCAGGAACTTTACATGTGGAATCTGTACCACGGATGAATCGCTTGACGCCTCTATCGCCCGGTTATGGGAATTGGAGGAAATCAAGACAACCAACAAACCAATGTCCATCGAAGAAAGACAATGCGAAAATCACTTTGAGCAGCACACCATCAAGGACAACAAACATCGATTTGTAGTCCGAATACCCTTTCATCAAAACCCTGACGCGTTAGGAGACTCACATGGGATCGCAATCAATCGATTTTTCTCCCTCGAACTCCGGTTGCAGAAAGATCCTGAGTTGAAGGAACAATATGTCAGATTCATGGAAGAATATGAGAACCTGGGACACATGACAAAAATATCGGCGGATGCTATTCGCTCACCACACTACTTCATCCCACATCATTGCGTGCAACGACCTGAGAGCACAACAACAAAGCTTCGTGTAGTATTCGACGCATCGGCCAAAACTTCGTCATCGCATTCGTTAAATGATCTAATGTACACAGGACCTACTGTTCAAAGCGATCTGTTCTCCATACTACTGAGATTTAGGCTACCCAAATACGTTTTCACAACTGACGTCGAGAAAATGTACAGGCAGGTCCTAATCTCTCCTGAGGACCGCCAGTTTCAACTAATAATTTGGAGAAAGGATGTCTCTCAGCCTATAACCTACTACCAACTCAACACAGTCACATATGGCACAAGAGCCGCCCCATATTTGGCAACAAAATGCCTGCAACGATTAGCCAAGGACAACGCAATCCGTTACCCGCTCGCCTCGCAATTTCTCCAAGAGAATTTTTACGTCGACGATGGCCTGGGCGGAGCCGACAGTTTAATAACGGCAACTAATATGCAGCAGCAACTCATTCAAGTTATGAAAGACAGCGGTTTCAACTTACGCAAGTGGTGTGCTAATAACCCTCAACTGCTTAAAAACATTTCAGAAGGAGATCAAGAAGTAAACTTATGGGCCGATTCCGTACAGCGAGGCGAGTCGTGTCGCGTTGACAAATGCAATTTTTCGATTCCGTATGGCAATATCGCCTGACGTCGTCAAATTTTGTCGCCGAAATGTTCATTTTCCGGCGACAACAAATTAGCTGTCGCCGTACATTTTTACTAACGAATAAAAATAAAATAAAAAAAAAATAAAAATACCTTGTTATCGACGATTATTTTCTATCGCTGTACGTAGTGCATTTTTTAAATTTTGTCACAGAGACGATAGACGACGCGACATGACTCGCCTCGCTGTACGGAATCGGCCCATTAGATTTCGAGAGCTCAAAGGCTGACACCGTTAAAACATTAGGACTAACATGGCTTCCGAAAGATGACACATTTTGTGTAAAAGTTAACATTGATTCCGTCAGAAGAATCACTAAACGTACAGTTACATCAGATCTTGCCAGACTTTTTGATCCATTAGGAATACTGTCTCCAGTCACAGTAACGGCCAAAATATTCATACAAGAATTGTCGGAGTTAAAATTAGACTGGGACCAATCGTTACCAGAATCCTTACACTCTAAATGGACCACGTTTCGATCGGACTTAAACGCTCTAAAAACACTTCAGATATATAGACACATCTTTAAAGGGAGAGTGCCAGAATCAAGGCAACTACACATCTTCACAGATGCATCAGAAAAGGCGTATGGCGCAGCGGCTTACATGCGATCAACCTTTAAAGACGGAACTACCATGACACGTCTCCTCTGTGCGAAATCTCGCGTTGCCCCACTCAAAAGGCAAACCATACCACGTTTGGAGCTTTGCGCAGCAGCACTTGGAGCCCAGTTAGCTTCAAAAATCAAAATCGATCTTCAATTGACGTGTCCAACCTGGTTTTGGACTGACTCAGAAATCGTGCTGGCCTGGATAAACTCATCATCTGCAGCATTCAACACATTTGTGGCCAATAGAATTGCAATCATACAAGAAGTCACTCAGGCAGAACAATGGCGTCATGTCAGCTCAAAGTGCAATCCAGCCGATGTACTATCTCGTGGCATTTCACCAACAGCCCTTAAAGATTGTGCTCTTTGGTTCTGTGGTCCTTTATTTTTACACGGAAAAGACACAATGTGGCCAGCAAAATTCAATCCACATCTTGCAATTTCGACCAACCTTGAGAGAAAAAGAAAGGTACCAGAGGCACTCGTTACCACAGTAACACCAAACGACTTTATGTACAAAATAAATCACAACAACTCGTTCACCCGTCTACAACGAATCATAGCATACGTTTTGCGCTTCATTACTCAGAGCAGGTGCAAAAATATCCTTCGACAGGCCCAAGGATCACTTACAACGATCGAGCTAGACACGGCTTTAAAGCATATAATCAGACACATACAAGAGTCGAACTTTAAGGAAGAAATTCAACAGCTGAAGAAGTACCAAGAATTGCGTGGAACAAGTAAACTGTGTAACCTGTCACCATTTTTGGACAATGACGGCTTAATTCGGGTTGGGGGTCGTCTTGAAGCATCGTCCTTGTCATTCGACTCCAAGCATCAACGCCTTATTCCCTATAATGACCCAATTTCAAAATTAATATTTGAAATGGTACACAAGGAAAATAAACATTGTGGCGCGCAAACATTGCTGGGAATCGTACGACAACGGTTTTTGCCACTAAAAGGAAAGATTATGGCTCGAGCTACGGTTCATCGCTGTACAACATGTAGCAGAGCTAAGCCAGCATTATTTAATCAAGTTATGGGAAACTTGCCTTCCACACGTGTCACACCAGCCAGGCCCTTCATTAATACTGGGGTAGATTTTTGCGGCCCAATAACAGTGCATTACAAACTTCGCGGAAAACGGCCACACAAGGCCTACATTGCAGTATTTTGTTGCTTTTCAACAAAAGCAGTACACCTGGAACTAGTGAGTGACCTCACCACCGAGGCGTTTATAGGTGCTCTTAAAAGATTCATCGGACGACGTGGACACTGCCAAAACCTATATTGCGACAACGCAACGAACTTCATAGGAGCCAAAAACAAGCTACCTGAACTATCAACCATAATACATTCAACAAATGCCAAAGAAGCCATTACAAATGCTTGCAACAACAGAGGCATTCAGTTTAATTTCATTCCGCCAAGAGCGCCACACTTTGGTGGCCTCTGGGAAGCCGCTGTCAAGTCAGCAAAACATCTTCTAATCAGAAGCATGGCGAACGCATCCTTGACTTATGAAGAACTCGAAACTTTGGTCATTGAAATTGAAGCCATATTAAACTCAAGGCCTATTTCTCCAATGTCAAATGATCCCAATGATATAGGTGCACTCACTCCTGGACACTTTTTGATTGGAGAACCACTCACTGCACAAGTGGACTCACAAGCAAAGCAACCAACCATAAGCCTGGCAACTAGATGGAATCTGGTTTCTCGACTTAAGCACGAATTTTGGAGCAGGTGTTCACGAGACTATCTTAATGAATTGCAATACCGTAATAAGTGGCAAGAGCAGTCGAAGAATCTACAACCAGGAGCCATTGTCATTATAAAAGAAGACAATGTTCCGGTCATGAAGTGGCATTTAGGTCGTGTTATCAAAACATACAAAGGAAACGACAATGTAGTGAGAGTTGCTGACGTAAAAACCGCATCCGGAGTTTTTAAAAGAGCCATCCAATATTTAGCACCACTTCCGCGACTCGAAGAAGACAATACATGCAAAGATCAGCCGAGCATGCAATTGTCACCAAACCCGATCGATGAGAAAGAGCAGGAAACGCAATCATCTTCAGCATCACCAGACGAACGTCCAAGCAAAAGGAAACGAACGGCTTCAAGCTCTAGCATCATGCTAACGATGATCGTCGCTCTATTTGCACTTCCTTTAATTTGTGCAAACAAAATAGAGGTAACCAAGTTTGAACCCAACATTGGAATACACTTTGAAGGAATTGGCACCACACGTATCTCAAGATCTGAATGGAAACTCATAACGTACTACGAACTACAACCATACTGGCGAGAGATGAACACATTTACAAATGGCACATTGGCACTCCAGAAGTTATGCACCCTTATATCCCAAAGGGCACCATGTCTGAACATTCTGCATACCCTTGAACTCAGTTTCTCAGACCTCAAGGACGGAAACCTTTTACTAAAAAGCAAGAGAAGCAAACGTGGTGCTGTAAATATTGTTGGAAACATTGCTAACTCACTTTTTGGAGTTTTTACCTTGATCAAGGAAGATGAAAACCACATGAAACAGCTCTTAAAAAACCAAACTTCAATTATTAACTCAACCCTCAACATTTTCAAACAAGATGAACTACAACTAAAAGCAAACTTCGACAGCCTCGATTATCAAATGAACAACATTGAGAAACGGCTACACGAAAACGAACAAGAGAATCACCAATTTAATCTGTTCCAAAATATGGTGTCACTATCTTCTCAATTGACATTGATATCAGTAAGGCTACACCGAATACAAACAGCAATAATAACAACACTGTCCGATTCACATCATGGGAAAATCAGCCCAATGTTACTATCACCGCTACAACTTCAATCAGAGCTCATACAAGTCCGAAATCATCTTCCACCAGCATTGCAGCTACCTGTCCGTCAAGAGAATCTCCTGCAGCTCTACAAAATCATGAATGTAAAGGGAGAAATCACAGATAATCATATAATTTTCTACATAACAATTCCTCTATGTGACCCAGAATCGTTGGAACTGTTTAAGCTACATCCAATTCCTGCACCTGTCAATAGCACCATGATGATCATTAGGCCATGCAGCGACCTCATCGCTATAACTGCCCACAGAGATGAGTATTATACATTAACAGAACAAGAATGGGCAGCATGCACACCACTAACAGAAGATGAAGTCTTATGTCCAAATATGCAGTCCAAATTCAATGCAGACGCAGCCAAGTGCCTATGCGAAATTTCACTTCTTAATAATATCACTCGTCCCAGTTGTACCGTGGACCCATTCATAGGCAACACGTCGATGACACAACTAAAACACGGCAACCAGTGGATGTATACAATGTCACATCAAACTCAAATAACCACTGTATGCAATCAGGAACACTCTCGAGTAATATTGCAGGGCACCGGACTCATTAATATAAGTCCAGATTGTACCGTAAAGTACAGGTCAATGTTCATTCAGGGACATCAAACATATTCATCATCCCTTCACTCATCATATACAGCCACCGCCAACGCTACAGAAATCAGTTATCCAGACGAACCAAAATATAGCAAAATATATCATAGAAACTTCATTGACCACTTCAAGAATATATCTGAGATTCAAAATCAACTTCATCAACAAGTTCTAACTGACTTGCCACTGCAACTTAACAACATCAAGAGACATCATGCAACAGTAGCTTACGCCGCCCTCATTCTTGCAATTGGAATTATTATAACAGCAGTCTACAAAAGAAGACAATTCATTAAAATGAAGCCAAGTCAACAACCTCCCATAGCAGCAGTCCGTCAAAATGTCGCGTCATCAGAATTTGTAGTTTCCGTATCATAATATCCATAAGAAAATAAAATTCATACAAACATTATGTTTAGTGTCTAGGTCAGGAATAACCACACTACCGCATTTCTTTTTTAACAACAGCAATTAACATCTGTTGTATCAGCAAATCAAATTTCAGTTGAGCATGGCTCAACGGCGGGGAGTGTGTTCAGACATTCACATTGCCTAGTATGATTAAGCACATAATGCATTGCAAAAAAGTAAACAAACAAAATGTTCTACTTGAAAGTGCAAACGCAGACTTACTATCATTACCTAAAAATGTAAAAAATCAATGTTGTAGTATTGTTGTGGGGCAATGAACCACAACGTTTCTTTTCATAATAATTACTTTGTAAATTAAGCAATTTCTACAACACACTAGACACCAAACAAAATGTGCAATTTAGCAATAAGTTAGTATTTAAGACCCAATTTATCAATAAAGAATGTGAGAACTTGAAAAAGCCTTCTTGTGCATACATCATTTCCTCTCCGATCTTAACCAAGTTCATGTGCTTGTGTTAAAACTATAATTTATCTTGGTGACACTGCCTTGATAAACGACATCTAAAAACCTCATTGAAGGACAAAACAGTCCATTCAATAAACAACTAGTAAGTTGTAATGAGAATACCAGTTTGAACAACACAATTATAACAGTTAATCTGTATATTTCGAATATGCGCTAACCACGCTTTATTTAATTACATAACGTGGATACCTACATATATTATAAAGGACAATTTAATATTAATCTTTAAATTCCTTGATATTGAAACTTATGCGTGAATCCTTGATACTGGGACTTATGTTGCTTATGTTTATTTGGTCCTGGGAATGTGCATCTCAAGTGTGCTTCAAATAATTCAGATGTACCTGAAATAAAATGCACAAAAGTTTAATGAGATAATTAAAAAATGTATTGTCCCAAAAAAGTATCTATACTAACCATATATTCTTCTAAAAGTATTCATCCTTTTTTAATTTAGCCCAATAACATGTTTGCTGCATCTTTATTTACCAATAAGTTTTTGCACATCAAACGCACCAAAAAACTTTTTTTAATTCAGAATAAAAAATACATTTTATACAAAATGACAATACATTTATTCTATTTTGTTTTCAAAAAGAGAAATAATGTTGAAAAGAGATTACAAGAGAGAAACGTTATCGATTACACTATCCATCGGTAGTCTATAAAATAGTCAATATATTACACACCGCATTACCTGTAACTAGTGAATTGACATGATATGCAGGGACGCCCTTTTCCAGTGAGAAAAGCAAGCTATAGGTTATTTTATTTGCCATTTTTGGGTGTAAAGTAACTAGGATCAATGAGTAACTATTTATATGCCTATGTAAAAGTAGACAATTGCTATTTATTGAACAACTGGGAATAGACAGACGGACCGTCTTAGCTACACATACAAACATATTTCGTCAACAAATTAAAATTTGTATGAAGGCAAAAATACCAAAGACGTTTAGAAATAGCTTTCGAAGTATTACATTACTTTTTACAAAAGCATTGTAATTTGCATCAATGTGAATTTCTCTATCATGACTGCGACATTTTGTAGCATGGAAGGTATATGCCAATGTTCTAATTGAGAAAAACTGACGCGGTTGTATGTTTGTTTCATAAGCAAACCAACAATTTTTGCTATGTTGAGTTCGAAATGGCGGGTCTTAAGACACTACTTGCATAGAAGTTCTACATGTTACTCAAAAAAATGTAGCCTACATTACTCAAAGGGGTATTTCTGCCACCTATGAAAATGTGATGTACCACCCACTTCCTTACAAAATCCTTAAAAGCTTACAGTTTCCAGGAACCGCCGGACTTTTTCGGGTACATATAAATCCTCATTGCTTTATTGTAATTTTTGTGGACATATGACTTATTTTTTAGGAGTTTTTTTCAGTGATAACCCTGCGACATCATTCTAAAAAATTGTGAATTATGCACGAGTTCATTACAGCCTCTTATGGAAATGTTCTTGCATGGCTACCTCGTATATTATGTTATACCTGCGAATCGCAATAGTGAATGATATTGTCAAGAGGAATATGGGCCTATCGAAAAACACTGCATGCAACATTTTAATACATCTGAATAATAGCAATAACCCTTCTTCTAGTAACTTATCCAACTTAAATATTTTGCTATTGTCTCTTTGAAAAATTACAAAGTTTTCTATGTCCGTCTCAACAGCAATTATTCATGCCACTTACTCTTTGATGCAAAGTTCACAACTTTGTCAATTAAGTTTAATTTTCTCATATTATCACTGAATGAAATAGCGGAAACTTTGATTATCGCCAAGTTTCAGGAACAATGAGGATGTTGTAAAAAAAGTTTTTATTGTAGCAAACTCTTGATTAAATTTAAAGTGCTCTTTGCATGAGTTTATGTTTTTGTTAAAGAAATTAGACATCCCTTTAAATAATTTGTTTGCTAAAATGCAATGTGTTTTTATATTTTGTATATGGTTTGCAAATAGAATTAAATAAGTCGACTTATGTAAATTTTGAGTTATTGCTACCATGTAGTTGTACTTTTTGAGAGCTTTACTTATTACTATTCCGCTTCGGAAAAATATGTTTCGTATACCGACATGTTTGGCAAAACTACGTACCGTATGCATAGTTCAAATTCGTACATGCCTCAAAGATGAATAAAATGGTTATTAATTCCATAGTTTTATTTGCAAATATGAAATAATTGATATAGTAATAGTTACAGTAATTCCCTATAACGAAGAAAGATTTAAACATAAGTCATTTTTTTAATTTATTCCGTCATAACGATAGCGTCACTTTAAGGAATTTTTGATGGTATTAATCGCATTTGACCAACGAATTGGTGGTAATTTGGGATTTTGTGTTTCCAAATGCAAGACTACATATAGGTCAATGTCTGTATAGGTCAACGTTAGGATATAGCTCCCATATAACAGTACCTCCCGATTTCTGATATTTTGAAGTTTTTGTCTATATATTCGGTGTTAATTGGCTCTTATTTGGCGTTTGAGGTTCCTAGAATTAAACAAAAATTCTTAACAAAAAATTGTAGACATAGGTCCATGCTTTGATATAGCACCGTATAGCGACACCATCCGATTTCTCCACTAAAAATATGTTAGTCGATGTTTTGGCATATGCCTCTTTAATGGTTCGTCGCAATTTCAGATATTTTGCATTTTTTATCGCCAAAATTGTATGTAATTTGGCATTTAGTGTTCGAAGTGGTTAGAAAACTTTTGCACCAACAATTGCGGGCATTTAGTAGGACCCCATATTACAGTACCAAGCGATTTCAATTAATTTGTAGTTTTTATCTATATTTTCCATTTTGATGTAATTGGTAACTAAGATTTCCCGCGGTCAGTTTACATCACAAATTGTGGACAATTGTACAGAAAAAAAAAACTAATTATTTCATTTTAGTTCAGAATATTTCATGGTTTGCGACCTAACCAAACTTGCGCTATTTTTCTTCTTTATGATAACACGACTTTTTTCATCCTAATTTTTATGTGTCTCTAACTCAAATTGGTGAGTTTTTTTCAAATTCGGAAGCAGTTTTTCTCCATCAGCTCTTGTTTTCGAAATATAGCCCAGGGCCCCCAAATTTTCGTCCAGTGTGAAATAATAAAGTCAAATGGGGCGTAACATCCGTGATTTGGAAGCGGGTGTTGAAAATACCATGATAAATTCTAGTCCGGCATATATCTATATATACGCGTCATTCAGAAAAAATCACGGTTTGTTTTCATGTAACCGAGAATAATTTAAGTAGAGCATGTTTCAAAAAATAATAAAGTATATGGGACAATATAAAAATCTGAACCGATTTGAATCAAAATTGGGAAACTGTGTTCTAGGCTAGTTTTGAATGCATGTGTCAAATATTTGAGTTAGATCGGACAAGTAGAAAACTTTTGGTATATTATTTATCCCATATCGGATGTCAATATACATAAGAGTTATATATATCCCAAACTGCATATAGATGAACTTTTTAAGAGTTTAATTCAATTTTTAACATACATTTCTCTGTTGCGCTGTTAGATATTTATGTTTTAAATTTATTTTCCTATAGCATTTAAATATGAAGAATTCTGACCACGAGCAACTAATCTTAACTGCCACTGTAAACACTGCCACTAACTGCTAGACAATGTTAACGTAATAAGAATTGATAATGTATCTTTATATATTTCTGGTTTAAAGAGATAATCTGTTTAAACACAAAGTCATATATAACCTAACCGCAATGTGTTGCAACACCTGGAACACGAAGTACAAGTTCAAATATATTGCAGTGATTGTCATGAGTTTGTATCCGAGTAAATATTCCACCATGCCAATAATGACTTCGTAAAGGAATTAACCACATTTAATTGGTTTGGTGGCTGGAACAGATGCAAATGAATATCATTATATATGTTAGCACTCCCACTTATATGTACATATGAACTTTCTTTCAGGATATTTATGCCAATAACAGCCATTATCTTTATGTTACGTGTTCTATGATACAGTTGTTGCGCTTTTAACGCACACAGTACACTAAACACTTAAGCTGATACAGATACAACGTTTGATTAAAGTTTTGCGTTGGGCGTCGAGAAAAAAACAACAACAACAGGGCGACGACGATACCAAAGTCCAGCGTTTATCTGTTTGTCGGCATATATTTCAAATGAATTTGAATTTTTCGACACAAAACTTTACCCAAACGTTGTATCTGTTTACAGCTTTAGAATGTGCAGACTTCCTATACGGTTTGTCAATTAAATGTTTTCCAACCAAGAAATCGATTTTTTGTATTAATTTATGAAAATTCACAAATAAATGTGGTAAAAATGGAAATTTCACAATATACCGTGCTATTAGTAATATTTACTAAAATCATTAAATTTTATCAATGTTTGTTCTTACAACGTGTTTTTGTAAAAAGTTTTTGCCCATTCGTTCGTCGATTTCATGAACGAAGACACAATTTGGTTTTCATAGCGGTTGTCGTTTGTATTCGTGTGACAAACAAATGAAAGCTTTTTATTTTCGTAATTTTTTTGGTTTTCGTAACAAAATCAGACGAACGAATACGTCAAAAATAAACGAATGGAAAAGACCCATCGTTTTGAATGAAAATTAAATAATTTGAGTAATAAGTGGCACAAAATACACGAAAACTGGAAGGGAATGCAATTTTATTTATTTCCATAGAAGCACACGCGTATATGTACATCCGTTTCTTCATATTATCACAATTATTTTTGGACAAATTTGATTACATTTTTTTCTTATTTTTTGTTTGTCATCTGTTTATCGGGGTTGCCATCAAGTAACACATTTCACGTGCAGATGCCTATGCAAAATTCACAAAATAAGTATCATGGAAACCCTGAAATATAAAAGCTTTTATAAAATAGACGAAAGCTTTCAGATAAAAACGAATGGTTCGTAAAATTTTA
Organism: Musca autumnalis; assembly: GCF_047663935.1. Lineage (NCBI taxonomy): Eukaryota > Metazoa > Arthropoda > Insecta > Diptera > Muscidae > Musca > Musca autumnalis. The sequence goes on from NW_027411977.1 coordinate 149,895,553, forward strand.
CAAGAACCAAATTTTGAACGTATACCTTTTAGTACGAACGGTTCGTGTGACAGGCAAGCATTTTTACAAAAACACGCTGTTGATAAGGATCACCTACCAACGAATATTAACAAGACTATAGCTATATATAAAGGAAGATGATGCTAGTTGCTACGTTCATGGTAGAAAAGGATAAAACAAAAAATGGTTTTATGAAAGTCAATTTCATTTGAGTTTTTATTGTTGATTTATTAATTTGCATTTTTTAAGCTGACAAACTGTATGTGGCGTTTGTGCTCTTTCCCAGAACCGGCAAGAATGTACTATTTTTGAAGTTTTTTTAAATTTATGAAAGAAAAATTTGTAAAAATTGCAAAATAGTCATTTATGTTTCCGTTTTGTCAATATGCGAATGTTCTAAACAATTATTTTATTTACCACAATCAATTTAGTTTGCTATGAAATTGTTTAAAATAAAAAGATCCAATTTGTAAACGATTATTAGTGGCGCCATGTGATTCAATTATTTGTTGGAGGATTATTTGGGAAACTAAATACATTTTGGTTAAGCAAACCCAAGCAACGAAAAATGCATTTTTTGTATAATGTATGTTTTTAATTGGAATTGCTACATCCGAACATCTAAATGAAAGCCAGAAATAAAAACATACGGCATCTCCGTTGCTTGACCACCTACGCCAAACTACTTTGGATCATTGTAAACGTGAGATTTTCTACTTTCATCGTCATGATTTACTTTTAGAAGGTCCCCAACCAAAGCGGTGACATTCGTCATTACTTAAAATCGCAAAAATGAAAAATTGGGTTGGATTAGCGACTATTGCTATATCTCCGTTGTTTGACGTTCTACGCCAACCTTTACATCTTTGCAAAGGCGATATTTTATACTTTCACTGCCAGGTTTTGCTTTTGGTATACCCTTTATAGAAGCGGAAATATTCGCTTTGAAATAAAATGTTAACTTTTTCTCCAAATAAGTTTTTGCCCATCCCGATCCATGAATATTATTCGACCATCACCAAAAGCAAGAGGATTCTTCCTGTCAGAGACCCCAATTAACCTTCAAAATGTCGTGACGATCAGATGAAAATTGCGACCTGTAGCGTGATTACAAACAAATGGAAAAAATGGGATTTATTAACAACTATTGCGATATCTACGTTGTATGACCACCTACGACAACCTACTTTGCATCATTGTAAACGTGAAACTTGGGTTGGATTTGGCCAACTTGACTAAAAATCATGAAAGTTAGGCATGTTGTGTAGCGTTACGTGAAGCTATTTTAAAGGGTTTTTAGTTGATGTTATACGCAATATTGCCACTAAGTATAAATATTCAATAGATTGAGAGAGATGACAATATTTAAGATACAAATTTGGAATTTTGAACAGGGTCCTATTAGTCCTTGGATGTTAAAAATTCAAAATGAACCTTATCAGACCACGTTCGGTAGTCCCCATACACAAGTTTTTAACCAAATTCTTTAACAGAATTGAAGCAATAACTACAAAATCTTTCAAATGAATATAAACCATATAGGGTTACGTTTTGGTGTATCCCAGAATTTTCAACCACATTAGCTCCTATTTGCCATTTTGTGTTCTAAATCCCGCAGAGAATTGCTAATATAGCTCCACGTTTTTGCTTTCGAAAGATTTTCTGCAATTCAAAGCTATTAGCATCATTTTTAAAAATATCGTCCGTAATATGGATTTTGAAGAACCTCCATACAGAAAGTGGTAAAAATAGATCCACTTTTGAATACAGGGATTGCATTCGCGAATATGTCGAATCGAGATATACTGTGTTTTAATGTGGTGGAGGAGATATCACACACTAACTTAAGTTCTATTAAAATGATTTGTATTATTTTTGCCTTATTAAGTTTTCAATTGAACACATTTTGACCATTAATAATAATTTTCAATTGAACACATTTTGACCATTAATAATAATTTTAAATTTTAATTAATTAATAATTTGAAATAAATACCTCCAAAAATAAGAACAACTCGAATCGGTGGGTGCAGATTAGACTTGTATCGAATGTTTTCAATCCAAAATTTTTCTACGGCTCCCTTTTCAAACGCTGTTTGTTTATCCAGCTATTGTAAAAACTAATATACAGTTATGTAATAAAACTCCAAAACTTTACTATTTTACCAGAAGTGATAGATCCTGTGAAAGTCAACTAAAAATTGAGAAAATTACATTAAGAAAACATTTTTAACAGAAATGAGTAAAATTAAAATGATTGTTTTTGGTAATTAACGAAATTTGTCGCTAAGTTAGCAACCAAAAATAAATTTGTTGCTATAGCAACATTTATTTGTAATTTTAATTCATAGTTTTTGGTTTTAAATTTACCAATTTTTTTCCGTAACAAAAAAAATCGTTAGAGAATCCTACTACAGAAGTCGGGCAATACAAACTACGACTCATAGACTCCGAATCCTACTCGCAGTACAGTTTGAGACTACGCAAAAACATGGCCGAAAATAAGATCTCTAAAAACTCTCTGCAAAATTTTAGCAAAGTTCCGATAAAATAGGTTAAGTCGAAAAAACTCCATATGATACCTCAATGGTTGTTGTTGTTCCAGCTTATTTCCATCTTAATTGTACGAGTAGATGTTTATGGACTCGATGACATTAAAAACTTTCCAGGGACTATGCCCAAAGACTAATCACTTCTGTCGGCACAGCGAAGTTAAACTTTTGAAAATTCATAACTTTTGTTTTCAGGAAAACAAGTAAAAAGTATCAGTCGAGTTTGCCTACAGAGATATAGTCTCAGCCTGTGTGAGTTAGGACTTTTAGATATAGACAGATTGAATACGGGCGACGTAACCAAAATATTTTTCCAAAATTTGTATAGTCAGGAAGTTTTAGAATTTTTTGGACATATAAACTTTCCGACAAAAATATCGAAACATTTGGAGTATATAACTTCACGATTGTGGACGTTGCTTCATTTTGGTTGGTCACAGAAATATTTAGAGCTTTTGGACCATTCCTAACATAACCATGAACTTACCCACGAAAATAAAATATCGACATAAACAAGACCGCAAAGAGTACCATTGGTCAAAATGTGCAATGGATCCTCGAACAGCCCTTAAACTGCATTTATGTTGAACTTTTGTGAGAGAGGTATCGTGAGAGAGGTATCCGAAGATGTTGTCTCATATACCCTCCTGGTAGTTGATATATGTACGTCTGGAAGTAATTTTAGGATGTTCAAAGTTTCGGTCAAATCGTATAATTGAAATTTTGTGTATGAGGCACCTGAAAGAGTGAACCGATATAATCCATATTCGAACCTAATCTATATCTCGAAAAAATCGATTTGGACCTTCGAGAGTTATTGTGCGCACCATAGGGAAATATTTTGAAGTCTTGTGGAGGAAGTGTCCGAAGGAGTACACCAATATGACAAAGTTTCGGCAAAATATTGCGAGATTCAAAATTTGGACCAAATCTGTTCATCTGTTCGAGAGTTATCATGCGCAGCCAGCCAGACGGACGAAATGGCCTAAATCGACTCCGAATTATTTGAAGCTAGTTTCGTCAAATCATATTTTTAGTCTAAGAGCATTATTTCGATGAGGTAAATTTTTATCATTAACCTAAAGGTTGAGGGTACAATATACAATACAAATTACAGCAGATTTTAATACCACACGAAGGCTGTACGATAACTATCTGGCCTTACAACGAAAATGCGAATATATACCTTCAAAAATAATTTTATTATTTTCTTAAGGAGTCTAGATCATGATTAATACAATTTTTCATGCGCTCAAACCAATTGTTGAATCATTTTTTGACACCTCGAATTTTTTGAAACTTCATTTGAGTCACCTCCAAAACACTTCAGGAGCATCTTCTGGGGATAAAAAAACTTTGATCGCGCCGTTTTTCTTCCAAGGATGACCCTTCAATTCCACGTTTTTTAGGCCAAAACCTATCAAAATTTCCAAAAAAAGTTCAAATGGCGCCTGGCAACACGCCTATTGCCTAGGCCAGATAGTTTTTGTGCAACCCTCGATTAACCAATGTTGGAGCATTAATTTCGTTTACGGTTGGAGTATTCTTTGATTTCTTTGGGCATAGGTCCATGACATGCAAGTTTAAGCCAGAAATCGGAAGGGAACATAAACAACTTGTTGGCTTCCACCCATTTTTACCAATTTTTCTGCATTGATGCCAATACAGCTTCCACGTAAATTATTTTTATTATTATTATTTTCTCAGCTTCTAGTAGCGTTCTTCCAAAATTAAGCCTGTCAATGGAAGAAGAAAATATCACATTTACAACTGTGCAAAGTAGGTTGACTGTCTAAAAACGAATATATCACAATGTTGGCTAATCCAAGCCCATTTAAAATTTTTGCGATTTGAATTGTAATAACGAATATCACTGCTCTGCTTGGGGGCTTCTAAAGTCAAAGGTTGAAAGTATAAAATCTCACCTTTACAATAATGCAAAGCAGGTTGTTGAAGGTGGTAAAACAACGGAGATATCGCATTATTCGGTAATATATCCTATTTTTCCATTTTTTATTTTAATTATAATGAAAGATATCCCGGCGTAGGTTGGGCGCATTTCAACAAAAGTGACCAATACCCATAATTTTAACTGCATTTGAACTAACCCTTTGGCATTGCATTTTAACTGAACCTTTAGAGTAGAATAGAATGCAGTCCAATTTGCATCCAAAGCATGTGTTTTGATGCAGTGCTTTGGATTGAATTTAAAGACACTCTTTGGAATGTGTTTTTAATCAGTTCGTAGATGCAATGAAAATGCAAGCCATTGCAAAATGTCACAGAATAAATAAAATATATTTATTATTTGTGTAAAACAAGAATATTAAGAACATTATTACATTAACACAAGTTATGAAAATTCTTCATTGAATTCAATCGCAACTGAGTTTGTTTCTGAGCTGAGTTCTGGCTACATCGGCTAAAGTGGTTCTAAGATTGTCTTCCCATCATAAGTAGATATTTCGACATGTACTCCATCACCAGTCCAACTTTGGTTTGAATTTTTTTATTTTATATCAAAATTGTAGAAATTTAAGCACTCTTTTTTGTCTTTGGAAAAATAATGCGCTGCTTGTAGGTATCTACAAATTGGCTTGTAGGGATCTCTAAGCAACTGCTTGTAAAATGTATTAAACGGAGTGCCTTTTTCACGACTCCCTTGAACTGCATCCGGATGCAATTAAAATGTGAGAAATGGATGTCAATCGTTGGATCGCATTCAAATTCTGTTATAATGTACACGGAGGAAAAAAAGCCCCCCTCTAACATATGTCCCAAACATATTTTGTAGCAAACATATATATGTTTGCAACAGTCCCAAGCATAACATCTGTTTAGGTTTAGGCGCAAACAAATATTTGTTGAGGTGCAAACAAATATGGTAACATGGGGAGGGTGTGCCACGTTTTTGTTCAAAAAAAAAACATCAACACCGTTAGAGGTTTTCAAATATTATTTTTGGAAAAAACATAAGCATATCTTGGCTATAAGTTTTGATATATAAATGTTTATAATTTTGTTTTTAAAATATAATTTTTGAGAATATACAAAATGTCTAAGAAGTGGCAAAGCCACCCATGGGGCAGCTTTTCCACCGACGTGGTTGCCTACGCCAAGCGAATATAAAACTTCATTTACCACACTTCTTCCTTAAATATCAAAAGTGTACAATAAAAGAACGTTTTATCTATTGAATAATCAAAAATTACACTAATATTGACAAAAAGAAACAGATTCTAGCTTTCAATTGAAGTTGGTATGTTGAATTTAGATACAAAAGTTATAATATTACATCAATATGATACGTTTAGCATAATATTTGATTTTGACTTCACATTATAGTGTGGTATATTTATAACATAAACAATATAAGTTGAACCCGACAATTTTTTCGCATTAAACCAACCCCACCACCATCCTGGCATAAGCGCCCCACACCCAACATATTTCATAATATGAATAATTTTGGCATTTATAATTATTTTTTTAATATAAATTATTTGGATTTCTATTCTTTAGAAGTTGTCTTTTAACGGTATAAAATGTATTTTGGATATCACCAAAGGCAAACAAGATATAACAAAATATACCTTCCATGAACTTTTTTCTCAATACCCTGAAAAACACAAAACTGCTTGCACCCTCAATCATATCTTTGATACAAATGACAGTCTTCGCTAAACTCACAATTTTCCTTTAACGGTTTTTTTAGTATCATTTGTAGTTTTCAAGAAAATCTGCGGTGGCAAAGCCGCCCCATGTTACCATATAATATATGTTTGGGTGTAAACAAATATTTGTTTGGGTGCAAACATATTTGTATATATTTGTTTATTTGTTTGGATGAAATATTAATACAAAACCAAAAGGCACAAAAAACATACACATAATACAACATAAGTGTGTATGTAAATGGTGGTGGTTTTTCTTTTATTAGAAATACCAAACACAAAAGCAACAACAGACGCATAGGTACATAAAAAATTTCAAACACAAGAAATAGTGTCACCCTTTTAAAAAGGAAAACAAATAAAATATATTAATTATAAAATATAGAAACACCGTTGAACGCTTCTCGTTAGTTGTGAAATAAAACACATTCTCCTCAATATTGAAATCACCAACGGGAAACCGGCATCTGGAATCAAATGATTATATAATGTAATAAATAGGTACATCCATATTTCAAATATATGAATGTGCAATCTATTTTATATAATATATAACTTTATGATATTACCAATATTAAATGCGATTTCTTCTTTGTGCAATAAAATATTTCCATTAACCTTTTTGATTCAATAAAAAATTTCCAATTATAATATGGATTTAAGAAAACACAAAACACTGATTTATTCACTCACTTTACCGTCTTTACTCAATGACTGCCTTGAGGAAACTGAAGATAAAAAGCTCTCCGTCTTTCTCGTAAAAAAATTCATACCATTTTTTCCTCCTCGCTCGTTAGGTCGGTTAACTGTGAATTACAGAAAAAATTACTGCTTGTGGATGAATGAATCGCAACAACAGCAAAGAACGAAACACACGTGTTTGGCCGCATAGCGCATACACACCACTAATGCGAAAACAAACTTTTTCGCCCTCCCGTCAACATCTTCTATTGCACCATACACACGGCTAAATAAATGAGAGCCCTGTTGTTACGCTATCTTACAAAAATCCTCTCCCCACCCATAAAAAATATGTTCTAACATAAAAAAATGTTGGTACCCAAACAAAAAAAATGAGATATGTTACAAAATGTTGCAAACATATATTTGTTTGGACCCAAACACAGTTCTAACATATATGCATGTAGGGAATGAAGTGCCATTTTCATGAGTCCGTTTGAACAGCATGAAAACGTGCCGTGATAGAACTAGTCTACATTGCACTATTTCCAATTTATTTTTATGGGTGTTGAAGAAGACTTTCTGAGCTTTTAATTGTGTTACAAAAATGGTCAAACAGGTAGTTGTGAATTTTATTTCCATGGCGGATATCCCCGCTTCTGTTGAACAAATTCCAGATCAGATCACATGTACCAATGTGTGCACCTATTTTTTGGCATCGACAATTTTGGTAAATAACCAAATGCAACCATCGATCAATATAAATTTTAGTGGTGTGCTTTTATATATAGCCCAGTCAAAATATACATTGAAATAGCAAAAATTCCCACATAGCTGAATTTAGGTGGAGTGCTAAGGTTTGCCATAAGAAGAAACGTAATAAAAGTCCCCATCGATCCCATGGTTGATCTGACTAAAGTAAATATTGTAGACAGAAAAATTATCAACAAGTTTGATTTTTATAATTTTTTTACTAGAAGGAACCATTCTTGAGATATAGCTTTTCTAAAAAAACACATGATTTTTATGCACTTATAAGGGAAATATACACATATTCAGATGAACCGGATAAAATAAGCGAAGTAACCGGGTCTGTCCCCCCAAAAAATATATATTTTCTTGAAGAGCGAAATTATACCTATCTTTTAAAAAAATTCCAACAAAATCGGAACGTGTTTAGTAGAGTTATTCAATGTTAGAGGCATTTTATGCAAAAATAGCCCATTTAACCCACATATGTAATCGAAAGCCCAACGGGAACGACCCCAACGGAAACTCTCCGATTTTTTTCAAGTTTTGTCCGAAGATAGGGTTTATTGCGCTGATTACGGAAATGTATAATTTTCAAGGATGGCGGATCGATCCGGTTCGCCGCTTATTCGACCCGAAAGGCCAAATTTAAAAATCGGGTTTGATCCGGTTCTACTGAACCGATTACTGCAAGGTGGATATCGTTTGAGTGCTGATGGAAGAACCTAATACATAGTGTCGTTACTTTAACGGGTTCGCCTCATAATGTACTTACGCAGCTAATTTTTTATTTGACCTTTAGATCGCGATATCTCGAAAATGGTAAGTCTTTTTTAAAAATCATAAAGACAACTCTTGTAGACAATTATTAAATATACAACTTTTACTTTAGCCGGCTTACAGTTTTTAAGAAAAATTAAATAAACTGAATAATACCTCCAAAAATTACCTTTGACACCGAATAACTTGTTTTGCACATGGGATCGATGGGGACTTTTAGGACGATGCTTCTAATGGTGAACCCTAGCTCTCCACCAAAATTCAGCTCTGTAGGAATTTTTGCTATTTCCCCCTTATACACATGTCAATTTTGACTGGGCTAATATGGCTATTAACAGTTTCTTTTTCACAAATCCTCAAAAGCAAATACTATAATAATTGTTCCACAGACACCCCAGAAGGGACAAGGGAGACTTCTCTCATATCAATGAGTGCACCCCGATTCATTTTTACTCAATGATATGAGACCTACTGTTCATCGCAAAGTCCGAAAGGCGTGTATAAAGACACCACTTGTCATGGCTCAAATATTCAGGAAATGTCGTCAACATTACTGACGCAAATACTGAATATTCATAAAGTATTGTAACCAGTGCTCAAAGTTAAGTGGTTTTAAAGCTTTAATAGATAAATCCATTGTAGCAAATTATTTCCATTTTTATTATTTTTAACATAAAAGGACATGCCTTCATGAAGTCTATTTCGTCTTTAGTTGAATTGAAAGAAAACCAATTCTATTTCCAAGTATTTAGTATTTCGTCATTGAAGAATATAATGTGAAACAATAAAAACATGCATTTTACTTCTTATGCAGATCTACATTTGTATGAATTGAAAAAAGTGATTCTTACGTTTACAACATTTCAAACAATTTGTATTCTTCTTTGTTTGAAAAAAACACACACACACAATCTCAAGGACCTTTTATAGAATTGTGCAGCAACAAAAGAATATCCTTATTGAATACGAAAGAAATGTGAATAACATTTCAATTGCTGTATACATTTCAGTCCTAATATTCAAAACAATAATCATTTCAGAAACTTATTTTATTAACTTTTATTTTATTTATTTTGATTCTCATGTTGTCCTTTTATAATGTTTATTATATCCTACACCACCATGTAGGGAGGGTATTATAAGTTGGTTTTGGCCAAAATGTTTGTAACGCATCGACATAATTTATACTTATATACATCAAAATTAATGTCTCGACGAGCTGAGTAGATCTGGCTATTTGTGTCCGTCCGTCTGCCCATTTAAACCTTGTAATCACGCTACAGGTCGCAATATTGGTCGGATCGTCACGAAATTTTAGGGGGTTTGTGGGGGTCCTCGAGTGGAAGAAGCCTATTGATTTTGGCGATGGTCTCCACTTATGTGGAGAAAAAGAAAAGGTTTTCTTATAATGCGAATATCTCTGCTTTTATTAGGAGTATTTCATAAGCAAAGCCTGATAATGAAGGTGGAAAACTTATACCTTGACGACGGAGATATCGCATTAGTTGTTAATACATCCCATTTTTGCATTTTTGTAATCACGCTACAGGTCGCAATTTTCATCGGATGGTCAAGAAATATTGAAGGTTAATGGGTGGTCCCTGTGAGGAAGAAGCCTTTTACTTCTGGTGATGGTCTGATAATATTCATGGGTCGGAAGGGGAAAAAACTCATTTGAAGAAAAAATCAACTTTTTATTACAAAGCGAATATCTCGGCTTCTATAAGGGGTATTATTTATTAGCAATAGTCGCTAATCCAATTAAATTTTTAATTTTTGCTAAAAGCAAATCATGATGATAAAAGCAGAAAATCTCACTTTTACAATGATGCAAAGTAGTTTGGCGTAGGTGGTGGAAATTTTGAGGGTTAATGGGGGTCCCAGAGAAGAAGAAGTCTTTTGCTTTTGGTCGGATAATATTCATGGGTCGGAATGGGCAAAAAACGTATGTGGAGAAAATTCAATGTTTCATTCTTATGTTAATATCTCCGATGGAAGAAAAAAAATCCCTTTTACATTAATGCAAAGTAGGTTGGCGTATGTGGTCAAACAACGGAAATATCGCAGTAGTCGGTAATAGGTCTGTCTGGCTACCCTATAAATTGTAACAATTTGTACCAATTGTTGCTGGAAGTAGGTTGAAAAAATGATGTTGCCTGGCCAGGAACAATTTTTGCAACAATTATACATATCAAACACTTCTAATAAATATCTTAAAATTGGAAAATTTACATTGTTTCGCCCCTTCTTCCCAGTTACAATGACACTCCTCCAATTTATTGAACACTATAAAAGCTATATAAAAATTGTCAAAGGGAATTATTGAAGATCTATCGTCCAAAAATTGTGCACTTGTGTCATACTTATCCCTGATAATGCACACGGTTTTGTGCCTTTCAGGGTGATATCATTGTTATTTCAACTTATATATGAGTGAAAGACAAACAAATTTAGTTACCATAAAGCCAAGGTTTGCACTATTATTATACGCGAACTATTGTAGTTTACCAGTAACAAAGCTCAAAAATTTGACAAACAAATTTAATTTTCGTGGAAGTTAGACCGCATAAATTGATAAAAATGGGAAATACAAGTTGAAGCTAACGAAGTTTTTTACGTTGCTATTCGAGTACTTGTTAAACCATTCAAATGACGGACATCTGTCCAAAGTAAAAGTAGAAGAATACAAAATGAAGATTACACTTCTTATGTATCACTTTGCAAAATTTACACTGCATCCACCTTTTAATGATGCCGACATTTTGATTTTAGGTGTTTTTTTATTTTTGATTTAACTGGGACGCATTAAAAAAAAACAATAATAGGATTAAAGAACTCGCGATTACGCATAATTTATATGTATATTGGCTATGTAGTCCACACAGCATCACAGTAATATACTGCCAAAGCCAACAATTAGTGCAATATTTAAAAAAAAAACTATTTTTGGGTATAATATTTACAATATTCTTTTGAGTGTGCTGGTACCCCGCGATATTTTAGTTCCGGCGGAAACGGCTACTGCAAAAATTAAAACAAAATTGGGAAAAATGTTTTTTAAAACATCGCGGATTAATTTGCGTTTTCTGTGGATCGTTTCTTCTCCAGTTAAGAAACCGACACACCACTCGCATTTTTGCGGAAACAGAGTTTTAAAAAGTTAAGCTGTATGGAAGTTGTATCCGATTTATCCCAAAAATAGGTTTTGAGAGTACATCCACCGTTCTTGATAGATTTTATTAAAATTGGTTGGTTAAATTTGGCGACATCAAGAACATTTTGAAAAAAGGTGGCGAAGAGACCCTATACTACAATATATGTATTAAAAAATCCAATTGGACACTTAATAATGCAAGAACTGGCCTTTCTCTGCCATGATAGGAACGATGTGTAGCATGGGAGCAGGCCAGTTATCTAGCAGACATATTATTGCGACCTCTATCGTGTTTATGATTACACTACAAACATATAACTGGATATGACCACGTACACCAACACAATTTGCATCAATAGAAAGGTCAAGAGTTCCTTTTCCCAGTATAGCTTACTTACCCGGAATATGTCTTTCAGGAATAAAAATATAAGCTGTATATTTAAAATTTTCACACAAAAGTTGTGGTCCATTTAACCCTCTAAATATTACCTGATCATCATCTCAAATTGCAAGCTTCTTCTTTGTCATATACTCTTACCTTATTTGTAATTTCGAGGCGATCGGACTATTATTGCGACCTACAGAGACGCTAAAAATTGGATAAAAATTAAGTTTTTGCTCCATTCACCTGCTAAATATTTCACGATCATCACCAATAACAATAGGTGTCTATTCTGGTATGAACCCGACCTCCATGAAAAATTTCGTAACGATCGGTCCATAATTGCGGTCTGGAGTTTGATTACAATTTATAATGGACAGACGGACGGACACACATCTGAAAATCGCTTTATCTCGTCGAGATATAAAGATTGGTATATGTACCACATTGGGGGTCTCCGACGAATATTTCGCGGTGTTACATGAATTTTTGCCAAAACAAACTTATAATAACCTTTCCACGCAGTGGTGTAGGGTATAAAAAACAAAATTGTTGCTACCTTTGGTTCCTTTATTGACGGACAAATTGTTCTGCTTTGCCAAGTGAGCTGAATGTTTGCTGGTTTCTGCAGGAAATGTGTCTGTTTACTTTTTAAAATTTTCTTGCAAAAGAGAGAAAGTTCTTGCTGGGAAAGTAACTAGACAGACCTAATGCATCCCATTTTTCCATGTCGCAATTGTAGTGGGATCGTCACGAAATTTTGTTGATTAATGGGGGTCCCAGAGGGGTTGGGTTTGGTGATGGTTGCATAATTCAGTTTGGTGATGGTTGCATAATATTCAGGGGCCGTGTTGGATATTGTGCATGAAATGCAACCATACACAATAAGCAACACATACATATGTATATTAGCTACTCCTGTACTTCAAATAAGTAAGAAGATGATATCGATAAGTGAGTATCGATAATATAATAACTAGTAAGAGAATATATCGATAAGAATATTCTGGAGAAAGATACGCATGTAATATAAGCGTCGGTAACAGAAGATAACTTGCCAATTGAATAAAGTCCAAGTTGCTGTTAAGAACCCCTCAAAAATAAAAGCGTTTCATTCCTGGTGGTTATATTGCGAAAAGCTAAATACGTCCAATAGGTCGGAATAGGCAAAAAGATAATGTGAATGTCTTCGCTGCTAGTAGGGGTATTCCAAAAGGAAAGCCTGTCAATGGAAGAAGAAAATATCACCATTACAGATTTGCAAGTTAGGTTGGTGTCAATAGAAAGGACAAAAGTTTCATTTTTATACCCTACACCACTATTTCAACATTTCGTTTTATGCAAAAATCTCCGCTTCTAGTGGGGATATTCCAAAAGGAAAGTCTGTCAATGGAAAAGTTCACCTTTACATAGATGCAAAGTAGGTTGACGCACCATTTTTTAACTTGAATTTTAATGACGAATATCTCAGCATTGGTTAGGTACATTTTACCAACAGAACAATCATGACATACTGAGTTTTAAATTGATCCCAACTGTTTCACCAAAGTGGTCAAATACTTGAGATATGGACAAAGACGCTCTGATATCCCAATTTCTAATTTGTGGAATTGTATTTCCAATGCGGATATTTGTATTGGCATTGAAGGTAAAATATCAAAGTTATAGTAAAACGCAGAAATCTATCCTAATTTTAATATTTTGAAGTATTTTTTTAATGACAAATACCTCTGCTTCTCTCCTACAATATCGACAGTAGTCAAATATAAAATTATTAATTATTTTGGTTCAGTTAGCCCTAAGTCATTTGGTATAAAAGCTCCCAAAAAATTATCAGTGAAAAGCTTATGCACATGGCTAGTGGTGTAGGGTATCACCTAGTCGGCCCCGTCTCGGCTATATCCTTTGCTCACTTGTTACGTAAAGGAAATCCTTTATATAATATGAAATCGGATGCACATCCAAATCGTATGCACATTGCGCGGCTTTTACCCACTTTACCGTTTTTTGCATTGTGTAATGCAACTGACGGCACACTTTGGCCGCTGAGTAAAACACTGAAATATGTATAGATATTGAAAGAGATTGATTCGCTCTATCCAAAAACGGTTGTGCATCAACAGATTTTAACTAATTCGCGAATAACATGCTTTTTTAACTTTAATATTTTTTAATGAATGTTATTTGAATATTACTTTTAATTTCCTACTTTTATAAGATATCGCCGTAATCATCCAAGATTTTGCTCTTGATGAAGTTTTAACAGAATGCATTTATTATTGTATGGGATTTTAGCGAAATAGTTGGAGAACACCCAAATATTTTTTACTAATTTTTCTAATCAAACTAAAAACTATATATTTGTAACAATATTCCAACAATAAATTTTCCTTTTTTATTGCTGCTGTAATATGCCTATTAACATTTCTGTACGTACGAGTATTTATACCCTAAACCACTATGTGGAAAGGGTATTATAAGTTTGTTTTGGTAAAATTTCATGTAACACCGCGAAATATTCGTCGGAGACCTCCAATGTGGTATACCAATGTTCATATCTCGGCAAGATAAAGCGATTTTGAGATGTGTGTCCGTCCGTCCGTCCGTCCGTCCGAGTGTCCGTCTGTCCATAATAAATTGTAATCAAACTCCAGGCCGCAATTATGGACCGATCGTCACGAAATTTGGTATGGAGGTCGGTTTCACATCAGAATAGATCGCTATTTTAATTTTGCGGGTGAAATAGACCAAAAACATATTTTTTCCGATTTTATAGCTGCTCTGTGGGTCACACTAATAGTCCGATCGCCTCGAAATTTTAAATAAGCTAAGAGTATATGACAAAGAAGAAGCTTGCAATTTTAGATGGCGATAAGATAAACATTATGTTGTATTATTACGATGGGACCCAAAAAGTATGGCGCAACCATCTTACAACCCTGGAAAATAAAAATGTAATACATACTGAAAACTTCGGAGAACTGTAAGTTATGGTACTGGCATAGACAAACGAATTGTATAGACAAAAGATTACTCATGCTGTGTGCTGTCAACAGACTCAAACCAAAATACTGAATATTTTTCGAAGGCAATTTTTGAGAAAAATTGCAAGATTTTCTTTTACATTTTTATCCGAGGATGTAGATTCCGTCAAAAACTAACTTTATAGAGTTGTATTTATTGTAATTTTAATTGAGTTGTTCTGTCAACAAACTCGATGTTAAGAACATTGCTTAGAGCATTCCTTTGTCTATATGTACATTTAGTTTGTCTATGGTAAAGGGTTGTATACGAAGCATTGGCTTTAGGTAAAATAAGTTTTCTGAGGTTTATTTGAAGATCTTCTAAAACTTATTTAACGACAACGTCAAAACTTTGATTTTGGAACCTGAAAATCAAAAAAGTAAATACAATATAAAATCTTCCAAGACAAGACATTCTAGACGTAAATCTTATTTTCAAAAACTTTATGGATTCATCTGAGGAAAAAAGCTGGAAAAAGACCCCTCAGTAATATGCGAAACTTAAGAAAGATCAATGGCAAAAATACCAATAAAATATGACATTTCGAAATGTATCTTTTCATACCTATGAATATAACATACATTTAAAATTAGTGTTTAGTGAAAAACAAATTTGTGTTTTGAATGATGGTTAATGAATGACTATAATATATTTGATTTCTAAGACGATCCGAAATCAGATTCGTTCGAATTACTACCAAACGCCTTTCTGTGTAGAAAATGGTTGTTCGACTGAAAACAAAAAACAAACAAAAATAACTCATATATAAACAAAACGTATCTCAGGTAGCAGTTTGAACACATTTGTATTCGTATCGTCTTAACGAAACTGTTCATAAATCTCAGGTGGCAATAGCAATATTAAGCATCACAAGTAGTTCAATTGCAAAACGATTGAAGACCAGACTATAAACCGGATTATGACGGTCTTAAACTCGAGTTGTTTCCGTGCTGTGTGAAGGGTTTGATTTTTATTTGTTTTACAAGATGACCCATGGTATTATATAAATCTGGGACAGTTGGTGTTTTAATAAAAAATGTGCTTTTTTATTTTGTGTTGCAATTATTGTAGTATACATTAGGGCGCATCAATTATTCTAAAAGATGTCGCACAAAATCGTTTTTTCGTTCATTAGTAGGATTCTATAACTCATTTTTGCTGTTATCGATAATTGTCGGTAAAATTAAAATGCTTATAATTTCGATAATTAACGAGAAATAAAAAGTTGTCGCTGGCCTATAGCGACACAAACAGTGATGTCAACTTTTCTTTATGTTTTTAGTCATAATTTTGCTATTTAATTTTACCGATTTTTGCTGGTAACAGCAAAAATGAGTTACTGAATCCTACTACAGGTTTGTGTACCTGTATACTTTCGAAACATTTGTAGTTTGATATGAAGGACATAGGTTACTAATTTTTACAGTAAAACACAAAAATTCCACTTAGTGGTAGTGCGAGGCTCAATATTTACCACATAGACACACGGTTTCCTGTAGGGTTAATGTAGCGATAGCGTCCATTTTTAAATGGTTTTATTTAGCTCACCCCGTTTGTTTTATTTATTCTTGGCTCAAATTTAGTAATTCAAATTTTACCCTCTTCCTGTCAACCGATTAATCTGAAATTTTGTATACACTTATATTTTGGTGACAATTCAATTATGTTTATTCATTATCATTATAAATTCAAGATGGCCGCCGCTACAAAATGGCGGATAACGTAGGTTTTATCAATCCCATCAATATGGGTATCAAATGAAAGGGCTCAACAAGCAGAATACAATATACTATAAAAAAAATTGAAATCCAAGATGGCGGCCGCTACAAAATTGCGGATAACGTAGGTTTTATCGATCTCATCAATATGGGTATCAAATGAAAGGGCTCAACAAGCAGAATACAATCTATCTTCTATATATATAAATGAGCTTGGTGATAAGTGATTGACTGACTGACTGACTGACTGACTGACTCATCATCAACGCCCAGCCAAAACGGCTAAAGCTAGGAGCTTGAAATTTTACCAGTGGGTCACTGTTGATGCAAATGTGCGAGATAAGGCCGGGTTTTAGAAAATTCGTCCTGGAACCACAAAAAATAACAACAACAAAAATCCTTATTTTTCATTACTATTACGTACTTGTTCACTTAGTTGGCCCTCTGCAAGACATGTGTAAAATTAACAATGCCATAACTTCTTGATATCGTAAGAGATCACACATAATTTCAAATTTTGTAGTTTACTTCTAGGCGCACTTATTTTATCGTAAGCCACTAAATAATAGAAAGACAAGACATTTGTTATCTTCCATTGCAACAGATGTCGCAGTTGGTGATAATGGTGTATAAACATCAATTACGCAAATGAACAAATGAGTTGCTGTTGAAGACAACATTAGGGGAATAAATTCAGAAATCGGCCAGAAATAACAACAACTAAAAACTGTATGGACCTGACTTTTTGGTAATAACTAAATGTTTGCAAATCAATGAAAGTGCAATAGAATTGTGCATATTACCACGATTTATTTGCAATTAAGAATTTTATCGTATATGGAGATGTACAGTCATAACTATTCAATTTTCAATTTCAAAATCTGTAATTTGATGAAATCGCTAAATAATTAATGAAATCAATAATAGGCCCCAGGAATATAGGAATATAGGAATTTGGTATGGAAATCAAGGTTGGGAAGTGGTGCTTCTAAAAGGAAATGGTTTGGAAAATTACCAATCATGTGTACGAAAAGTACTAAATTTAGTACAATTTAGATTTGGGTGAACGTAAAGAGCTGGAAACCTGAAATTTGGAATTAAGGTTACTGTTGTAGTGTAGGATTGAGATATGAAGGTAGTTTTGGAAATTCGTGCTTATGTGTACGAAAAGTACTAAATAGTACTAAATTTGGTACAATAGGGATTTGGGTGAACGGATAGAGCTGGAATCCTGATATTTGGAATTGAGATTACTGTTGGAGTGTAGGATTGAAGAACTTTTGGAAATTCGTACTTATGTGTATGAAAAGTACTAAATGGTACTAAATTTGATACAATGGGGATTTGGGTGAACGGATAATAGCTGGAATCTCGAAATTTGGAATTGAGATTACTGGTGGGGTGTAGGATTGAGGTAGTTTTGAAAATTCGTACTTATGGGTACGAAAAGTACTAAATGGTGCTAAATTTAGTACAATTTGGATTTGAATGTACGGATAGAGCTGGAAACCTGAAATTTGGAATTAATATTACTGTTGAAGTGTAGGATTGAGATATGAAGGTGGTTTTGGAAATTAGTACTTATGTGTACGGAAAGTACTAAATGGAACTAAATTTTGTATAATGGGGATTTGGGTGAACGGATAGCGCTGGAATCTCTAAATTTGGAACTGAGATTACTGGTGGAGTTTAATATTGTGGAAGTTTTGGAAATTCGTACATAGGGTACGAAAAATACTAAATAGCACTAAATTTGGTACCGTTTCGATTTGGGTGAACGGATAGGGCTTGATTCCTCAAATTTGGACTGAGGATCACTGATGAAGAGTAAGAAAGATGCACCAAAGGGTTTTTGGAAACTTGAGTGTACGAAAAGTAATAATTGGTACTAAATTTAGTACAATTTGGATTTGAGTGAACGGATAGAGCTGGATTCCTGAAATTTGGAATTGATATTACTGTTGGAGTGTAGGACTGGGGAAGTTTTGGAAATTCTTACTTATGTGATTGAAAAGTACTAAATGGTACTAAATTTGGGACAATGGGGATTTGGGTGAACGGATATAGTTGGAATCTCGAAATTTGGAATTGAGATTACTGGTGGGGTGTAGAATTGAGGTAGTTTTGAAAATTCGTACTTATGGGTACGAAAAGCACTAAATGGTACTAAATTTAGTACAATTTGGATTTGGGTGAACGTATGTATGTAGCTGGAAATTTGGAATTAAGATTACTGTGAAGTGTAGGACTGAGATATGAGGGTGGTTTTGGAAATTCGTACTTATGTGTTCGAAAAGTACTAAATTTGGTACAATAGGGATTCGAGTGAACGGACAGAGCTGGAATCCTGAAATTTGAAATTGAGATTACTGTTGGATCATAGGATTGGGGAAATTTTGGAAATTCGTATTTATGTGTACGAAAAGTACTAAATGGTACTAAATTTATTACAATTTGGATTTGGGTGAACGGATAGAACTGGAATCCTGAATTTTAAGTATCAAGGTTGGGAAATGGCGTTGAAATAAGGAAATGGTTTTGGAAGTTCGTATTTATGATTACGAGCAGTACTAAATTTGGATTTGGGTGAACGGATAGAGCTGGAATCCTAAAGTTTTGAATTAAGATTACTGTAGGGGTGTAGGATTGAGATAGTTTTAGAAATTCGTACCTTTGGGTACGAAAAGTACTAAATGGTACTAAATTTGGTACAATTTGGATTTGGATGAACGGATAAAGCTGGAATTCTGCAATTTGGAACTAATATTACTGTCGGACAGTAGAATTGAGATAGTTTTGGAAATTCGTACTTATGGGTACAGAAAGCACTAAATTCGGTACAATTTGAATTTTAGTAAACGGATAGTGTTGGAATTAGGAATTAAGATTACTGTAGGAGTGTAGTATTGAGGAAATTTTGAAAAGTCGTACGTGTGCGTACGAGAAGTACTAAATGGTACTAAATATGGTACAATGTGGATTTGGGTGAACGGGTAGAGCTGGAATCCTGAATTTTTTGTTTGGGAAAGAAATGGTACTAAATTTGATACAATTTGGATCCGGGTGAATTAATAGAGCTGGAATCCTGAAATTTGGAATTACGATTACAGTCGAAGAGTAGGATTCAGGTTGTTTTGAAAAAGCAAACTTATGGTTACGAAAAGCACTAAATGGTACTAAATTTAGTACAATTTGTATGTAGGTGAACGGATAGCCGTGGAATCCTGCAATTTGAAAGTATGATTATTGTAGCCCTGTTGCGTTGAGGAAGTTTTGAAAATTGGTACGAAAATTCTAAATTGTTCTAAATTTAGTACAATTTTAATTTGGTTTAACGGATAGAGTTTGAATCCTGAAATTTGGAAGTAAGATTACTACTAAAGTGAAGGATTGAGGTAGTTTTGGAAAATCTTTCTTATGGGTACGAAGAGTTCGACTTGATACTAAGTTTGGTACAATTTGGAATTGGACGAACGGATACAGCTGGAATCTTGAGATTTGGAATTACTGTAATTATTATGGAATTTACTGTAATTATTTTGTATTAATGTCCGTGTATGGCTGAGATATGTCGTCGAAATACGTACCATAAGTATACGAAAATTACTTAATGGTACTCAATTTGTTTTTGGGTGTAGGGACAGTGCTGGAATTTTTATTTTTTGGTGTTAGGGTGTGTATTGGTGTGCAACGTTGATCTCGCTGTTAATGTGTAAGGGTGAGATACGGCTGATCTTTTTTAAAAACGAACTTAAGGGGTACGTACAGTACTAAGATAAAAATAAATATTGATTAAAATTGGTATTAGTGCGACCAAATTTTCAGTGTTTGTCATTTCCATATTATATATTGTTTATTTGTTTTTTTTTTTATATCCTTTCCGCATACGAAGTAGCGGGCATTTTGCTAGTATACTATAAAAATTGAAATCCAAGATGGCGGCCGCTACAAAATAGCGGATAACGTAGTTTTTATGAATCCCATCAATATGGGTATCAAATGAAAGTGCTCAACCAGTAGAATACAATGTACTATATAAAATTAAAATCCAAAATGGCGGCCTCTACAAAATGGCGGATAACTTAGGTTTTATCAATCCCATCAACATGGGTATCAAATGAAAGGTCTCAACAAGTAGAATACGATTTACTATGCAAAATTGAAATCTAAGATGGCCGCCGCTACCAAATGGCTGATAACAATTTTTTATCAATCCCACCAATATGGGTATCAAATAAAAGGGCTTGTCAAGAAAAATACGGTGCACTATACAACCTCAATATTTAAGATGGGCGCAGCCACTAAATGGCGTATAATTAAGATTTAAATTTAGAAATTGAATCTGTAATTTAGGTATCTGATTAATCCAGCCTGAATCCACCACCCAAGTCAAGATTTTTTATCGTGTTGAGGACTGTGTGGCGTTTGGGTGGCTAAAAATGATACGTCGTTAGCGGTACACCACCCAAGTTAAGGTGAAAGGTTAAAACGCGCCGAGAACTGTATGGCAGTGGATAAAAATGATATGTCGTTAGCGTTTTCCCCTCAAGACTCAGGCGCATCTTGTTGTAAATAGCCTTGCCCCTTTATTGGACCTCTGGGGGGTCGACCGTTTAAATGTCCATTACTCGTGGGAACAAAATGGTAAAAAAATATAAAAAATACAAACACAAATAAAACAGAAACAGCAACACAACGTAAACGAAGGCTTCAAAAAGCGAAAGAAAAGTATAAAGCAAAACGAGCTAAAGAAAGTGAAGGTGATAGAAATAGTCGATTACAGAAACGACGGGAACAATTAGCGTCAAAAACACCTGAGCAATATGAGGCCAGGTTAAAAAAGCAACGTCAGCGATATACACAAATGACGGCGCCAGAAACGCCTGAATAATATGAAGCCAGGTTAACAAAGCAACGTGAGCGATACACACAGATGATAGCGTCAGAAACGCCTGAAGAATATGAAGCCAGGTTAACAAAACAACGGGAGCGACAATACAGATGTGTGTTGCCTTTAATACTATCATGGGCTTCTACAATACATAAAATGCAGGGCAGCACTGTGGATCACGCAGTCGTATATTTAGGTGCGAAACTGTTTGAAGAAGGTCAAGCCTACGTGGCTCTTCGTAGAGTAAGATCTTTGCAAAGACTACGTATAGAGGAGTTGGACTGCAATAAACTAACGGGCAAGAAACCTTGCAATAATGAAGCACTAAATGAATTAAACAGAATGCGAAATAAAAACTAAAAACTAGAAAATAAAAATAGGTAAAAAAATAGGTAAACGGCTTTATGTTAAACATACATTGCAATGTTTAAGATAAATGTACTAAAAACCAAATAAAAATAGGTAAAAAACCTTTTTAAGTTAAACGGTTTTATGTTAAACATACATTGCAATGTTTAAGATAAATGTACTAAAAACCAAAAAATAATAAAATAGATACAGTCGTGGGAATTATAAACATATGCATAGACTAGACTAAAATAAAACCGTGGGGCACGTCAATTGTCTACAATCGTTGATTAAAATGTTTGTTTTGTAATGTTACACTATAATTAGGCAGTTGTTCAACCGACAACGATGGACGTGTGATAAGTAGGGCTAGAATGTGGAAACAAGCTAGCAAGCTCGATTATAAACGAGTTTTAGGGTTTCATAGTTGTGAGCGAGTAGTACTTTGTCGATTAAAGACAAACTACGAGCAGTGAAACGATTCCTCGCCAGCCAGCAGTGTAAATGTCCAACGATAAACTAGTTGAAACATCTCTTTTTTTACATGGAGTGTATAACTATTGGAATTTCCATGAGCAAGAAAATAGTAAGTAATTTCCTCACCGTCTGCGGGCCAACTGCCTAACGACGAATTAAACGATTCTTCTATCGCACATTAAGTCGATAATTTGTAGACAATTGACGTGCCCCACGGTTTTATTTTAGTCTAGTCTATCCATATGTTTATAATTCCCACGACTGTATCTATTTTATTATTTTTTGGTTTTTGTACATTTATCTTAAACATTGCAATGTATGTTTAACATAAAACCGTTTAACTTAAAAAGGTTTTTTACCTATTTTTATTTGGTTTTTAGTACATTTATCTTAAACATTGCAATGTATGTTTAACATAAAACCGTTTAACTTAAAAAGGTTTTTTACCTATTTTTATTACGTTATAGACTCATTACATCAATTTTGCTGCAAATTATGTATAGTACACATTGACAAGCAAAACTGACAGTCATCGAGGTCTACTTCGTGAATATCAAAGCCTAACGTACGTTGGCTGTCATTTTTGATTGATAGTGTGTACTCCCCTTTAAGCGGGGTACACATGACACATGAGTTTTGACTGTCAGTTTTGCTCAAGTAATCGGTTGGTTGCCAGTGTGGCCGTTCATTTTTGTCAGTCATCATTCAACCACAAAATATTTTGTGGTTGCTGGATAGTTTGACATTTATCGATATTTCCGAAAAATCGACAGTCAAAACTGATCGTGTGTACCCCGCTTTAGAATATAGGGTTTTCGGAATATGTACAAAATATTTTCAATACACGTTGGTATAGCCCTCATTTAACCATACCGGCCGTTAGGATACATTTTCCTATGTATTTTTTTGTAATTTGGCATTTGTTGTTCTTTGTAGATAGAAAACCTCTGTGCGAAATATTAGCAACATAGGTTTAGGTTTTGAAGTATTTTAAAGTTTAAAGACAAAACTTTCAATCAACTTTGGTCCATCATCATACCATCAATTTTATACAGAATGTCTTACATTAAGTTCAGGTTGTCACTGCATTTTTATTTTTACCGTTTCATTTGCGATAGGAATCTTAGTATCACAGAAATCATCATTTGTAATGATTAGTAGATTAATTTTTTCAATTTCACTGTCGCTTTAAATTTTCACTTTTTTACATTTCTGATTTTAAGAGTAAAAATAACTGTTTTGTAAAATATTAAGACTGATAGATTTGTGCATACCGGTTGTTCCTTACAAAAAATTATGAAGCAACTTTTAAATGCATTTTTTAAGGCGTTGCGAGGGGTAAATTGCGTTGGGTACTTATCTAACGAATTCAATAAAATTCAATAAAAAACGGAAAATTAAAATAGGTTTTAATTTGCATACTAAATTTGGTACCTTTGGTTTTGTGGGAACAGATAGATTTCTAAACTGATATATAGTATTGGTGTTGAGATAAAGTGGTGATTTTAAAATACAGTTCTGTAAGTTTACAAATGGGGATCACTGGGGTTGTGTGAACAGCAGAACCAAGAGCAAGCTCAATTTTTACAGACGGGTAGAGTTTTTGATAATTAGTGTTTTCGCGGTACGAATATTACTAAATGTTAATTAACATTAAAGTGCTGGTATTAACTAACAAAGAAATCATTTTTTTTTTGCCTTCAAAAAATACAATACCATAAGATGCGAAGGGAAGGAGGGAGGGAGAGACATATTTGCTTACGATTGTAGACTTTAATTTTTGAAGATAAGTCGATTTCCGTCAAACTTTATCGCGAACGATTCGATTTATGTAGTTCTTTTTGAAACACTCTTGACTGTCGTAAGTAGCATTACTGGCTTTTATTTTGATAAAAAAAGTTGTAAATGGGAAATGGAGACATTATATTCTGAATTTTGGTCAATTTATTTATTATCCTGCTTTATGCCATGGGGATTTTCCGCTAACGAAGTAGCGGGCATATGCTAGTTTCATATATAATATCAGCTAGAAGTGGTGTGTGCGTGGCTTTATTCAGTATTGAATAATATGTATGTATTCCATCATAAAGGTAATTTCAGACATTAATAGGCAAAATGTTATTCATTCGTGCAAAAGGAAATAATTTGGAATTTTTCTTTCATTCCATAATAAGTTTTCATAAACTGGTATTTCAAAGCGGTTGCTGCATGACCTTTTTTAATATTAAATGAAATAAACGTTATTCAAGTCATTAATAGGCAAAAGTTCATTTATTATCGCAACAAGAACTAATTTTTGAGAAAAAAGTTCAAAAAGTCATAACCCTAATATACAGTGTTGGTCACAGAATTAGCACACCCCTTTGGGGCAAAATGATTTCAGTCAGCTAAGAGTTTTGATAGGGCAAATTGAAATATTTTCGTAAACAAAATCCTTTTCTATAATGTATTTAACAGATTTAATGATATAAGTGAATAGTATTAACAGTGGTTTTTTGAAAATAAAAGTTTTGTGAAGACGTCCAAATTATCAAGGGGACATATAATTAGCACACCCTATGATTTTTTAATTTAATTTAATTAACATACAAAAATTAATTTATATTGAAGTTAATTCGTATTCAAAAGGAATTGAACAAATCATTTCTTCAAAGAAAAACTAATTTATCACCACGGAATCTCAAAATATATCCCAATAGCGGACCATTTTTCGTAATGTACACCTAAACGTCAGAAAGTCGCCAAAACTTTAAAAACAAATGTACAATTGGATCTGAAATTATTGGAATTGTTAACCGATTACTGAAATTTAAATATAAAGTGCAAAAACTTTTCAAAACGTGTTTAAGGTAGATGATTCATTCAAGAAAATTTTCGATTTGGAATGGTTTTATAGAATGAAGATCAATAAAATGCACCCTTATGTAAAGAAGGATCAACTTATCACACCATTTGTTATTCAAAATTACTAGTCTGAATAACACCAAAGACCTATCACTACAAAACTGTCAACAAAGCGCTAGGTGAACACGTAGCACATGAGTATGTTTAAAGGTATAACCCCTTCTAACAATAAAGGATTTTGAGGTTTGCTGAAATTGGTCAGAATCAATGAAAGTAGGCATATACCATGGCAGAACTACCAGTTAGTGGTATCACACCAGCTGATCGAATATGAAAAGTCAAATCCCTTTATAAAAAATTATTTTTGTTGTAATTTCCCCAACAACATAAAGAAAGTTTTGACATAACATATTCGAAATTTTACGATGCCACTACCTGGGTAATTGTGCCATGGCATATACTATTCAAGATAAATGTTTTCTGGATCATTGATTGCAAATTTAATCGTTTTAAGCTCCGGGAAACATATTATCTTGCGGTCTCACTAGACTATCTCCAATTTGCCTTATGTTTACAAAATTATTGAAATTTGCATAGGTCCCATAGAGATGAACATAGGTTTATCGTGGCATACATCACGACATATCGGTAAAATTCAGTCCAGATGGATAAGTATTAAAATAATCAATAGCTCAAACCTTCGTATTATAGTTTCTTAATGAAAATTTTTGTGTCAAACTGATTTTACAGATGCACACTGCTGGTTGGTACATCCCACTATTCGCAAATTAAAGAGATGAACAAGAATATGATGTTTTATTTGATGTTTCTATGAACTACTTGCCTCATTGAATTTGTTTACATGTGCAAAAATCGATAAAAACACTAAAAAACTGAAATTTCCATCAGTCCTTGGTACCCAAGGTGCACCCCATATAATTCCCTTCTGACACTGAAATTTCGGAGACTGGTGGAGAGTATAACTAGCAGACTGGAACTTATTCCCAAACGAAAGGGATTTAAAACTGATCATGGACAAACATATTGAAACTATTCACAATATTAGTGATTCTTTTAAGGTGTGCTAATTACGTGTCCAGTGAATTTAGGACATTTTTTACATTTTTGGGGGTTAGTTAAATTGACAGTTATGTTTCAGTTTCTGTATTGCGTTGTATTCTTTAAGCATACTACTTAGAATATATTAGAACAAATACTTTATTCAATACAACTACTTTTGAAGGTATTTTTAGGCAAAATAAATTTTGGTAGTGGGGTGTGCTAATTGTGTGACCAACACTGTATGTACATATTCAACATTTTAGACCCAAACAAGTGACGTATTGTATTTTTTCATTCATTTCTGATTCTTTACATTTGCAAAAATAATTGACATACTGTATGTAAATATTCAATTGGCCAAGATTGTATTTGCTATAGTTAAAAACAAAAACGTTCGTGTGGTCACAAATTTGAAAAGTTTTTATCTAACAATGACCAACTAATTTATTCTTTTCCAATTTAAACCAAATTCGGTACATTTTCTATTCCTCAAGTATTCAGTTTAAATGTTACATATTCTAAATTTAATTTATTTTCCCAACACCCAAAAACTTTTTCAATTATCGAATTCTCAGAATTCATTGAACAAATATTGACGCCAGTCTGAACAAATTTAGAATGAAATTTAATTATTTACTTGGTGGCACCATTCGTTATTCTAGTTTTGTCCAATATTTTCGGGCAATAACATTTGTTTTATTTGACAAATAAAGAGATATTGCTTGAACTGCAAGAATTAACTAAATTTTATTATTTGTTTCGATATCATAAAGGCAAATTCGATATCATAAAGGAAATTAAAAAAGTTAGATTCTTGCAGATTCTGGAACAGAGCATTTGTTTACATATATACAGGAATTATTGGATTAAAGATTCTTAATAAAATGAAGAATTTAATTAAATAAATTAATAAGGAAAAAAAGGGATTATACACATGACAAACTATTGACGGATTACAGAGAATTATTCTTAAACAAATCACTTGACCATGTATTTAATTTGACGAATTTTCAGCTTCTCCACTTCAGAGGTCCGCAAAATGCATATAAAAGGCACACTCTATTGCCTTTTCCCAAAAGCGAATAGTGCAGTGCCTTGCATATAAAAAATATGAATGTGCAAAAAGCAGATTCACCACAAAAAATGATTCACTGCTTTAGTGCATGCTTGCTTGCTTTTACATTTGTATTCACACGATTCGCAAATGCAGTATGCACAATACTGCATACCACCACACAGTATCGTACCATATTCTGTTTGAATAAATGAATACATTTGCCAAATTTCGCTTTTTCTTTGAGGTTCTTTAATAATAGGATAAACTAAACTAGTAATTGTGTTTATTGTCTCAACATTAATTTTTTTATGTTTATTAACATGTAAATTTGACCAGAAATATCTACTGCTTTTTGTATTGCAACGTGATTTTTCGAAGGCAGCGTGCAAAAAAAAGGCAACGAGCTCTTGTAGTGTGTTGTGTGTGTGCAATTGGCACACACTCATGAAAGTAAAGGCAAAGCAAGCAATAGCATTAAACAGAGATGGCAATAACAAGCAATGAAAAAAGCACGAAATCGCGAATATGCATTAAAAGCGAGTGGCATTTTGCGGACCTCTGCTCCACTTGAAATTTTATCTGTCAATAAGTAACCTAGAATTGCTTATAAATGAAGAATTCACTTATATTGACGGAGAAGGGACCGACGAAATTCGGTGGCTAAAAGCGATATTAGTAAGATGAGGTACGTACATATTGTCGGTGTCAAGCTTGAGTGTTCCATACGCCATTTTTCCGTTTTAAGATATCTATAATAAATTACTACTTTTGCGTCGTTATGTTGATATCTCGAAAACTAGGGCGGATGGGCAGAAGCTGTCCAAAAATATGATATTTAATAATTTTTGCACATAAATATTGAGTAATTATCAGGCATAAATATAAGTTCTCTGCAGATATTTTACTTTAATACAGGATGTTTTACTATTTAATATATGTAGTTTATTTTATTACGAACACGTTTGGAATAAATAAGTTTTAACTTAATCTGCCGATTGAAAAGTTCTGCAAAACAATATTTTCTTTTACATCTTCTGATGTGAACTATATTTTTGTAGAGTTTATACAGGTAAGCAAACTTCTGACAAAATAATAAAAAGTTTTGGTTCTATAGTAACTTCAATATCATCGTTGGAATTGCTCAATCTTAAACTTCTAATATTATCGGCCTGTCTCTTTAAGACGATTCGAAGAAAACTTCGTTAGAATTACTACCAAACTCTTGTTATTGGGAAATTTTTTGTTTGATTGAAAACAAAATCGAATCAAAAACAGAAGTTTGATTTCGAATCGTCTTGATGAAAATGAGGGTATGTCATCTATGGACTTATCTCCATAATTTTTGGTGGGGTCGTTTCTGTACCATTGGGAACTCCAAATGCCAAGTTACAGCCAATGCTGGCTAACACTTGAAATCGGGTGCTACCACTATATGGGGGCTATACCAAAACCTCGACCGATGTCAACAATTTTTGGGGGACAAGTTTCTGTACCACTGGGGACTCCAAATGCCAAGTTTCACCTAATTCGGCTTAAAAATGAAGATAAAATCCTTAAAACACCTGAAACACTGGACCTATGTCCACAATTTTTGGTTTGGAAGTTTCAGTACCATTGGGAACCCCAAATGCCAAATTACAGCCTATTCGGGTTAAAAATGAAAAAAAAAAAATCATTAAAACACTTGAAATCAGGTGGTACCGCTATATGGGGGCTATACCAAAACCTGTACCTATGTCAATCATTTTTAGTGAGGAAGTTTCTGTTCCAATGGGGGGTCCCATTGCCAAGTTACAGCCAATTCGGCATAAAAATGAAGATAAAATCCTCATAATACTTGAAATCGGGTGGTACCGCTATAAGGGGGCTATACCAAAACCTGGACCTATGTTCACAATTTGTGGTGGGGAAATGTCTGTATCATTGGATTTCCCAAATGCCAAATGACGGCTAATTTGGCCAAAAATGAAGAAAAAATCCTCAAAATACCTGAAATCGGGTGGTACCGCTATATGGGGGCTGTATGAAAAAAAATGGTCCCATATTCATGTATTGTCATTCAAATATAAAAAGTGTGCAAAGTTTCAGTTAGATTGGTCAACTGCAACTGTGTGGAAAATGAGTTACTAAATTTGAAAAACAAGTAAAAAAACACCGTTAAAACACTGTAAAAATGGTAAAAATGGACCAACATTGGTTTTGATTTCATATTCATGTATTGTCATCCAAATCTGAAAAGTGTGCAAAATTTTAGTTCGATTGGTCAACTGCAACTGTGTCAAAAATGAGTTACCAGATTTGAAATGCAAGTTAAAAAACACCGTTAAAACGCTGTAAAATGGACCAATCTTTAGCTCTGTTCCTTTACGTGCAAGAATCTTCAAGTTTTACCACTTTTTACTCGAAAAGTGTTTCTTTACTTCAGGCACCATATTCGTACAATTCATATGGGAGTAGTTTTCAACTTTTACTACTTTTGCCGGTTTTACCATTTTCAAAAGTAAAGGAACATACTATTTGTTTTAATTTCATATTCATGTATTGTCATCAAAATCTGAAAAGTGTGCAAAGTTTTAGTCCGATTAGTTAACTGCAACTGTGTCAAAATTGAGTTCCCAGATTTGAAATGCAATTTAAATAAAACACCGTTAAAACACTATAAAAATGGACCAATATTGTCTTTGATTACAAATTCATGTATTGTCATCTAAATCTGAAAAGTGTGCAAAGTTTCAGTTCGATTGGTCAACTGCAAATGTGTTTAAAATGAGTTACCAGATTTGAACTAAACGGACACCAAAGCAAGGTAAATTAAAACACTGTAATAAAAAAACATTTTTACCAAAATTTGTTTATATAGGTCCACGTTTTGGTATAGCCCCCATATAACACCCCATATATAGTACGCGTCACTTTAAGATATTTTGAATGTATTAGTCCCATTTGACCACAGAATCGGTTGTAATTTGGTATTTTGTTTGATACAGCTCTCGATTTCGGTATTTTGAAGATTTTAGCTATATTATCCTGCCAAAATGGTTGAAAGTTGATATTTAGTCCTTCTTTGGGATGCAAAACTTTCTCCCAGAAATTTATCGGTATCGGTCCATGTTTTAATGTACCCGCCATAGAACGGTATAGACCAATTTTCGGTATTATGAAGGTTTAGCCTCATTATTGGTAGCCTCATATTTGGTACTTAGTCTTCGTTGAGGGTATAAAACTTTCCACCTGAAATTGGTCGGTATAGGTCACAGTCTTCATATAGCCTCCATAGAACGGTACATTCCGATTTTCGGTATTTTGAAGGTTTTAGCCTCATTATTTCACCGAAGTGGCTGAAATTTGGTATTAAGTCCTTTTCTGGGCTACAAAAATTTTCCTCAGATATTTGTCGGTATAGGTTCACGTTTTGATAGAACGGTACATCCAGACTTTCGATATTTCGAAGGTTTTAGCCTCATTATCACACCGATGTGGCTGAAAGGTGGTATTTAGTCTTTTTGGTGCTAAAAAAACTTTTCCCCAGAAATTTACTGGTATCGGTCCACGTTTTGATGTACCCCCATAGAACGCTACATCCCAATTTTCGGTATTTGGAAGGTTTTCGACTCATTACAACACCGAAACAGCTGAAATTTGGTACATAGTCTTCGTTCATGGTATAAAGCTCTCCACTTGCAAATATTCGGCATAGGTCCGCGTCTGCTATATGAAGAACGGTGCCTCGCGATTTTCGGTACTTTGAAGATCCTTAATATCCCACCGAATATTATGAAATTTGGTATTTAGTGTTAGCTGCAAAATTTTCCATTTGAAATTTGTCGGTATTGGTCCATGTCTACATATAGCCCCCATAGAACGGTACCTCCCGATTTTCGGTATTTTCAATGTTTAAGCTTCATTATCACACAGAAATAACTGAATTTTATTATTTAGTCTTCGATATGGGAATACAACATTCAAATACTAGCAGAGAATTGCAGGAATAGATGCAATTTTTAATATGACCCACCCAAGTTACGGTATTTTTTTTTTCTTACATTTTTGAGGAAATTCTTCATTAAAATTCATTTCCCCACCGAAATGGATGGTATTTGGTATTAAGTCGTTGATAGGGGAATGAAACAGTCCGCCTGAAATTTGGCGGTATAGGTCGACGTCCTCAGATAGCCCCAATGGAACGGTACCTCCCGAATTTCGGTATTTTGAAAGTTGTAGCCTCAATATAACACCGATATGACTGAAATTTAGTATTTAAACTACCATAGGTGTAAAAAAAATTTGGGGAAGAGAATTATTAGTATAGGTTCATGCCTTCAAATAGCCCTCATATTAGCATACTTCCCGATTTTCGGTATTTTGAAGGTTATGCCATCAATATCCCATCGAAACGGATGAAATTTAATATTTAGTGGTATAAAACTTTCCACCTGAAATTTTCCGGTATTGTTCCATGTTTTTATATAGCCTCCGCAGATAGATCCCTCGGTATTTTGAAAGTTTTAGCAACATTATTCAAAAGGAATAACTGAAATTTGGTATTTAGTCTTCGCTGTAGTTACGAAACTTTCCTCCAGAAATTTATCGGTACAAGTCGACGTTAGAACGGTGTTCCCGATTTTCTTTAGCTATCCAAATCCACAATATCCAGGTTTAGATCTAATCGGTATTGCCCATTTTTATGTATTTCTCCCGATTCGGAAAATTGTAAATATTGATCCATGTTTTGGAAAGAACAAAAATGTCGCCCCATATGAGCTGTTTTGAAGGGAGTATTATACAGTGCAAAATTTTTAAAATAATCTTGTGCAAACAGTTTGAACTGAGGATTTGTTGGAAGAACAGACCAAACGACAAAAGCCCTAGTTGGGTTTTGTTGTGTCAGATCCAGCTTGGATCTATTTTCTTTCTGTGTATAGGAAGGATCTGTTTTTTTTATGTTTTTATGTTGGTTCAGGCCCTGGGGCCTAATTACGTGATTCGATTCGATCGAGAATTGGCTCGTGAATATGTTTTCGACACGATAAAAAACGGCATGACAAGTCTCGATCGAAAACGTTCAAGCAATGTTATCGATTTTTTCGATAGTAACCGGTAATCGAACTATGGAAACCGCTGTGTCCTTTAAGCAACATTATGAAGGTAGACG
Organism: Musca autumnalis; assembly: GCF_047663935.1. NCBI lineage: Eukaryota > Metazoa > Arthropoda > Insecta > Diptera > Muscidae > Musca > Musca autumnalis. The sequence goes on from NW_027411977.1 coordinate 149,928,099, forward strand.
CCAAAAATGTTTCTATTTTAGAACAAAAACTACAAAAAATAAAATTATGAATGAGAAAATGGAAATATTTGTGGAATTTGTTGAACAATACATTGAATAATAATTTCGGAATGAAGTAGTGCTAAGAAAATAAGAAAATTATTTATGTTTGCAAAACCTTTTTGACATTGTTGTAACAGATTGCATATACATCTACCTTAATAGTTCTCTCTCAAAATAAATGAGAGAGAATTTGAAGAGTTTTTTGCTTAGGATCTCCGAGAGAATCTTTCCTTTGGTAAATAACGGCTGATGTATTCTATTAAATGTTGTTCACCTACACAAAAGGCTATTAATATTATTTTTTTTTTTTTTGCGGAAATGCTTAACTTTTTCAAATTATTTTGAAAGACTGCAAACAGTAAATTTTGGCTAATGAATGCATAAATTTGTATATTTATTTTAATTCTAATTTTATTACTATTTCTTAAAGAGTGCAAAGCACTTTTCCCAACTTTTCTTCGTATTTTGTGTAAAAAAAATGCTGAGATTTATTTTCTAATTTTTTTTTTATAAACCGACAAAAATCAACGATTTTTATATTTTTTAACAAAAAGACAACAAAAAATCTTTCATTTTGTTAGTTTACGATAGGCAATTTAGCTATGAGTAATATCTCGCAAATTTATGCTCAATAACTCGATAATTTTACTCGATAACGAATATTGTTATCCCAAATTTTAGTACTCGCTTCGAAATAACTCGATATCGAATCACATAATTAGGCCCCTAATATTTTAACGGGGTTTCGGGGTTTTTTTTCGGATAAGCGTGTTTCGTTTGACGCTTATCACCGACTTCGACCAAAAAACTACGGGCTTCGTATACTGACTATCGCAGACTTGGCAACTTACAACTTACAACTTGGATAGGCGTGTTACGCACTTCACCAAAGCGCTGACCCCCACTAAAATCGTGTTCTGTACGCCGCTTAACCGTGTCAACAGCCCGGACAGGCGTACCCCACATCAAGTGTAAACCCCCATAAGTGTGTTGTCTTACGCCGCTTATCGACGGCCGAAGGACTGATTAGGATGCTAAACACGGTCGGAAGCGTGTTATGTTCGCCGCTTCCGCCGTCAGGACAAAGGAGTTCCGTACTAGGTCTTCTCCAAGACAAATTAACCGCCTTATCGAGTATATATAAGATCTGCCGCTAACGCCAATAAACAGAAACAGGTCCAATACAAAGTGTGTTTCCTTTTCTCAGGTCACTGAATCAAATAAATTTTCTGTGACGTAACCTCGGCCTTAAAAATTTAAAGAATGGACGTTATTTAATCATTAATATGCAAAAGTTCAGTGATTCCCGCTACAGGCATTCATTATTGAGAGAAACGGTCAAAAATCATAACCCTGATGGACACCAGACGAAAAGACAGAGCGATGGGATTGTTAGACTTGTCTTCGCAAAGTCATATTTTCATAACTTTTAGAGATATTATATATTTTTTGACCACTAAAGTAAGTAATTCAATGAGTAGTCACGACTTTTAGTAACCATTTATAAAGCTAAACTAAATTACTTATTATTTGGGGTTATACGGGGTTTTGTAATGAGTATTTCGCTGAGAATATACCCTCTCCACGTAGTGGTGTTGGGTGTAAAAATATCTTCGACTTCTGTTTGTTTTTTCGGCAATCCGGTCGATGAGCATTCTATATATCTTAAGAGCCAAAATATACACATTCTTTTTGGGTTATCAACATTAAAGTGTGAAAGAAATCGCTGCAATTGTTGACAATTATTGAGTTTTATTTTACTTTACTATGTATACAAAGTTTATTTAGTATCAATTATATGATTTTATTGTCTTTAAATCGCAGTAATGGCCTTTATGTTACATTTTATTGTGGAAATAGGCCATAATACCCCGGTTACACTTAACCGTCAAATGACAATTCCATAGCGCAAACGTTAAATAAATCCTCATGAAGTGGGTTAACCCGGCAAAGAACTCTAATGTAACCGTACTATAAGCTACACCTGTGCATTCATTGCAGAGGAGTGAACATAACGATCACAAAACTAACAGCTCTTAATCCACGTGCCACAACAATTAAGGCAAGTCAACATTCATGCTTTTAACACTTGTCAGTTCAACTAACTGAGACACTTTGAAATTTCATTTACTGACCAATAGCTGGAAATGGAAATCACGACTAATGTTATTTGCACGTAGGTGACAGTTTCTCCACAGGGAAATAAATATCAAATGGTGTAATCAACTCACGTCCGCAAACATACACACAGAAGTCTTACTTCCTTGACCATATTGACTGTTAAATGCCCCCGTAATAGAGAGGCCAATTCAAATACATATATATTTGCTTTTTAATTAAGTTTTGCTTTCGTTTTGTTTTAATTTAACATAGGATGCCCCTGGAGCTTCGGAAAGAAAGTACAAATACTAATACTTTCAGCAGATAAGACACAAAAAAAAGTGTATATACATACGTTCATGTGTATCTATGTATGTGTGTCTTTAATATCAGGAATCGTATAAGACGAAATAAAGCAGAAAAAGGTGACAAGGAAATGTGAGAACGTAAACATCACTCGAAAGACAAACATTGACAGTGACTGCAAGCAACAAAGGCAATCAACAGATGTAATGATAATAATCTCCCAACAAAATAATTGGTTCTACAAAATTAATTGAACTTAAATCATTCGCTAAAGATGTTTTTCTTAGTTATGTATTGATCTATTGCTTTACTTATAATTTTTTACATAGACTCCTTAAATTCCAATAAAATATTAATTTTTCTTAGTTTGATATTTTACATGATTTTATCTTATTCTTTTATACTATAATTTTGCCTTTTCTTTTCAAGTGTGTTTTATATTGCACTTTTACTTTTTGTAGCAACTGCTTAAGTTTTTGGATCATGGTGCTTCTCGTCCACACACACAGAATAGGCGTCAAATCATTGGTGGTTCTCGCCCACACATAACACAAATAGGGTTCACCCTAGGAATACCAAACAAAATGTAATAATATTATTTTTTGAATTGATAATTTGTACCTACTTAATACATACATATGTATTATGAATGTTCCAAAACTGCAAGTATCTAATAATGTTTGCTATTTTTGTTCGATATCATAAAAAATTGTTATCGTAGTAAAAAGTTGCAGGCTCTGGTACGATTTTTTCATTACCTTATTCCTCATTGTACAACTCCTACTTGGTTTTGCTGGGATGTAAAGAGACTTATGCTTCATATTCCAGTAAATTAAATGAGCTTTAATGATAATAATATGTCTTATAAATACGAAAAATATACGAAGTGGTAATAATGCAAAATTATTAAGATGCATAATTAAAAAATGTTTTCTTCGTCAGTCGACCAATGAAAATACGTATTTTTTTGTCAGTTGATATGTTGTCAAGATTTTTGTATTCGAGAAATTATAGGGCATGATGAGGTTAGATGGATAAAACCACATCAATATTATTATGTAAACAAATTTAATGTTTCAACTTAAAAGAAAATTTTGAGGTATTTGATGCACCAAACACGCTACATCTGTCCAATTTCGATGAAATTTGAAAGGTGTGACGGAATTTGGTCTGGAAACAAATTCCAAATCATCGGGTATGTTATGAGACATACTTCACGCCTCAAGCATTTTGTTCGCCCCATTTACTCCTACTTTTTAATCTATTGGGGCTATGATTCATTAGGGTATTATATATATATTAGCAAAATGCCCGCTACTTCGTATGCGGAAAAGGAATAAAATACAAATAAACAATATGTTATATTGAAAGGGGGACACTGAAAATTTTGTTGTACTAGATAACAGTACATTTTTTTAACATTTCAATCTGTACGATCGCCTCTAACAGTGAAACTGACAAAGAATTAATAAATCAGAATTCCACCTCTATTCCGTACCCCAATACCAAATTTAATGCACTTTAGTACTTTTCGCACACTAAATTTATAATTCCAGCTTAATTTCTACACCCAACACCAAATTTAGTACCATTACCAACACTGCCCCTATTACAAAAATTCGAAATTCCAGCTATATCCATTTATGCAATACCAAAGCGGTACTAAATTAGGTACTTATAATAGGTATAATTTTCATAAATTATAACCCAATATGCACTCTATGTCCCAACTCCGATACTAATATCGAATTTCACAATTTGCATCCCTACCCCTTTACGCAAAAACAAATTTGACCAACACACATAGGTACGAATTTCCATAACTGCATCCCTATCTCAATCCTACACTCCAACATTAATCTTCATCCAATCGTACGCATACATAAGTACGAATTTCCAAAACTGCCTCCATATCTCAATACTACACTCCAACAGCAATCTTAATTTTAAATTTCAGGATTCAGGATTCAGTTCACTAAAATTCAGCTTGTACTAAATTTAGTACTGTTTGTATACATAAATACGAATTTCTAAAAATACCAGGAACCTCCACTCCAACACTAATCATAGTTTTAAATTTTAGGATTCCAGCTCTATTCGTTCACCAAGATCCAATTTTTACAAAATTTATTACCGCTTGGTACACATAAGTAGAATTTACAAAACTACCTTCGCATTGCAATCCTCCACACCAACAGTAATCTTAATTCCGAATTTTAGGATTCCACCTTTATCCATTCACCCAAGTTCAAGTTGTACCAAATTTCATACCATTTAGTAACTATCTCCTACGTTCTAACAGTAATCTTAGTTCTAAATTTCTAGATTCCAGCTCTACTGTTCACCCAAATCTAAATTGTTTAAAATTTTGTACCATTTAGTACTTTTCGTACACATACATAAGTACGAATTTTCAAAAGTACCTGAATCTTTCACTCCAAAAGTAATCTTAATTCAAAATTCCAGGATTCCAACTCTATCCGTTCACTCAAATCCAAGTTGTACCAAATTAAGTACTTTTTGGTACTTTTCGTACACATAAGTAGAATTTCCAAAACTACCTACATATCTCTATCCTACGCTCCAATAGTAATCTTAATTCTAAATTTCAGAGTTCCAGCTTTATCCGTTCACCCAAATCAAAATTTAGTACCAGTTAGTACTCTTCGTACAGAGAAGAACGAATTGCCAAAACTATCTCAATCCTTCACTCCAACAGGAACCTTAATTCAAGATTTTATGATTCCTGCTTTATCCGTTCACCCAAATCCAAATTGCACCAAATTTAGTACGTTTCGTAATAATGAAAACGAATTTCCAGAACTACCTCAATCTTACACTCCAACAGTAATTTTAATTCCAAAATCCAGGAGGATTCGTTCACCCAAATCTAATTTGTACCAAATTTAGTAACATTTAGTACTTTTTGAACACATAAGTACAAGCCTCTAAAAGTACCTCCATATCTGAGTCCTTCACTCCAAGAGTAATCTTTATTCCAAATTTCAGGATTCCAGCTATATCAAATGGTGCCAAATTTGGTACCATTTAATACCTTTTGTACACATAAGTACGAATTTCCAAACCTGCCTTCACATGTCACTCCTGTTGGATAATCATAAATCCAAATTTTAGAATTCCAGCTCAATTTTCCGAAATAACCTCCATTCGTCTATCCTACGCTCCAACAGCAATCTTAATTCCAAATTTCAGGTTTCCAGCTCTATCCATTCACCCAAATGCAAATTGGTCCAAATTTAGTACCATTTACTACATAAGGCCATGTTTATATAGCCTTTTGCAGGGTTAACCTTCTTTATAAGGATTTATTTGAAATATAAGCAATGGAGTTGACATTTGAAACCCAGTGGGTTTGTTAAATCTGGTTATATATAAACGTACTATAAGTGCGAATTTCCAAAGCTATTTCCTTATATCGACACGACTTGCCAACATTGATTCCCATACCAAATTTCAAGATTCTAGCTATATGCGTTCAAAATATACAACTGGTACTAAATTTAGTAACTTTTAGTACTTTTCGTACACATTTAGGTCGAATCTCCAAAAATCCTTTGGTACATCCATCAGTGACCCTAATTCGAAATTTCAGAATTCTAGCAAATGGGTAGATTGTCTCATACAAATGGTACCCTACTTAGTACCTTTTAGTACCCTTCTAGTTCGAATTTTTAAAAACCCAGCCTTATCTCACCCCTATACACCTCCAACAACCCACACTAAAAATTTGAAGCTTCTAGCTTCAGCCATTTCGCCTGGGCATTGATGAATCAGTCACTCAATCAGGCAGTGAGTCACTCACCTCAGTGCTCTTTTATATTTATAGATTACATATTCGCAATGGTGGACTAAGTAACTTATCTGACCCTTTACAGAACATTTGTTCCATAAGCCGAACTAAGAAAAAATCTCCATTCCTCTCTATTTGTTGCTGCCAATCTGTGATATCGTGTTTTCTGTTTTCTTATTCCAATTGTTTGCTTAATCGAAGCTTTGGCCTTTAAGTTTTGCGTGTACCGCACTGCAAGCAGATACATATATAATTGAAAATAAACTTTAGAGCCACCTGAGTGACTCACTGGTGTCTGGTCCTTCTGGGCCCCATCATGGGATTTTTAAGCCCGATAGTGTCACGACTAAGTTGAGAGTAGTTTTTAATGCCTCGTGTCCTTCGGCTGATGGGGAGAGTCTACACGAGGCGTTGTACGTTGGCCCTACGCTTCAGAAAGATATTCTGACGTTGGTGTTAAATTGGCGGTTATACAAGTATGTATTCATGGGTCTACCCGTTCTTCGGCTCAATATGCCCTTCGCACAGAACACTATTTTCGGATGGGCCTTTTTTGGAGAAGTCCCCATAAAGCGCAAGTAACCTGGACGTTGGCTGTCTTACAAATTCCTTCTCTGACTCGAAAGGTTCAAGGGTTTACCAGTCTGGTTCCTGTTTCCTGTTTGTAATCTTGTTTTTAAGAACTTGAATTGAAATCTATATACTTATGTTATGATACTGAATTGAATTTCTTAGTTGCGACGAGATCCAAAGGGGGGAGGATGTTCATGGGAAAATCGCGCTAATGACGGCACTGGAACATTAGAATATTGTCCCATGAATGTCGTCCCCTCGAACGGCGTCGATCTCTTATGACCGGCGTCGTTCTGTTTGGTTTGGTTTTAGTACGCGCAGCTGCCCTGACTGGCAACTGCTCCACTCGGAGTCCTTGAGGTCCATTGTGATCATCTTTAATATTGTGTGTGGTAATTGGTTTATTGCAGGTGTTGAAGTGATGTGTATGTAGGTGAGAAGGAGAGCCGGATAGTTGTTGGTTTGGTTATTATTATGTGATGTGGTTGATGATATTTTGTTGTTTGTGTAGTTTCTATATCTCTCTCTCTATTTGCCGTCAGGGGTTTTCTTTACTTTGCTAACTCTTGTATTGACTATCAAAGCAACCAGAGCTCTACCTATCAAAAAGAAAAGAAACACAATTTTGAATTGTTTGAATTGTTCTTACAAAACCTAAAACATAAGCGGACCATAAACAATCAAATTGGCTTGTCCAGCCAATGAACCCCTTACGTAGGTGTGAACTTGATAAGTGTATAGCAAAGCATTCAATCAGCCTTCAATCTGCAACCGAAATATTCAAATAGTCCTCTAACAACGAATGAACTTAAATTTTTTTATTTCGTTCCAAACCAATGTTTTCTTTTTCAAAATTTCTTTTTGACAATTTTGAAAATAAACCATATTCATCGGATTGATTGGTTTTCATTTTGAAAATCAAAACTATTTTGATTTTCCTCAATCCATAAAATTCACACACACATTCTCATATTTTAAACCAGTAAGGAAAGGATCAAAGTCGGGCGGGGCCGACTATATGATACCCTACACCACTGTGAATAGGTAAAATATATATGGGAGTTAAATCCAAATGTGAACAGATTACGATATAATTTGGCACATATATTTCTAAACCAAACACCGTCACATATTGCCAATTTCATCAAAATTCGACATAAATAGCGTCTTTGGTGCATCAAATACCTTAAATCGGCCAAATGTATATATGGGAGCTATATCCAAAGCTGAACCGATTTTGATATAATTTGGCACACTTATTTCTAGGCCAAATTCCGTCACACATTCCAAATTTCATTGAGATCGGACTTACATACATATATAACGTCTTTCGTGCACCAAATACCAAAAAACGGCCGAAAATTTATATGGGAGCTATATCCAAATCTGAACCGATTTTGATATAATTTGGCACATGTATCTATAGACCTACTTCCGTAACACATTCCAATTTCATCAGAATTGAACAGATACAGCGTGTTTGGTGCATCAAATACCTCAAATCGGCCGAAAATATATATGGGAGCTATATCCAAATCTAAACCGATTTTCACCAAAAGCAATAGCGTTCTTCATTTGGCTAAAAAAATTATCTTCCCCAATTTTCAGCCAAATCGAACAATAAATGCGACCTGTACGTTGCGAACGGACGTACGGACATGCATAAATCGACTCAGAAATTGATTCTATGCATATCCCTAGAAGGAACTATGGGTCTATATCTTTTCCTTAGGCTTGTTACATACAAATGTACTAACACATAATACCATTACCACAGGGTGGTGTAGGGTATAAAAATGTACAAATACTACTACAAATGTTGACATCAAAATTTGATAGTGAATGGCCCGCTATAAAGTTAGTGAAATTGAAAATAAATTGATTTTGCTTTTCAAAATAGTCAGGCTTAATCCCATAGTCGTTGTTTTAGTATTTTATTAAAACAACCTTAATTGGCGATGTTTACCAAGGAGTAAGGCAGGGAAGACTATAGTTTCAGATCTCCCCACAGATCTTCATCAGTTCCCTGCCAACCCTCCTAGTAAATTGATTCTGTCAAAACGGGGACAAGCCATCGCTTGTTTGTCTCGTACATCTGGATATCCATAGTCACCCCCTGCTCTGAGGCGGGCCCTGGTCATCAGTGCACGGTGAAATCCGAATATTTGTTGGTGCCGACAAGTCCCAGCTGTCATAGACCCATATATATGTATGCCAAAATGAATGTCTTGACGAGCTGAGTCGATCTGGCTATGCGCGTTCGTCCGTCTGTACGTCTAAACCTTGTAATCACGCTACAGGTCGCAATTTTAATCCGATCGTCACCAAATTTTGGGTGTTGATGAAGGTCCCAAAGGGGAAGAAGCCTATTGATTTTGGTGAAAGTCGGATAATATTCACGGGTCGAAATGGGCAAAAAACTTATATGGAGAAAAAGTCAACATTTTGTTTCAAAGCGTAGGTTATCGTAGGTGGTCAAACAACGAAAATATCGCAATAGCCGCTAATAGAACACAACTTTTCATTTTTGCGATTTTAATAATAATGACGAATATCACAGCTTTGGTTGGGGACCTTCCAAAAGCAAAGTCTGACTATAAAAGTAGAAAATCCCATTTTTACAATGATGTAAATCAAGTTAGCGTAGGTGGCCAAATAACGGAGATATCGCAATAGTCGGTAATACATCCAATTTTTCCATTTTTTGTAATCACGCTACAGGTCGCAATTTTGATCGGATCGTCACGAAATTTTGGGGTTAATGGGGGTCCCACAGAGGAAGAACTTATTGATTTTGGTGATGGTTGGATAATATTCAGGCTCGGAATGGGCTAAAAACTTATTTGGAGAAAAAGTCAACATTTTTGGTCTGTTCCAGTACTGCAAGAATCTACTAATTTTTACTATTTTTTTCGATAACATAAAGGAAAAAGTGTTATCGTAGTAAAAAATAGTAGCTTATTGCAGGTTTTGGAACAAAGCATTTATTTCAAAGCGAATATCTCTGCTTCTGTATGGGGTATATCAAAAGCAAAACCTGGTAAAGAAAGTAGAAAATATCACCATTGAAACAATGTAACGTAGGATGTCGTAGGTGGTCATACAACGAAGATATCGCAATAGCAGCTAATAGAACACAACTTTTCATTACTGCGATTTTAATAATTATGACGAATATCACAGCTTTGGTAGGGGACCTTGCAAAAGCAAAGTCTGACTATGAAAGTAGAAAATCCCATGGTGGCCAAATAACGGAGAGATGGCAATAGTCGGTAATACATCCAATTTTTTATTTTTTATTATTATTATTATTTTTTTTGTAATCATGTTACACGTCGCAATTTTGATTGGAACGTCACGAAATTTTGAGTGTTAATAGGGGTCCCACAGAGGAAAAACCCTATTGATTTTGGTAATGCTCGGATATTATTCAGGGGTCGGAATGTGAAAAAACTTATTTGGAGAAAAGGCCACCGTATTATTTCAAAGCGAATATCTCTCTTCTGTAAGAGGTATATCGAAAGCAAAACCTGGCAAGAAAAGTGGAAAATATCACCTTTACAACGATGTTAAGTAGGTTGTCATAGGTGGTCAAACAACAGAGATATCGCAATAGTCGGTAATGCATCCCTTTTTTCCATTTTTTGTGTAATCACACTACAGGTCGGAATTTTGATCGGATACTCGCAAAATTTTTGCGGTTGAAAGAAGCCTATTGATGGCTGGCGTACATCCCACTTTTCCATTTTTTTATTTGAGTTGTACTGACGATGCTCTTAAATGAGTTTCAACAAAGGCGCTAAGCTATCCCAATTTTAATATTTTGAATTTTACCAGTCAAAAGCTTATGCACAGGAGTAGTGGTGTAGGGTATCACATAGTCGGTCCCGATCCGACTATAGTCTTGGCTCACTTGTTTTGAAATAAATTAGTTTTTATACCCTACACCACTATGTGGGGAGGGTATTGTAACTTGGTTTTGGTCAAAAAGTTTGTAACGCATCGAAATAATAGTCTTAGACCCAAACTTATATATACCAAAATGAATGTCTCGAGGAGCTGAGTCGATCTGGATCTGTGTGTCCGTCCGTCTGTCCATCTAACCCTTGTAATCACGCTACAGGTCGCAATTTTGATCGGATCGTCACGAAATTTTGGGTGTTGATGGGGCTACCGGAGGGGGAGAATCTTATTGATTTTGGTGATGGTCGGATAATTTTCAGGGATCGTAATGGACAAAAAAAACTTATTTGGAGAAAAAATCAAGATTTTATTCTCATGCAAATATCTCCGCTTCTAGTAGGAGTATTCTAAAAGCAAAGCCTCTCAGTAGGTTGTAAAACGACGGAGATATCGCAATAGTTGCTAATTTAAACAAATTTTTCATTTTTGCGATTTGATTATCACAGCTCTTGTTGAGGGTCTTCCAAAAACAAAGCCTGACCATGAAAGTAGAAAATCTCACCTTTACAATGATGCAAAGTAGGTTGGCGTAGGTGGTCAAACAACGGAGATATCGCAATAGTCGCTAATCCATCCCAATTTTCAATTTTCTGGATATTAATTGTAAAGAGTGCATTTCAACAATAGTGACCAATATGAAAGAAGACATTCTGAGCTTTAAATTGATCCCACGCGCGTTACCAAAAGCGGTAAAATATTAGCGGTATAGAAAAAGACTCTAAGGTATCCCAATTTCCAATTTAAGGAATTTTCTTTCCATGGTGGATATCTCTGCTTCTAGTGGACATATTTCGAGGGGATAATCTGACAATGCAATTAGACCATCTGAGCTTTAAATCAGTAGCAAATGTGTTGGTTACGATGATCACATATTAGACTCGTTGTAATAGGCGGTAATATTTTGAACCTTTTATTTTAATGACAAATATCTCTCGTTATATATGGTGTACTCGAAACGTCTAACCTGATAATCAAGAAGACTAGCAAAGCTTTAAATCAGTATCAGTATCGATAGCGGTCAAATGTTAAATAAAAGACGTCAAGTTATACCAATTTTTAATTTTTGGACTTTTATTGTAATCTCCTCTTTATTGCAATTAAAGACGATTATACGTTGCGCATTACAGGGTCTACAATACTCGTACAGTTGCATTTCAGAGGACTTTCATCTTTAAATTAATATAGATTGTGTCGATGTAATTGCCCCAGTTCTTCGAATTTTCTTTAGGACACAGCTTTGCAATAGTCGATTAACATATATGAAAATACCTTGATTTTGAGAGTTCTGTAATTATTTTGGTCCATTTAGCTCTAAGTCATCCGTTATAATAGCTTAGGTAGCATATAACTTCAAATGTTTTCCGTGAAAAGCTTATGCACAGCGGTAGTGGTGTAGGGTATCACATAGTCGGCCCCGTCCCGACTATAGCCTTTGCTCACTTGTTAAGTATTCTATATATCCAAAACTACTGAACCGATTTTCCTGAAAATTTCAGAGAATGTACAGTGAACACTCGTAGTGAAAATAGGCTATATTTTTTTGTTGAATTTCGGAAGGGGCGTGGTACCTCCCCTATGCCCTACTATTTTAAAAACGCTATTTTAGCCCGTCCACTTTTTAAATATGTTATATATCCAAAAGTACTGAACCGATTTTCCTGAAAATTTCAGAGAATGTACGGATCCCCCGTAGTGAAAATAGGTTATATACGAGTATTTTGTTGAATTTCGGAGGGGGCTGGAAACCTCTCCTATGCCCTTTAAAAAACGCTATTTTAGCAAAAGTGACGAACATATCGGCGAGAAAATGAATGTACGAGGCAACGGTAGTTGAATCTCCTACCCTAAGTACAGATTTGGCGACTAAAGACCACATCAAGCCCACTTTTTAAATATGTTATATCTCTGAAACTACTGAACCGACTTCAGAGCATGTACCGGGATTTCGGAGGGGGCGAGGTACCTCCCCTAGGCCCTTTTTTTCAAAAACGCAATTTTTTGTAAAACTTGCGAACGTATCGGTTTGAAAATGAATTTGCAAGATAATGGTGGTTATGTCTCCGACCCGAGGCAAAAACTTCTGGACCGATTTTCATGTAATTTTCAGATGATGTACAGAGATGTCCTCTGGTGAAAATAAGCTATATATATATATATATTGTTGAATTTCGGCGGAGCGGGGTTTGAAAATTAATTCGATAGACAATGGTGGTTGTGGCTCCGACCCAATGCACTTATTTGTGGCCTTAAGACCCGACTCCGCCCACTTTTTTAAATATGTTATATCTCCAAAACTTCCAAACCAATTTCCATTTCAGATGATGTACAGTGATGACTTTAGGTGGAAATATTTTATTGAATTTCGAAGGAGCGGGTTATCCCCTGTACCCTATTTTTTAAATGCGCTATACATGGGCGTAGCCAGCTATGGGCAGGGCGGGCAGCCGGTAACAAATTGTTAGGTTATATTGATTGAAGTGTAAAAAACGCTTTAAAACAGGAAAACGCGTTTCCTCGTGCTCTAGGCTGCTTAGAAGATACCAACCGGAAAAATTTATTTCTTATTTTATAATATTTAATATATTATCTTTTCATACTTTTTTGGCTTTTTTGGTATTTAATTTATTATTAGTAAGTAAACTTTCGAAAATTTTGATCAGGATAAAATTCTGAGTCGATATAGTCATGTCAGTCAGTCTGTCGAAATCAAGATACAGCTTTAAATTTTTAAGATAGTGCTTTATAATTTGGTGTAGAAGTTTTTAATATATCGGTCCAAACATAGTTTAAGTTCGAAGAGGGCCCTATCGGTCCACCTCTTAATTATTTGTGATGTCAAAATGTGTTGTGCAAGTTTTAAATAGATATTTTGGTTGTATCGGTTTTATTCTAGAACGCATAGATGAAATTCTTTAATGTAGTACATATGTTTGGACGATCTATGCCTCGTAGAAATATTACGGGGCCAGAGTTGTTGTGCGAGCCATTTTAGCGAAAAGTTTTGAATATTTATTGGGGAGGTTACTGAAGGAGTAAGTTTGGACAAAATATTACGAAGGCCAAATTTTGAAACGAATCGGCTTATCCGTTCGAGAGTTATTGTGCGCTAAAACGACTGCAAATTTTCTGAAACAGATTTTTTCCAAACATAACTGGGGTCTGAAAGAATTATGTCGATAAGGCACATTTTGATCGTATGGAAGTGTATTTGACCACGTTAGCCTAGAGGCTGAGGGTATAAAAATGCCATACCAAAACGTGAACCTATGTTCGCAATTTTGAGGAGGCTATTGTCTTTTTGTGGATAGATTTTTTGACCACCTTGAACTTAGAATGCCAAATTTCAACCAATTTAGGCCGAAAATTTAGGTAGTAACTTCCAAATGCCTAAACCCTAAATTCAAAATTGAAGCAAATATAGATGTGGACAAAATCTTGAAAACAACTGAAATCGGTCGGTATCGTTATATGGGGGCTATACTTACATATGTCCATAATTTTTGATGCAGATTTGGTCATCCTAAATGCCAAATAATAGTTAATTCGGTCTTTCCAAAACTTCAGTGTTCTTTTCTCAATTTTTGTGGATGATCAATTTTACCATAGTATAGAGAGTGAAATGGAAACTGGTTTTCGAAATTTCGAACACTGGCGCGAACACTATATGTGTAGAAGTAAAAAAAAAATGATTTATGTGCTTTTATTGATTTATTTTATCATTTTTGAAGGAAAAAAATTTTAAAGAGTGGTATCGAGTCTTCTTTGGGCTTACAAAACTTTTCCCCGGAAATGTGTCAGTACTGGTATACGTTTTGGATTACCCCCCATAGAACGGTACCGCCCGATTTTCGGGGGTTTTCAGAGATTTAGCTGCATTATCCTATAGAAATGGTTGTAATTTAATACGTATTTAGTCTTTTTTGGGGCTACTAAACTTCCCCCCAGAAAAGTGTCAGCACTGGTCCATGTTTTATATAGCCCCAGTAGAACGGTGCGGTTGGGGTTTTCAGGATTTTAGCCGAACTATTCTACGGAAATAGCTGAAATTTAGTTTTTAGTCTTCTACGCGCAGAGAAAAAATATTTTTCGCTTTTGTTGGAACAAAAATATCTGTTTTGGTTCCAAAAATGTATTTGTTTTGTTCAAACATTGTAATCCAAATCCAAAAATACAATCTTTTGTTCCAAACAAAGAAAACAAAAACAACTTTCGAATTTCCGCAATATTGTAAAAGTCGTTAACAATACCGATTGTAGGAACTATCATAATCTAATTTTGTTTACAAAAAGTATTGTCAACCCAGAAAACCAGCCCAGAAATTTTTGATTTGAGTGCATATACTTCTCATATACACTTTTCACATAACTTGAATATAAATGTCGTGTATAATATTGCAATCATTGATGAACACAATACATGGTTTGCTGCATTGGCTGACAACCAAGACAAACAAAAAGGCACAAGCACCCACCACAACTTAAGGAATTATTAAACACCATAACAAACTCCGGTATAACACCAAACCTCAAAGCACAATGAAGATAGAAGAATGAAACAAAACAGAAACAAATGAAAACAAGAGTCTAATTGTTGGTATACATACACACAAAAACAAAGATAAAGTCATCATGTCATACAAACATAACTCACCATATTTGTTTTTTCAACACGGCATCGAATAGCGAGAGAAGAGAACAAATTGTCGAAGAAAAGAGCGAACTATTGTCCAGTTGACAAAAACTATTTTTGGATTTAACAAAACCCAATTGTTGGAATCACAATACTACATAAGGAATCCAACAATATGTTAACAATACATATTTTGCTCTTGGATAATATTGTTGGATCAAACCTATTTTTTTCTCTGCGTGTATGGGGCTATAATAATATTTCATCAGTACATTTCCACGATTTGGTATAGCCACTGACATTTATGATAAGTGTTTGAAATTTTGAACAGTCAACTTTGCACAAATGAAAGTCGTGCTTGCGCATCTAAATAATCTTCTTTATATTTTGTGAAACGGTTACATATGTATATTGGCAATAATTGACCATGATTACTTTTTAATTTAATTTTTTAAAATGAATTTAAAAAGTATACAAAAATATAGCAGGAGTGGGAGTTTTCAAGGGAAGATTTTTTTATTTGCCGACAGATGAGACTTAATATAAATACTAAAACTTGTTAAAAATTTTAACTTTTTCATCCATAAATTTTTTTACTGTTTGACAAATCGAACACCATGTACGAAGTGGGTTAAACAGATAAACAGAGACATCACGCATTCTTAGGGAATTCCGATTCAAATCATCTTTTGGATAACGACATTACCTTATAAACTATGTCGTTATAAGATATTTCGTGTGTACATTAAATTACATAATATTAACATATTCTAGGTATGCTATAAGTATCTGTTAAGAAATAACTAATAACTAACTAATAACTAGGATGTGCATCCAATGTCATTAGCTGTATATTTCGCTTGTTTCGGAATATATTCTGTAAAATAGTGTGAACGAAGGGAGTATTTTTTTTCCAAAATTTGCACATCATATTATTTCATCCAGTCATGTATCAATTCGGATCCATAGTCCATTCAACATTTTTCTTTTTATTTACATTTTTTCTCTAAATTGGGTGCAATTCAGCATTAAGGGTTCGTAGTGATCAAAAGACTTTTTCGCCAATAGTTGTGGATATTTTGGTATAATCCCTAAACAACGATACCGCCCAATTTCAAGTATTGTACAAAATTTTAGCTGACCAGATAAAGTAAGGTGATAGGTAATTGCTATACGCAGTGGTCAAGAAAATTCACTTAAAATTGTGGGCGATGGTACTTTCATAACGGAAATGATACTAATTATTCCATATTAGTTCAGAATATTTCATGTTGGATGTTTTTTACTTGTTTTTCATTAGGTAAGTATCTAAATGAAGGTTTTAAAATTTTAAATGTAAAAACTATACACATCATTAAAAAAGAAGTTGCCGAACCCTAGATTTGATCCTGGCTACGCCCTTGGCGATATATATATATACACAAAACTTACGAACGTGCCCGTTTCCCCGACTCTGTGCACATATTTTAGCCATAAGACCCGACCACTCCCACTTTCTTAAATATGTTACAAATTAATGGAAATACCAGATGTTATGCATAACGGCGCTTTTGTCTTATTGGAAAGCAAGTGTTTAGATTAGAAGGCAAAATATCGATAGCTATAGCTTCGTCAGGTATATAAGATACATTATAAGAAGGTGGAAGGACGACACAGTCGGCCCTTAAGTTACCACTGGACATTCATTTGAATTATGGGCAACCATGCAATATTAAATAGAAGTTATCATCTGGAACGAATGTACGATGGCACATAAACATTCCCTAGAAGCTTTAAATCGATTTTTGAAGGATTTAAGAAGCAATTCACGTTTAGATTTCAGACAAACACTTCCAGTTATATACAGATGGAATAAAAGCATGCCTGAATTCATCAGTTCTTTGGCAGTAAGTTAAAATTGCATATCGACACCAAAATTTTCTGAAGATCTTTTATTTATAGTCACTTGCAGATCCCGACTAATTAGCGATGCAAGAAAATTTAATTGACTTAAGAAAAGGTAACATAAATCTGTTTCAAGGGCCAGCAAAGCGGACTGTACATAGTATCCAATTGAAATTGATCGGTAATACCAAAATCTTTCAACCGCTTTTCCTTAAAATTTATATTTAGAGGTTTGAGAGTGTAGAAACAAGTCTGTAATTTTTTTTAAATATGTCCAACTTTTGTCATTGCTCCCATATAACGGAACCTCCCTGTTTTAAATATATTGGGGGTTTTAACGACACTTTATAACCGATTTGGCTGAAATTTGGTATTCCGACTTCTTGGAAGGTAAAAATTCTTCGTACCAAAAATTATTAACATATGTCAATGTTTTTGCTTAGACTCCATACAACGGGACCACCCTGTTCAATGAATTTGGGCAAACAAAACGTAATAAATGCTGTTTTTACACAAATATTATACATAATGATCAATTTCAATACAAAATGGACGTTGTAATAGTTTTGGACAGAAAATTTCTATTTGAGAAAATATCATCTTAATGCAAATTGTACTAAAACAAAATTAGTTCAATAAGAATATGCTATTGGAATGGAAACGGCTTAAGTCAACATAAATCTGAAGTTGAAAGCTTCCTCCGTAGTCAAAACATCGACATTCTCCTCATATCCGAAACACATTTCACCATCAGAAACTGTTTTCATATAAAAGGGTTCTCCACACAGGATACGAAACACCCGAGTGGTAGAGCTTGTGGAGGCACTGCAGTAAGAATTCGAAACTCTATAAAATTCTATCCTTTACCCGAGTATAGCACCGATCATATACAGGCGACTTCAATCGTTATTACCGGAACAAATGTGGTATTCTCTGCGGTATACTGCTCCCCCGAGGTACAACATCAACAGCAACCAATTCGTGGAATTTTTCTCTACTCTTGGTAGCAAATTTTTGGCAGCGGGCGACTACAACGCCAAACATACATTTTAGGGTTCTAGGCTTATCACTCCCAAAGGAAGACAATTATTAAATGCTATAACATCCAAAAAATTGAACGTCGTTTCCAGTGCCCATCCAACCTATTGGCCCTCAGACAACAAAAAAATTCCTGATATAATAAATTTTGCAATAATAAAGAATTTAAGCGTGAACAAGTATCAACATTTTCATCATTCGACTTGTCATCTGACCATTCGCCAACGATATTGTCAATGAATATTGCATCACTGTGCAATTTGTCCGAAACTTTAATTCACAAGCGCATAAACTGGCTGAATTATAAAAAATACGTTAGTTCACATTTGGCAGAAGGTATGTCCTTGCGATCTGAGGAAGAAATCGATTCTGCAGTGGAAAAATTCACTATGGTAGTTAATAACGCAGTACTGCTGCTACGGCAGCGCCTTCAAAACCTTCAAACTATCAAAATAATCGCAACACATCGTCATTCCCCTTGGCCATTTAAAGGCTTATAACGGAGAAAAGAAATGCTAGAAGACAGTGGCAACAACATAGACCTCCAGCTCTTAAAAGCAATTTTAAAAATTGCCAAGGAAGACTGAATTATTCTTTGAAAACTTTCGAAGAACGAAACCTTAAGAATTACTTGGACAACTTAGATCCAACTAAAAGATCTGATTACAGCTGGTGGAAAGCGACTAAAAATATGCAGGGACCAATTCAACGTGAATCGCCCATCCCTCTTCCTAACGGAAATTGGGCACAAAATACAAATGAAATATTAACAAGTAAGAACAGACTATAGTCGGACGGGGCCGACCATGTGATACCCTATACCACTATCCCTGTGCACTAGCTTTCCGGGCTAGCTTTTGATAATTTACCAATTTTCACACAAAAGTTTTGATCAATTTAACCCGCTAAATATTATCCGATCATACCGTTGACTTGCACGCTACTTCTTCATCTCAAACCAAAACTACGTTTAAAATTTCGCGCCGATCGGACTATTATTGCGACCTACAGAGCGGCTACAAAATCGAGCAAAAATTTTGTTTTTGGTCCATTTCATCCCTTTAACATTTCACGATCATCGCCAAAAACTAATCAGTTCTATTCTGGTCCAAACCCGACCTCCATACTAAATTTCGTGACAATCGGTCCATAATTGCGGCCTCTAGCTTGATTACAATTTTTAATGGACGGACAGACGGACGGACGGACGGACGGACACACATCGCTAAATCGCTTTATCTCGTCGAGATATGAAGTTTGGTATACCACATGAGGGGTCTACGACGAATATTTCGCGGCGTTACATGAATTTTTGGGAAAACAAACTTATTATACCCTTTTCCACATTGTGGTATAGGGTATAAAAACCTTTGCTACGTATCTAGAATTAGTATTTACTCCATCAGAAATAAACGAACCGATGATAGATAATTCTATTACAAACCCAATACGTCTATCAATCAAGGATGTTGAAAGGGCCATAAAGGACCTGAAGGCAAACAAATCTCCAGGAAGTGATAAAATTACCACAAAAATGCTTAAAGTACTTCCATATTGTGCACTAAAACGATTTTATTCATATTTAATAGTATATTTCGAAATAGATATTTTCCACTCTCCTGGAAGAAATCGCAAATAGTCATGATCAGGGTTTAGGAGTCGGAGTCTACGAGTCGGAGCAATTTTGCTGGAGTCGGAGTCTGAGTCGACAAAAATAACTCGACTCCAACTCCGGGGATTTTTTTTCTACATTATAGAAATATAACATTAAATTCGGGACACCTACATTTTTCAAAAAATTATTATTTATTTTAAAAGAAAAATATCTCTATCTCTATTATCTCTATTTTGATTGCGAAATGCATGTTGAGAATATTATATGTAGGGTGTCCAAGACTTAAACCGGTTAACCGGTTTTGAGTTACAAAACCGAAACCGGGTTTCGCCAAAAACGTCATTTTCGGTTAACCGAAAAACCCGATTATTTGTGTCGGTTAACCGGTTTTAAAAAATAGTAATATTTATACCCTCAGCCTTTAGGCTAAAGAGGGTATTTACACTTTGATACGACCACAAATGTGCCTCATCGAAATAATGGTTTTAGACCCCAAGTATGTTTGTACGATAACCGTTTCAGACAATTTTGAGTCGATCTAGCAATGTCCGTCCGTCTGTCTGTCTGTCTGTCTGTCTGTCTGTCTGCCTGTCTGGCTGGCTGGTGCGCACGATAACTCTCGAACGGATCAATCGATTCGGTTCAAATTTTGGGTATCGAAATATTTTGTCCAGATTTGATTTAAGTTCGAAGATCGGTCCACTCCTTCAGGTACCTCCCCCACAAAAGTTAAAAAATGTTCGAAAAATTGCCCGTACGATAACTCTTGAAGGGAGTAACCGAATTAGTCCATACTTTGAAATTCGTGACATTTCTACCAGACATAGATGAGGTTCCAATATGGACCCTATTGAACCACTCTTTCGGGTACCTCCCACACAAAATTTTGCTTAAGTGCAGTTTAAGGCCTGCTCTCGAATCGCTTTGATTTTTGTTGCAGCCACTTGTATTTACTACCCCCATTACGACGATATAATTTTTTTCAGGAGCAAGTCCACACTTCCTCAGAAATCAGTTAGAGCGCACAATAACTCTCGAACGGATCAGTATAGTTTAACAACTCTTCTCTGATCTTATTAATTTGTGATGCAGCAGGTTGCATTTGCGGTCCCTGTTGCGACGTTGTAATTTTTTTCGTGGGCAAGTCCATACTTCCTGAGATAATGACCCAAAAAGGTCAAGAAAATCCCACCGGCACCACCTAAACTGGCTAATGTGTAAAATAACCCTTTAAGAGAGAAATCGATTTACCTCAAACTTTGTAAATTGAAAACTAAATTGTATTATATTTAAATTCAAAAAATTAAGTACAACATTTTTAATTATATAGTCTGTAAGGAAAATATCCATAGACTAATAAAGGAAAAAAAATATTTCCTACAGATTTGTATTAGGTCCGAATATGTACTACATCGGATCACTCCTACCGGTACACCCTACCCAAAGTTTGGAAAAAATGCACTCGTCTTGGATCAATTTGAATTTTGTTGCAACATGTAGTTTTTTGCGGCCCTTTCCATCCTGGAAAATGTTTCCAACAACTAAAAAACCTACAGAAGTATTGTGTTAACTTTTTTCTTTAGGTACGTGGCTGAGGGTATATCTCTGTCGGCTCAGCTGACTGATACTTTCTTACTTGTTTTAATATTAAATTAAAATTGTATTCTTGAAAGTAAACTAATCTTAACTAACACAAGTTACGGGCAAAGTTGTAAATGTCAGATACCTTTAAATTTGGAAAATAATTTGTGTAAAATGTATAGTTGTGCCAATTTCCAGTATTTTGTGGCCTTTTTTGGACATTTGAACTTGCCGACGAAAATGTGGACTAGGATTAAAGTTCAAAAGTGTTGCAAAGGAGGTACTTAAGGGAATGGACCGACGGAAGTGGATATTATGTTGGGACTCATACCCTCAAATTTCAATGAGTCCCCAGCAAAATTTGAAGGAAGGGGTTCCATGCAATGACGTGGTTTCATGTCATCTTTTGCATTGGTTCAACCGAAGTCGTGAAAGATCCGATCTTTTCATTAGCATTTAAACCAATGCAAAGGAAGTCGTGAAAGATCCGATCTTTTCATCAGCATTTAAACCCATGCAAAGTAAGTCGTGAAAGATCCGATCTTTTCATCACAATTTGAACCCATTCCATCGATCCAATAGAGATGAATTTTGTGTTTTTATTTATAAATTTTTTTCTAAATATATACGATTAATTATTTACAATAGGCTTGATGTTGTCGGAGACACGATATCACAACCAACGTTGTCAAAACTCTCATCGTAATGATAATGTCATTGCAAAGGGTTGGTGAAAATGACATGTCAAAGCATTGGTGTAAATGACATACTTTGGATCCAAAAATAAATAGCATCTTTTGGGGTCCACGCTCATATAAAATTCATCGATGAAGATGTTAAAAAGATGGCATTCCAGCTCACTTGCACCCATGATTGAATGACATCTTTGGCATCGAACATTTTGCTGGGTCATCGTATAACTTTTGGACCAGTATGCCAGGAAGCATGGAATTGTCCACGGAAAACATAATATCGCTGTAAACAGGACCACAACGAACAGCATCAGTAAACATTTCCAAAGGATCTTTGAACAGACTTTAAACTGCACTTAGACACAAATGTTGAACATTTGTGGGGGAGGTACCCTAAGGTATCTCCATTTTAGAAGTTAAATTAAATTTGGACAAAATATTAGGAGATCCAAAGTTTGGACCAAATTTGTTCAAGAGATATTGTGCATATATATCTGCAAATATGACGAAGACCAAATTTTGGACCAAACGGATGATCAGTTTGAGAGTCACCGTGCTCTCCAGCCACAACATATGGTGCCATAGGGGTTTTCACACCTTTCGGGATGTTTTCTGTGATTCTAGAGCAGGTCTTAAAGTGAACTTATCTGAAATTATGTGTGATAGGTACCCGAAGGAGTGGACAAAAATTGTCCATATTCGAAACTTATCTATATCTGGTGGAAAGTATGGACCAAATCGGTCGCTCCCTTCAAGAGTTATCGTGCGAACAATTTTTCCGAACATTTTTGAATTTTTGTGGTGAAGGTGCCTGAAGGAGTGGACCGATATAGCTTATCTTCAAACTTAAACCATGTTTGGACAAAATATTGCGAAGGTCAAATTTTGGACCAAATCGGTTGAACCTACAACCGATTTGGTCCAAGATTTGAGTTATCTTGCCCTCCAACCACTACACACGGTTTCATACGAGTTTTTTTACACCTTTCAGGCTATTTTCTCAGGAAGTATGGACTTGCCCCTGGTGAAATTTATACCATCGTATGGGGGCAGTGAATACAAGTCGTTACAAAAAAAAAACAAATCGATTCGAGAGCAGGTCCTAAACAGAACATATCCGAAATTTTGTGCGGGTGGTACCCGAAGGGGTGCACCGATTGAGTCCATACTGGAACCTTATATAAGTCTGGTAGAAATTTTACGATGTGCAAAGTATGGACCATATCAGTTACTCTCTTCAATAGTTACCGTGCGCAAATTTTCCGAACATTTTTGAACTTTTGTGGTGAAGGTACCTGAAGGAGTGGACCGATATGGCTTATCTTCAAACTTAAACCATGTTTGGACAAAATATTACGAAGGTCAAATTTTGGACCAAATCGGTTGATACGTTCGGGAGTTATCTTGCGCTCCAACCACTACACACGGTTTCATTCGGGTTTTTTACACCTTTCAGGCTATTTTCTCAGGAAATATGGACTTGCCCCCGATGAAATTTATACCATCGTATGGGGGCAGTGAATACAAGTCGTTACAACAAAAACAAATCGATTCGAGAGCAGGTCCTAAACTGAACTTATCCGAAATTTTGTGCGGGTGGTACCCGAAGGGGTGCACCGATTGAGTCCATACTGGAACCTTATATAAGTCTGGTAGAAATTTTACGATGTGCAAAGCATGGACCATATCAGTTATTCCCTTCAATAGTTATCGTGCGCAAATTTTCCGAACATTTTCGAACTTTTGTGGGGGATGTACCGGAAGGAGTGGACCGATATAACCCATATTCGAACTTAAACTAAGTTTCGACAAAATAATACGAAAGCCAAATTTTGAACCAAAACGGTTCATCCGTTCGAGAGTTATCGTGCGCACCAGCAGGACAGACGGACGGACATTGCTAAATCGTCTCCAAATTGTCTGAAACCGATTTTGTCCAAACATACTTGGGGTCTAAAACCATTATTTCGATGAGGCACATTTTGCCTGTATGAAAGTGTATATACCCTCGTTAGCAAAAATGCTGAGGGTATAAAAGCTGCGTATATGTAATATCACAAGGTAGTTTGAATAACGTTACTCATACGTTTTTGAATTAATACAGTAAACTAAGAACTTGTCGAATTTAAGGTTATAAAGGGTAACGATAACAAAATGCATGATTGATTCCAGCACGAAACGCATGAGGGAGACTTATATACATATATGTAAGGGTTTTTACTATTCTTAGAGCAATTTCAGTCTTAATTTTGCTGTCCCCACGTCGTGGTTGAATGTCAAATAGCAGGGATATCATGAGATAATTATATAATAACGAAGTCGTTAATCTTAATTTACCCCTTTCCGCACATTTTTAATCAAATATTTATCAATTATGAGCAATTTTACACAAAACCGGTTTAAACACGTTAACTGGTTTTGAAAATTCTCGAAAACCGAGAACCGGTTTTTAAAAAATTGAAAATTTCGGTTAACCGAAAACCGTTTTGTTTGGAAACCCCTTTTTTACACCCTAATTATATGGTTCAATTTTATTTATGGTCCAATTTAATTTTTTGCAGGCAATTTCGAATTATAATTGGGCATTTAACGTCTTCTGTACAAGTACTACAAGTCTTCTGCCAGAAGACCTACTTTTCACAAAGGTCTATTTTGAAGAGCTTTTACATAAAATTAGATAAAATCTTAATTATTAGATGATTTTATAAAAATCTAGAAAGGACATCATTAGTGGAATTCCGTAACTCATTTTGTGAGTTACTGACAAAAATCGGTAACATTAAAAATCAAAATTATAAATGAAAAGTATCAATAAAAGTTGACAGCACTGTTGCTATCGGTAGGATTTAGCAACTGCTTTATTTTGGTAGTTAACTTTTTAACTTTTTAAGCCAAACATTAATATTTTGAATTTTTTCCACCATTTCCGTAAAATCTAATATTTTTTACAAAATCGATTTAGTTTTCGAGTTGGCACCGCAAAACGCGTGTAGAAGTCTCCGGGAGTGTGTTTTCGTTCGCCACTCACTCGTTCCCGTGTGTAGAAGTATCCGGGAGTGTGTTTTCGTACGCCACTCACTCGTTCCCCCGTGTGGAAGTCCCTAGGAGTGTGTTTTCGTACGCCACTCACTCGTTCCCGCATCTAGAAGTCTCCGGGAGTGTGTTTTCGTACGCCACTCCCTCGTTCCCGCGTGTAGAAGTCTCCGGGAGTGTGTTTTCGTACGCCACTCACTCGTTCCCGCGTGTAGAAGTCCCCGGGAGTGTGTTTTCGTACGCCACTCACTCGTTCCCGCATCTAGAAGTCTCCGGGAGTGTGTTTTCGTACGCCACTCCCTCGTTCCAGCGTGTAGAAGTCTCCGGGAGTGTGTTTTCGTACGCCACTCACTCGTTCCCGCGTGTAGAAGTCCCCGGGAGTGTGTTTTCGTACGCCACTCACTCGTTCCCTCGTGTAGAAGTCTCCGGGAGTGTGTTTTCGTACGCCACTCACTCGTTCCCGCGTGTAGAAGTCCCTGGGAGTGTGTTTTCGTACGCCACATACTCGTTTCCGCGTGTAGAAGTCACCGGGAGTGAAGAAAGAAAGAAGAAAGAAGAAAAACGGTACCTGGAGGCTGTGCATGGATTTACGTCACCTCAATGCTAAATCGGATCCAGATGCGTACCCTCTACCACGAATACAGGCTATTCTTGATCGGCTCCGGGAGGCGAGGTACATAAGCAGCATCGATTTGAAGGACGGGTATTGGCAGATCCCTCTGGAGAAGGACAGCCGGAAATACACTGCTTTCACGGTAGCTGGTTGTGGCATATTTCAGGGGGGGGGGGGGGGGGGGGGGGGGGGTAATAACGATTGTGTGGGGCATCCGGAAGATGCGTCAGTACCTCGAAGGGTACGAGTTCCAGGTGTTAACAGGCCACCTTGCACTAAAATGGCTGAATTCGATTGACAATCCTACCGGTAGATTGGCACGCTGGGCACTCGAGCTGCAACCATACCGGTATGTGGTGCGGTATCGGAAAGGAGCACAGAATGTGGTTGCGGATACATTGTCGAGGCAACCATTGGAATCGTTGCAGAGGATGGTGACGGAACAAGACTGCCCATATATACGAGCAAAACTTTAGGAAATGGGGATGAATCCGAATAAATTTCCTGATTATGCGCTCGTGGGGAAGAATCTCTACCGTCACATTCCACTGCACCCGAATTACGTCGAGAATACCCCATGAAGCTGTGTGTTCCGACCCAGCTGCGAACGAAGCTGTTAGCGGAGAACCATGATCAACCAGCCGCGGGACATTTGGGCATCCGAAAGACAGCGAACTGGATGTGCGAGCGCTACTATTGGCCGGGAATGATGCGGGATATCGCCAGGTATGTGAGGGATTGTTTATCATGTCAACGGTGCAAGCCCAGTCAGATGGCACCAGCAGGGGAGATGCTTCTAACTATCCCAGAAGAACCCTGGGCGACGGTGTGTGCCGACTTTGTCGGACCGTTGCCTCGGACAAAGCATGGTCATACGGTACTCCTTGTCTTTATAGACAGGTTCTCAAAATAGGTGGAGGTGGTAGCGATGCGGAAGGCCACCTCCAGTGGGGTTGTCAAGGCGTTTCGAGAACGCATCCTTGCCTGATTTGTAGTACTGAAGGTGTTAGTCACTGATAATGGGAGCCAATTCACCAGTCGGGAGCTTGGAAAGTATCTTAAGGAGATCGGAGTCCGACATCAACTTACAGCACCTTACTGCCCCCAAGAGATGGCGAACAGGACGATCAAAACGATGCTTGCGCAATTATACCGAAATCGACACAGTGGGATGAATTCCTTCCGGAAGCAAACCTGGCAGTGAACACGAGCATCTGTCAGGGCAGTGTCAGAGCAGTGTCAGGAACCCCGACTGCCGAACACGTTATACTGCTGCAGTAGGGAAAGGACCAAAGGAAAAGGCCGATGACTTGTTTAAAATGGTGCGTATGCAAATATGCCGGTCCGGAGAGGAACAGCGAAGATATTATAACCTTCGGCGTCGTTCGTGGAGACCCGAGGTAGGGGAAAATGTCTGGGATCGCCAGCATCATCTATCGAAAGCTGCCGAAAGTTTCGCGACAAAATTGGCACCGAAGTACGACGGGCCGTACGAGGTACTGGGGTTTACGTCACCGGTCATTGTGAGATTGCGCGGAAGGGATCGGGGTGACGAGAGATCGGCACATCTTAGTGAACTTAAACCGTTTACATCCGCGGCTGAACCCAAAGCGTTACGAGTCGGAACCCCTACACTCTGCAGTGTTAATAATATTTTCCCTGCTTCTTCCCCAGGTATCAACGATTGTACCAGTAAAATGGAGAACACCACACCGTTCTTAAAAACCATGGCTTATTTCAAGCAGCATGGGCAGGATCGCCCGGGGACGTCCGGTAGTGTGAGCCACAGGGCGAAGAGGAGGTCATTCAAGAAACCCAGACAGAAGGCGAGAAGACAAACCGCAACCGAGGGTCGTAAACTACCCCCATGCTACGCCCGACTGGAACGTGTAGTGGTAAAACAGAAACGGCCAGTTGCCATGGTTCAGTCCTTATTGACCCAACCGAGGACAGAGATACCGGTGGTGGTCGAGATTTCTGACGATGAGCCCAGTACGCCTCCCCGTAGACGGTGGCTGCCATCGAATCCACCCACTCCGGAACCCGTAGTACCCCTGTGCGAGAGGTTATCATCATCGAAGAAGACGCACAGAATCGGTCGATTATGGAGGGCACCGACGAGGTTCTGACCGAGGGATCCGAAGTTGGAGCGGAGGTGTTTGTCATTTCCGATGAGGAAGACTATCGTCCCGAGGTTCGGGGGGATGATCCGTATATCGTCGCCGCGGTACGCGGATACATCCGAATCGGAGGCGGAAGGCCAAACGCCACGCAGCAATCCCCGTCTGGTTATCACTGGCAGGAGAGTTCGCCCATGCCCCGGTTGCAAAGTGCGGTGGTGGTACCCGACGATGGTACCCTTTCTCGTGTCGTGAGGAGCTGCCGGAGGAGGTAAAAAGGGGTCTGCAGCGGCATATCAGAATAGGCAGAGCGCTACGGTTCCCTGGTAAACAGTATAAGAAGGTGGTGGAGGTGAGTGGACAAAGGTATCGCCTGCTGATTAACCGGCAGGGACAGACGATAAATATGCCCCGAGGAGAGGGGGAAGTGTGAGGGTAGAAGTCGCCAACTTGCGTCCACCCACACCAACTGGCTAAGACGGACAAAATTATTTTCTTTTATTTCTTTATGAAGTGTATTGAATGGGAAACTGGAGTACTATTAAAATTAAATGTTTTTTTTTTCTTTAACCATTCAATTGCATGGCTTATTTCTTAATATAATTATTCTTAGCTTGCCTTGATTAATTTTCCCGGACTCAGCAGATGGGCGTCGTTGTTGTTTACATCAACGAGAACGTCTTGAAAACAACATACCGTGGGTGACTGCAGCCAACGAACAACAACAGAATCAAAGGAACATATTTGATGCAAACAAGTAGCACAACATACTTTGCTAAGGCATGCATACTGTAGCCCATGAGGGATCTGTGTTGCTTGCTGGTAAAGAACCACTAACAACATTTGGGGTAAACAAGTAACAACAACGTGCAGTACCAATGCATTCGGTTGGTACTGTACAGTCAGAACAATGACCAACAACATCATTTGAAGAGGACTGTTAGGACGATTGCTGATGGGGCTATTAAAGGTATAGATGAGATTGAAGTTATTTTTAGTCGGTGAGTGATTATCAAAAATTTGTGTTTAATTTTTCAATTAAGACCCGGTTTTTTTTAATCTTGCCCGAACGTGCTCCGTAAGAAATTTATCGTCAACAAACAAATAAGAAAGGCGTTATGTTTGTCCGGGCCAACCAAAGGAAACTCGTTGTTGAAACTACTAAGCTCCTCCCCTACGTTACGGCTTGGAGGAGTAGAATATCTTAACTGATGGTAATCAATTTATATTGATACATTTCTGTGTTGAGATTCCAAAATACCAAGTTACATCCACTTCAGAACGAAAATGCAGCAAAACTCTTTTAAAGAGCTCATAGTTGTTCTTTCCAAATTTTTTACAAGTTTTCGAATTGAACTTTGGTTTTCATCTAACAACACACAATGCCAAATTATAGTAATATCGATTTGAGAATTGTGCATAAAATAGGCCAAAATCGGTTCATGGGGGCCAGACTTAAACCCGGATGTACATGGATAGTTTTTGCGAGTAAGTTTTCTATCTTATGGGAACAGGAAATTAAAATTAACAGCCAATTCGCTAGAAAAATGTGACAAAAACATCAACAAATTTTAGATCGGGTTGTACCCTTATATGGAGGCCTCTATTAAAACGTTGACATGTACGGAGAAATTTCTGGACGAAAGTTCTGTAGTCCCAAAGAAAACAAAATAACAAATTTCAGACATTTCGGTAACATAATGTGGCTAATGTTTTTTTTAACGTCAAGGCAGACTGAATAAAAAATTTCAGACATTTCGGAAAGATAATGTGGCTAAAATCTTCAAAATGCGGAAAATCGGGGGGTACCGTTTCATGGGGGCTATATCAAAACGTCGATTTATACCTACAAATTTCTGGCGGAAAATTTTTAGACTCAAAGAAGACTAAATACCAAATTTCCGATATTTCTGTAAAACCTTCACAATACCGAAAATGGGGTGGTACCGTTCTATTTGGGCTATATGAAAGCGTGTACCTATACCGACAAGTTTCTGGGGAAAGTTTAATACCACCAACGAAGACTAAATACCAAATTTCAGCCAATTCGCTGGAATATTGAGGCCACAAACTTAAAAACACCGAAAGTTGGGAGATACGTTCTATGGGGGCTATATCGAAACGTGGACCGATATAGCCCATTGGCAATACCAAATATTCTAGGAGTAATAGAAGCTTCTATACCAAATTACTAACTTCTGTCTTAAAAATTGCGAGCTGTATCTTGATTTCAACAGACGGACGGACGGACAGACGTACATGGTTATATCGACTTAGAATTTTACCCTGATCCAGAATATATATACTTTATAGGGTCTCCGATGAATATTTCGATGTGTTACAAACGGAATGAAAAATTTAATTATACCCTCCATATTATGGTGGAGGGTACAAAAAAAAAACTTTCAGTGGATATATTATAATTCCATTCCTGAAGTATATTCCTTTACTTTTTCTTTGATCATTAAGCTGTGTATTATATTGTAACGTCAGAACAGACCACATCTTTCGCACCAATTATTGTTTTAAGAAATCGAATGAATCGTTCTAAAACACTTAATTTTATCGAAAAGCATTTAAAGTTTGTGGTATTGAACAACGGTTCGCTAGTTACAAAACTCCATAACTCAGTTTCAACATGTGTTAATTTTCTACAATAAGGCTAATATCTGCAGGTCAGGATGTCAACAATAATTATCGAATTTTTATTCTTTAATATTTTGCGTCTTCATTTGGAACCTTTTTTTATTGAAAATTCCTATGGTTGAATTTGAATGTTTTTTATCTTAATTAAGGTTAATTTGGCGGCAATGTAAAAGTTCTTTGCATGCCATTGTTAGACCCACTGAAGAAAATTAAGCCTTCATCGTTATTTTTTTTTTTTTATTCTCAACATTGCTTCCGCTTCCGGCTTTGCAGCAATGTGCAGCTTATACTAACAGAATTGTTAGTATAACATGTTGATATTCCAAAATTTACATTACTGTAGATGTATACATACATAAATATACATTCATTCCAATATGTTGACGTGCCAACTCAACAACACATTTCCAAAGTTTGGCAACATGTTGTTCTTAAAGGCTATACTGCACGAAATCACAGGCGCCCCACAGTCTGTATTTTCTTGGCTTGCTATTCACGTATTACAAAACAAGCCAATTTATTGTGTGGGCATCATCGAAATCCCGTGATACCAAAATGGTTCAAATTTTTTTGGAAAAGTTATAAATGTTATTTTGTTGTGTAGGATTTTATTGTCATCATTATTGTAAAATTTAACACTTACATTTAAGTGCACATATGTGTGTAAAAGAACATACACTGCCACACACTTGAATAGTGCCACTACATTTTTACTTTGTATGAAACAGGTTGTAAATAGACGTAACATGTTAAGATTTTTTCCCACATCATGGAATAAAAAGTACAATCTTGCTGTACTTCTTTACATAAGGCAAACCTTTTTTTTTTTTGTTTTGAGAGTAACCTCTTATTGACAACGCTGTGCTACAAAAGTTGACCAAAAATTATTCAGAGGTTTTGATGTAAAACTTCGTTTTTTGGACGAAAATACCTTTGTAATTTTTAGTTTGGAATTAATGTTGTGTATGATACTCTAAAGCCACACGCTGAAACCTTCATACGAAACTTTCCCATTATTTTGGCGTTCTTAGGTCTAGTTTCCCAATACAGTAATTTCATAAAACCACTTTAGTATGGAACTCAATCTATAAACGCCAAAATAATGGGAAAGTTTCGTATTAAAGTTTCAGCGTGTAGCTTTAGAGATACATATTATATGTTGTGTACTTAATATGTATCATACGCAACGTTGCACTGTGGTCCCAGCCGGCGACAAAAATACAAAAATCGATGTCTAAAAATTATGATTGTGACTATTCAAATCTATCGTAGACACATCAAATTTTAGTATTCCGGCTATCTTTTTACAACTTCTAACGGTACTTGCTAAAGCAGAGCCACAGAAGTGAGCATTTCCATTTGCAGAAATTGAGACATTGAAAATTCCATTAACGTAGTGAGAAGTTACAAGTGATATCACAAAAAAGTAATGTGTAAATTTACTATAGTAAGAAATGGAAGTTAAAGTTAATACTATTGTTATTGTTTTTAATTGATAACATCATAAAATTGTAACTTTATTTTGTAGTACAATTGATCTCTTTTAAAATGTATTTTTTGAGTGTTTTTTATTTAATATTGTGAAAAGAAATAGACTTTTAGTATCTTGGATCCTCGCGGATCCTCACGTTATTTTTATATAAATATTCGTAGATGTGTCCAGAATTAGAAAAAAATAATCTCGTCTGCCGAAAGTTGCCGAGCGGTATTCAGTTTTCATTATACTGAGTATAGTCGGACTTTTGTGAATGTTTAGTATGGGGTTTTTGGGTGTTTTCAAGCAATCGGTTTTGTTGTTTTGCATTTTGTTTCGATCTTATTTTATAAAAATGATGTTTTTAGGATTAAAGTATGAATGTGTGTTTCCGTATTTGTATGTTTTTGAAATATGGTGTACAAAAAAAAATGTGTCAAAGCCAGCATGGGACTGACGGTATTCAAAGAAATTATAGCACATGAAGCTTTGCGGTTTTAATTTTGCGGGATATGATTTCTCTAAGTTGTCACATCGTATAAACTATCTCTGCAAAGGAATTTCAAAAATCTGGATACAGAACAAGATAACAGAATTGAAAAATTGATAAACATCATGCAAATTGGCTTGCTATAAAAGACACCATTATTTTTGAAAGATATATGCCACTTCAAGAGTTATCTGCCGTAAAAACGCGAAAGGCCTGAAGTAGATTTAAGCTCCACACAGAAAACTAAACAACGTAGAATGGTTAAATTGCCAAGCAGGACCACCTATGTAGTCTTGTTTACTGTTTACATATCCTGGTCCTGTAGCTAGAATTTATTGTAATATATGCTAACCCATCCTCGCGAACTAAATATCTCATAAAACATCTTAGTTTCCAGATATTCCCTGTTTGAGGCCTATAGGACATTGTTTTTATCTAATATAATCTGATTAATCAGATTATAAACTCGAAATGTCAAATTGCAGCACATTCAGTTGGGAGGTACGTCTATATGGGGATATAACAAAACATGGACCTCTATCAACCATGGACCTAAGCAAGATGTTTAATACCACCAATGAACACAAATTGTCAAATTACAGCGAATTCATTTTGAAAATATAGACAAAATCTTGAAATTAAAAAAAAGGTAGTAGTACCGTTATAGGGGGTCTATACCTAAATGTGTACCAATCCTGACGATTTTTGGGGAAAATTATCTTCTAGTCACTACGAGTTTACGGTAAAATTTTCAGATCGATATCTTGATTAGAAATATTTTTGTCGCTCTCTCCCATACAAACTAAACCACAGTGCGTTGGTTCCAATGTTAAAAATAACATTTTTATAGCCTGCACCATAAGATGGAGGGTATAATTATATTTGTCATTCTGTTTTAACATACCGAATTATTCGTCGGAGACCCTATAAAGTATATAAAGCTGATCTAATACAACCAGGATGTTTGGTCTTGAAAATGGGTTCGCGGTTATCGGTTCACGTTTTCATATAGCCTCCATTTTACGGACACAGCCCGATTTCAGTAATATAAAAGTTGTGGCCTTATTTTCACACCGAAAGGGCTGAAAATTAGTATTTCGTGTTATTCAGGCTTTAAAATATTCTCTCAGAAATTTGTCAGTACTGGTCGATGATTTGATATAGTGCCGATAGAAGGTACCTGCCGATTTTCGATATTTTAAAGTTTTAGTCTCATTATCACAAATGGTTGAAAATTGGTATTTTGTCTTATTATTCAAAACTTTTTCCCGAGAAGTTGTCAGTACATATCCAGGATCGGATATAGCCACGTAGAGCGCTAACTCGCGACTTTCGGTATTTTGAAGGTCATAGCCTCATTATCACACCGAAATTGCTGAAATTTAGTATTAAGTCTTCTGTGGTGCTACAAACCTTTTCCCTAGAACTCCAGATTTTCCGCATTTTAAAGGTTTTTTTGATATATCCCCCATAGGGCGGTGCCAACCGATTTTCGGTATTTTCAAAGTTTAAGCTTCATTATCACACAGAAAAAACTGAATTTTACTATTTAGTCTTCGATATGGGAATACAACATTCAAATACTCGTAGAGAATTGCAGGAATAGATGCAATTTTTAATATGACCCACCCAAGTTACGGTATTTTTTATTCTTACTTTTTTGAGGAAATTCTTCATTAAAATTCCAAGGGGTCAGAAAAATTCTCAACGAAAAATTTTAGCTATATGTCAACATGTTGATGTTGGTATTACCCCCATATCACGTTTCTTCACGATTTTAGCTACTTTGAGGACTTTAGCACATTTACCGACCAAATTTCAGGTACATGATTGGTAAACACTTATCAACAAAAATTGTAGGCTTATTCAGGTCCATATACATAACAATTCCTCAGCACCTATGTTGCTGTAATTTTGACGATTCTTAATTTAGGTAAACAATGTGTAGTCGTTTAACGATTTTTTTTACTAAAGCGCCGTATATTCGTATTTCGGATTCTAAATGGGTAGAAAACCTCCACGCGTCAATGTAGGTTCATATTTTTACGAAAGTAACTGGTGTATTTAAGTTAATTTATATGAAATTCTGTTAATTTGAACAATTGAATTGTAGAATAAATTTGTATTAAGTATTTGCTTTATGCTACAAAAGTCTCAAAATATCATCTTCATATAACATTTTAAGTTTTCTCGCAAAAAAATTCTCCGTGCTAAGTGAATTATTACCTCTTCCCCATGGCACAATAATCTAGAAGGTAGGTCAGGTTCGAAAAAGTTATTAAAAATATGGCCTGAGTGTATTTGCTTATTCGGTCAGAATTACTATAAATAAATATGCGATAGGATATACTGTTTAATTATGTTTTTGGGTCATTGCCTAAGAACGCGAAAAATGAATGGAAGGTCAACTTTTCCTTACGGAGTTCACTTCTACATATCGCTGATTTACTCAAAGAGTGGCATAACTCAAAAAAAATGAGTATTCTGAGTAAGAAATTTATATTTTTTATTTTATTTTATCTCGTGTCAAATTTTCATCTTGATATCTCTAGTACTCAACGAGTTACAGCTCTATTACTACGAATTTGGCATAATTCAACAAAGGGGTTTTTTGAGTTTTTGAATCACTAAGACACTTCAAATCAAATTGTGTATACTATTTTGTCAAGTAAGGTATGGCGTATAGTATAGCAAATACGGCCTTGGACCCTAAACACACAATTTCAACCGTAAAGCATGGAGGAGGATCTGCTATGGTATGGGGTTGTATGAGTGCTTCCGGTTTAGGGAATGTTGTCTTTATCGAAGGAATTATGGATAAGATGTGTTATTTAAACATTCTGAGGGATAACCTGAAATGTAGCGCTGAAAAAATGGGATTGGGGACAACATTCCAATTTTATCAAGACCCCAATGACAATTTCAGTAAAATCTTTTCAGTAGGTTTTGTAGAAAAAATTAAATTCAAAATTGAAAAAAGCGTGCGTGGTACAATTTTCTTTCCATAAAAACCTAAGTTGTGTTATGACGGCATTTGATTTTTATTCATAAAGACATGCCGTTTATTAAATATGGCAAAGGGAAGTACCCCGTTCCCTTCGAAATTCATCAAATTATGCATCCTATTTTCACCGGGGGCCATCCCCGTACATTCCATGAAAATTTCAGGAAAATCGGTTCAGTAGTTTTGTAGATGTAACTTATTTTAAAAAGTGGACGACCCAAAGACTTGACCTGTGCACTATTTTCCAAGGAATTTCTTTTATATGATTGCGACATATTGATTGATATACATGGTAACATACCAGAGATATAGGACACACAGTCATATATAAGTCGTCATTACTGGAAACGTAAGGTATTATTTTGCGTATTTTATAATGACCAATCGGGGCTTTTTCGCTACATATTATTAAAACTAGTTAGAAAGCATCAGTTAGCTGTGCCGACGGAGATAAACCCTCAGCCTCGGACACAAAGAAAATAAGTAAACTCAATACTTATGGTTTTTTAAATCTTGGGCCAATTTCCCAAGAAGAATGGACTTTGACCCCCAAAAAAATTGAACCGTCGTAAAAAGGTCCACAAAGGCAAAAAAAAATTGAAACGATCCGACGAGTTTCGTAAATTGCCGAAATATGTCTCCAAGAAATAAAATATAGACCAAAAATTGAATTTGGATATTTTTCCCACAAAAGTTCCAAGTTCCAAAAATATTATTATATTATACTAGCAGACCCCGGTCCGCATTGCTGGCCCGTCGTAATGAGTTTTAATGACAACTTTTTATCGACTTTATGCTTGAAAATTCAAAAATAGGTATTTTCTACCTCACTTCTTCGGTCTATTGTCTAACCGAGAAGGATTTTTTGTCTGTAACCTTTCCTTTCTCTTACGGACTTTGTCGGATTTTTTCGCCAATTTATGCTTTTTAGGATTTATTATCGTCCATGACCCTGTCTTTATCCTAAAGCGATCTAATTTTAAAGGTTATAAAGTGGTTAAATCGAATTCTCCCGCTTATTGAGACTTATATGTTTTAGCTTTTCATGGCTGATGGACCGTTGAACCTCACCATTCAAGTAAATTTGTAAATATATAGTTTTTCTTGATCGGGGGCTCAACCACCGTTGTCTCGAAAACTAATTTGCAACCCGATGCACTCATAAGTTTAGCAAATATAGCGATTATAAAATAATAGGCCCCGAAATTCGTCTACAAATATATAGCATTTTCGACCACGGGACATTCCTGAACATTTTCTGAATATTAGGTTCAGTAGTTTTGGAAAAATAATGTTTTGAAAATAGTGGGCGTGGTCATCAGTTTTCAAGATATAACATATAAAAAAGAAGTCCTGGTCCGGTATCTTGGCTCCAAATATGTACCTAGGGTGCACACAACTTCATTGCCTACTAAAATGTATGCTAAAACCGATATAATCATACATTTGGCTTATATATAGCGTTTAACAGAAAGGCATGGGTAAGGTACCCCACCTCTTCCGAAATTCATAATATATACATAACAACGGCAAACATTGAGCTTTTGTCGCAAATTTTATGGAAATCCCTTCAGTAGTATTGGAGTTATGACATATTAAAAAAAAACAGGCGTGGTCGGGCCTATAGGCCCTAAAGAAGTACCTAGATTGTAGATTAATCCGTAAATTTTTAATCCGATACATGCATAATTTTTGCAAATATAACGTTTTTTTAAAAATATTACATAGGGAGGTACCCCGCTCCCTCTGGAATTCAATAAAATATGTAACCTGTTTTCGGGGGCAGTTTACCAAAAAACCTAAGTTGGGTTATGACAGCATTTGATTTTTATTCATAAAGGTAAGGCGTTTTTTTTCAAATATGCCCCCTTCAAAATTCAAGAAAATATGCCCGTACATTCCCTGACATTTTCAGGAAAATCGGTTCAGTAGTTTTGTAGATGTAACATATTTTAAAAAGTGGGTGTGGTCAAGTCATTGGATCCTAAAAAAGTGGGTAAGGTCATCCGAAATAGATACATTAGTAATTATTGTAAATATAACATTTTTAAAAAAGTAGGGTATAGGGGAAGTACCCCGCCCCTTCCGAAATTCAACTGAATTTGTAGCCTATTTTAGCGGGGGCCAACCTTGTACATTCCCTGGCAATTTCAGGAAAATCGGTTCAGTAGTTTTTGTAGAAATGATAAAAATTGAAAATTGAAAAAAGAGGGCGTACATATTCTTTGCATAAAAAAATATCGAAATCGGTCCAGCCGTTCTCAACTGATGCCATGACCAACGAACGACATTTGATTTTAATTTTTAAAGATTTAAAAGTTTAGACAAATCGCGATTTCCTTGAAAATCCCTTCAGTAGTTTTGTAGATATAACCTAATTAGAAAGTGAGCGTGGTTGGATCTTAAGTCCCAAAATAAGTACGTAAGGTTGGAGACACAATCGCCATTGACTCGCAAATAAATTCCGAAACCGATACATTCGTATTTGTTGCAAATATTGCATTTTTACAAAAACAAAAAATATGTAGCCTATTTTTATCGCGGACCAACCCTGTACATTCGCTGAAAGTTTCAGGAAAATCGATTCAGTAGTTTCGTAGATATAACATATTTAAAAGAGTGGGCGTTGTCCAGTCTTAATGCCCCAAATAAGCACGTCAGGTCGGAGACACAATCGCCATTGACTCGGAAATTAATTTTCAAAGCGATACATTTGTAATTGTTGCAAATATTGCATTTTTACAAAAATAGGGCATATGGGAGGTACCCCGCCCAAACCGAAATTCAACCAAATGTGTAGCCTATTTCAACGGAGGGCCATCACTCTACGTTCCCTGAAAATTTCAGGAAAATCTGTTGAGTAGTTTCGTAGATATAACATATTTATAAAAGTGGGCGGAAAAGTGGGCGTGTCCAACTTTTCTTTGCATAAAAACCTAAACTGGACTATGACTAACATTTCCACAAAAAATTATCCAAATCGCTCCAGCCGTTTTCAACTGATTCAATTACCAACAAACGACAATTGAGTTTTATATATAAAGATTATATTATCCAAAATTGTTGGCATCTTCCTTGACCAAAATTCTTACCTCGTGTAAAAATTTTTTAGTATTAAACTATAACTGCGAACTCTAGCATCGTTATGGTTACTAAGAGCCCTAACCACTATTAATTCGTACACAGAGCATATTTTAACAATGTGTTATTAAAGTATGTATATTAGGGCGACCCATAAAAAACAAAATACTTTTATTTTGGAGCTCCTACCTCCTAAATTTGTTTCGATTTGATCCAAAAACCTTATATATGAAGTTTTACGGGAATTGGTTAACGTTAACCCGTATCTACCGAGCGATCTTTGTTTCCATAGTAATTTGTATGGGGTCAAAGGTGAATTTTCACGAAAATTCTGTAAAGGCCGCAATTATGGTCCAATCGATGAAAAAACTTTAGCAGTTCATTATTGTGACTAAAAAATGATCTCTACAAAAATTTATGACGATCGGTTAACGATAACCCGTGCTCTCTGGCCGGTCTTTATTTTTCATAGAAGTTTGTATGGGGACCAAAAACGAATTTTCCGAAAATCGCTCTACAGGCCACGATTATTTTCCAATCGATGGAAAAAAGTTTACCAGTTCATTATTGTGGCTGAAAAATGAATCCTACAGAGATTTATGAAAATCTATTCTCTTTAGACATATATTTGACGTTAATTAAGTTTCATGTTAAATAGTGAAAAAATACCTGATGTACGAATTAATAGTGGTTAGGGCTCGTATACACACAATTAAAACTGCGGAATTTCTGTATATACTAGGCTGTAACTCTGTTATCTGAGCACGTATGTACATCAACATAATCGGCATCTATTGAAAGGTCGAGAGATAGTGTTTTTTTTTAAATAACTCACGTGGGCGGAATGTGTCTACCAGGAATAAAGATATAAGATAAATATATTAATTTTTTTCCAATTTTCACACAAAAGTTTCGGTCCATTTCACCCGCTAAAAACTATCTGATCATCATGTAAAATTACAAGCTTCATTTCTTTTATGAGCTCACACCTTATTTAAAACTTCCCGCTGATCGGATAAAAATTTGTTTTTGGTCCATTTTATCACCGATCATCACCAATAACAATAGCGATCTATTCTGATGTGAAACCGACCGACAATTTGTAATGGACAGACGGACACACGGACGGACGGACTGATACACATCGCTATATCGATTTATCTTGTCGAGATTTGAAAAATGGTATATAACATTGGGGGTCTACCCCGCCCCCTCTGAAATTCAGCAAAATATGTAGCATATTTACAACGGGGGCCATCCCTGTACATTCTCTTACAACTGTAAAATCAGTTGAGTAGTTTTTGTAGAAAATATTAAAATTGAATAAAGTGGATCTGAACAATTTTCTTTGCATAAAAACCTAAGAATTATGCAAATCGGTCCAGCCGTTCTCAACTGATGCCATTACCAACAAACAACATTTGATTTTTATTTATATAGATTTTATGTTAAGACACTAATGTAAAAATATAAACAACAACAAAATCATTTTTATCGCAGTTTTAATGAAAGAAACTAAAGTGGATACTTTTGACTACGACTCACTGTAATTCTAACTAATACAATATGTTGGTATATACCGCATATTTAAAAGGATTCACATCGTCTAAATAGAATGACTGTAACATGGTATTTCAGATTTTGAATGGGTAGAAAAAATCGATGTCTTATTAGAATTAAAAATTGTTTAAAAGAAAGTGATATTCTTCAGGTAGCACTTCTCCTAGGAATAAGCCTTGACGTGACGTAAGAATTTAACGCCGTTCTTACTTGTTTTTATTGAACAATATTTTTTCGACCCTTATTCACTCACATTTACTCAAAACCCTCTAGATAGGACTTGCGGTTTCCAAGCAAAATCGTGAAAACCTAAACAAACCCAAAAATATGAACTTTGACCGCGATTTATTTAAAAATCCCTCTGGCGATTTTTTTGTTTTTTGATTTTTCTCATCTATGATCATTGTAGATTCAGAATCCGCAAAAAATTCCCAGGTGTAAGCATATTTCATTTAAAGTAGTTAAGGCGCACCGTGTTGAACAACAAAATGTTTAACAGTGGGTAATGAAATGGATTACTACGGGTAGAGGCAGATAATACTATAGTATTGGCAGAACCCACACTTCCTCATCAGTTTGCTTAACCGCCGACTTTGTGTCGATAAACAATAAGACAGACCAGAAAATAAATCAACGTGAGACATTTTCTGCACCATCCTAAACCTGATAACAGCACAATTGAGTCGAAGTAACCAAAACCATATACCCACATCTGTTTATATCCTACACCACACCGTGGTAAGGGGTATTATGTCTTTGCGCATTTGTATGTAACATACAAAAGGAAACGAGGTAGACCCATAGTTCCTTCGAGGCATATACATACATAAAATCACTTTCTGAGTCAATTTATACATGTCCGTCCGTTCGCAAAGTACAGGCCGCATTTATTGTCCGGCTCAGCTGAAAATTGAGAAATATCATTTTTTTAGCTATAGGAAGAACGCTACTGCTTTTGGTGAAAATCGGTTCCATATATATTTTCGAAGATTTCACCAAACACGCTATATATGTCGAATTTCGAAAATATTTAGAATGCGTGACTTCGGTCTAGAAATAAATGTGCAAAAGTTTATCGAAATCGGTTCAGATTTGTACATTGGTCCCATATATGGTAACATGGTGCGGCTTTGCCATCGCAGATTTTCTTGAAAACTACAAATGCTACAAAAAACCCGTTAGAAGGAAAATTGTGAGTTTAGCGAAGATCTATCATAACCCAAAAGCTGGCATTTGTATCAAAGATATGATTGAGGATGCAAGCAGTTTTGTGTTTTTCAGGGTATTGCGAAAAAGTTCATGGAATGTACATATATTTCGTTATATCTTGTTTGCCTTGGGGATATCCAAAATACATTTTATGCCGATGAGAGACAAATTCTAAAGAATAGAAATCCAAACAATTTGTATTAAAAAAAAATAATTATAAATGCCAGAATTATTCATATTATGAAATATGTTAATTTGAGAAATTTGTCGGGTTTAACTTATATTATTTATATTATAGATATACCACACTATAATGGGAAGTCAAAATCAGATATTATGCTAAGCGTATCCTATTGATGTAATATTATATCTTTTGTATCTAAATTCAACATACCAACTTCAATTGAATGCTAGGATCTGTTTCTTTTTGTCAATCTTAGTAAAATTTTTGAATATTCAAAAACGTCCCTTTATTGCAATTTTTTGATATTAAAGGAAGAAGTGTGGTAAATGAAGTTTTAGAGCCCCTTGGCGTAGGCATCCACGTCGGTGGCAAAGCTGTGGGTAGGGCGGCTTTGGAACTTTTAGACATTTTGTAAATTCCCGAAAATTATTTTTTAAAAACAAAATTATAAACATTTATATATCAAAACTTATAGCCAAGATATGTTTATATTTCTTTTTTATTTTAATATTTGACGGTGTTAATATTAGCACATTTTGAACAAACACGTTGCACACCCTCCCCACGTTACCATATATTTTCGGCCGATTTGACGTATTTGCTGCACAAAACACGTTATATACGTATCTGATTTCCAGGAAATTTTGGAGTAGTCTAAAAATAAATCTGCCAAATTATATCGAAATCGGTTCAAATTTGGATAAAGCCCCCAAATATATTTTCGCCCGATTTCACGTATTTGCTGCACCAAACAGTCTATTTTTGAAGTCATATATTTGGATAAAATAGTAACGGGATTAGATTCTTAACACTTTGAGCCACTTAGAAAGAAAATCATTTCAACCTGACAACGCTTCATGACCACATACCGGGCTTTCAAATATATTGCATCTTACATTGTGAAATTTTATAAATATCTATCAAACGAAGAACAAATTTGTTTCGCTCGACAACTAAAAAC
Organism: Musca autumnalis; assembly: GCF_047663935.1. Lineage (NCBI taxonomy): Eukaryota > Metazoa > Arthropoda > Insecta > Diptera > Muscidae > Musca > Musca autumnalis. Next base: position 149,970,708 of record NW_027411977.1, read on the forward strand.
CGCTAACATAATAAACAGTTTTTTAATGGATAACACGTGTAAAGTTATGTAAAATAATATTCTGATTAAGAATTAAAAAAAAATGTTAGATTTGGTAAGGAATATTTGATATAGACTTGTGGTGTATTTTTTGTGTAGTTTATATTGTAGTTCATATGGTTTTTGGAATAGAGCTCTTTGTATTGCGACGTATTCGCGAAACTATATATACGTGGTAGAAGGTAATAGTGAGTACTATATGTTTAAAAAATTTTATCCCTGTATATATCCGTAAACTTATAGAAAAATACTTACAGATAGCGTGACACTTAAAAATGTGGATATTTTTTAAGTATTGAGCTTTGCTGGGAGTGGAACTTGTCAATGTGACACAAGTCGCCAAATTTGATAGTTATCTTAATCGAGTTATACAAAGCATTGAAATCTTTTATGTTCAAGATCTTTTAATTTAGTAACCGGGACTACAAACACCTACTAAATTTAAAAATCTTAACCTGTAATTGTAAAGTATTCAAAAATCGGACGTGATCGCGGTATTCTACTTCCAAATCATCAATTAATGATGGAGGTCACAATTACTATTGTATTGTATACCAATACATCTAATAATCTCTGAGATTTCGCGTTTGGCTAAAACCCGTTGTGGGGGAGGTCCCCCGTCCCCTCCATTTTTCGGTATAAAAACTACCTTACGATCAATTCTAAGACCTAAAGAATCTACAGTCAAAGTTTTATCAAATTCCGTCCAGCCATTTCAGAGGATTTATATTTCGTACATCATGGCAGACCTTAATAATTTTCTATATATATATATAGATATATATACCTGAACCGATCAGAACCAAAATTTCCGGGCGTGATTCTAAGTTGAACAGGATTTACAATATCAAATGTTAAGCGATCGGATGCAAATTGTGGCCTTAATGTGCCTTCAATATAAAATCGGTTGAAACATATATATGAAAGCTATACCTATATCTGAACCGATTCCTTCTATATTTTACAGATGTATTTTTATGCTCGTTATAAACAGCGGGGCTAAATTTGAAAGGTCCAGCAGCTTCCAGTGACTTGTTGCCTCAAAAACCTATCATTGGGCCTATAGTGCATTGCAAAAAAGACAAACATAAGTATTGTTGCTTCCAGTGAGCAGAGATGTAATGTAACAATGTAATGTTGTTTTTGGTTTACACTTTAATCAACAAGTAATGCCTGCCAATTGCTGGTAATTTTTGAGTTATATTATACAGAGAGAACAGAGGAATATGAAACATTTGTAGAGGTATGTTAATTGTATTCGAATTATTGTGTATTCTGTTTATTGCAAAGGGGGTTTCTATCAAAGTGAGCGGCAGTGTATGTATTTAATATTTTCATTCATGCAAAATAAAATATAAGATATTGTCCCTCAATATTATTTTTTTGATGTTGACAATTTTATTTCTCATGCGCTATTGTGTGTACAAGAAATTGCATGTAAGGACTAACAGTTTTGTACGTTAAATAAATTGCGTCATATATTTCGGTAGCAAATGGTATGTGATTCGCAATACGATATTATGAGATTTTTTCGACTCTAACTATTTATATACATTAGGCGTTTATATCAATTTGTAAGGAGTTTCAGGGATTTGACTAATCCAATATGTTGATATTTTGAAAATATCATTTTTTTTTTATTTACAATCAAATCTCCTTATTGTCCTTTCATATTCTGTAAAATGCAATAGATAAGTTGAAATATTAAATTGATATCCAGGATTTGTAATAAAATTTAAAGGATTTGGAAACTTTTAACAATTTAAAGAAAATTGTTCTTTAGTATTCGTTTTACTATAACCCGTAGTCTTATGATATCGGACTTATATTTTCGATTAAATAATACTATAGGTTAAATGGAAATTGGACAAAAAAGTAAATGCTTTTGCTGGCTATCTGTAATACGTTTTCAGTGAATAACGTCGAAAAATCCGTAAAATCTTTAAAACAGAAAACAAATTCTCCCCCAGAAAAAATGGAAGCCACATGAACCGAGTAATCCATTACAAAGTTATGTAAAAAAGTTGCTTTCTGCATTAGCAGCAAATGAAAAATAATGAATGTTTTCTTGAAATTGTACAATCTAAAAATACTTAGTTTACTCCTTTCGAAAACGCGTAACCTATTCAATTGGCGCGTCGGCATGTGATTTTTTTAACAAAACAGTGAGCAATTTGTTCAGCACATGTAAGCATTTAAACAGCCCTTAATGTTCGTACACGTGAAACAGTGTGTATTGTGTTTGGCGTCAAAGCAGAAGTTCGCATGATCAAATCCAGCAGAGAGCTAAATAAAACAAAAAAAATATGGAGTGTGTTGACTTTGAAAACAAATTCAAATCAACTGTTTTATAAATAGAACACATTGACTTTTAACTTATTTTTCTAGTGGCCGTTGAAAAACTAGTAATTCAGTGCGATATGGTCTTGTTAAAATTATGGGTTAGTAGAGTGTTTTGTAAGCGGTTAGACTAACAAGAAGTACTATAAAAACCCGTTGTTTGGTAATGATTTTCCTTTGCTGGTCCCGGCAAGTAGAGCTTAACTCCGACATATTTTTTTCTTTCATAGTTATTTGATATATGTGTTGTGAATGTAGTCTACACAACTTTACAGCAATCTGTATCCAAATACGAAAATGTTATGCGAACATTTTTCTAAAAAGCATATTTTTCGGGACTAATTTTTACAATTGTCATTCGATTTCTTCGTACTTGATTGCAAATTTTATATTTGTTCGTTGCGGCTCTAATAAATCATTATAAACAGAATCCAAAGTAGGAAAATCACCTAAAATTGTTTTTGAAAATATCGCGCATTTTATCGCGTTTTCTGGGCGTCGTTTCCACTGCAATGAAAAAAACTAGTGCAGCATCTTTGTTTTTGCCGAAACAGAGATTTAAAAACATCACTGCTAAGGGAGCTATATTCATTTTATCCCAAAAAATAGTATGTGATGCTACATCCATGGTTCTTGATTGATCACCTTGAAATAAATATATATCGATGTAGATTTTGATGGTGACACTGAAACCGGATGCGGAACAAAATTGTATGCACTTTGCGCAAATTAACGATGTTTTTTAGGCTTTTTAATGCTAGCGTCCAAAATAATATTTCGAAAAATATATACACATTAAAAGATATGGTATTGCTGTACACGAAAATCATATGCTGACAAAATGATTTTGAAAATTACGCAATTTACACACACAGAAAAAATGGCCTCTCTAACATATGTCCAAAACATATTTTGCAGCAAACATATATTTGTTTGCAAGCAGTCCCAAACATAACATATGTTTGGGTCCAAACAAATGTTTGTGTGCAAACAAATTATATGTTTGGGTACAAACAAATACAAACCCAAAAGCCACAAAAAAAAAACAAACACATGCACCAGTGGGATCTTTCTTAGAGCAAGGGAGAGTAAATGTGAATGTGAAACACATTGAAATGTATGCTCACTTGCTCTCAGCAAGCGCTCACTGGCTATTTCTAACATGTAAACACATTTATAAATGGGGGTGTTTTTTATTGAAGGGCATAGAAAAAAAAAAAGCAAAGCAACAAAGACACATAGATACATACAAAATTCCAAGGACATACATAACACACTTTAATAAAAGAAAAACTGAATGAAATAAATTATAAAATGTCGCACTTAAAAAAAAAAAAAAAAAAAAATTATATAGAAACATCCTTGAACGCTTCTTCTTAGTTGTGAAATAAAACACAATTTCTTCAAAGTTGAAATCATCAGCGGGAAACCGGCATCTGGAATCAAATGATTATATAATGTTATAAATAGGTACATCCACATTTCAAATATATATACGTATGTAATTATGTATGTATGTAATTACCAATATTAAATGCGATTTCTTCCTTGTCCAATAAAATATTTCCATTCACCTTTTTGATTCAATTATAAAATGTATTGGACATTTAATTTACTAAAAAACACAATTTCTTTAAGAAAAGACAAAACACTGATTTATTCACTCACTTTGCCGTCTTTACTCAGCGATGTTCTCTAGAACACTGATGAAAAAGGCTAACATAATTGATACCATTTTTTTTTCTTTTCCTCTTCGCTTGCTACGTTGGTTAACAACAAAGCACGAAACACACGTGTTTTACGCATTACACCATGCACACAGCTCATTATTATAATTCCGCAGCTGCGAGAGCCCTGTTGTTACTCTCTTTGACAAAAATCGTCTCCACCCATAAAAAATATGTTCTAACATAAAAAATATGTTGGTACCCAAAAATATTAAATTGAGATATGTTACAAAATGTTGCAAACATATATTTGTTTGGACACAAACAAATTATGTTTGGATCCGAACATATATTTGTTTGCAATCAGTCCCAAACAAATATTTGTTTGGATCCAAACATATTTCTAACATATATTTTTCTGCGTGCACATTTAGTCGAAATCGTTTATAACGTCGGTCAAGTGACCGACCAAAATCGGACGCTATAAGCGATATTCCTTATAAATAATATTTATAAAAGAGGTGAAATTATATTATGTATAGTGATTTTGGGTATAAATACGTTGTTTATTAAATAAGTAAGTAGATTCAATTAAATTTTTTACTTTTTCATTCTATATAATATATAATTGTTTCACAAACATCCCAAGCGGACAAGGGAGACTTCTCTCATATCAATGAGTGCACCCCGATTCTTATTAGCTAAATGTTGTGGAACCTACTGATTATCGCCGAGTCCAGCGTACCTTAAGACACCACTTGTAGATAAGTTTTACATGGCTGAAATACTCAGGAAGTGTCGCCAACATTACTGAGGGGTATTTTGCCACCGTTGAAAATTTGATGTTGCCTGGCCTGGGAATCGAACCCACGACCGTCTACGTGCAAGGCTGGCGTGCATACCATTGCACCACGGTGGCATTCTATATACATTAGGGTTATGACTTTTTGAAATTTTTCCTCAAAAATGATTTCCTGTAGCAGGGATGAATGAACTTTTGCCTATTAATCACTATGCTATCGTTTATTCCATTGAAATATAAAAAAAGTTCACGCACAAATCGATTTTAAAAAAATAAGTTTTTGAAAAAATATATGAAATGAAAAAAATTTTTTTTCAAAAAATTATTTTTTGTTGCACGAATGAATAAATATAAGTCTACTAATAACTATAATAACGTTTATTTCATTCAAATATTAAAAAAGTCGCGAAAAAAGTCACTTTGAAAAAATTTTAAATTTTTTGTTTTTTCTTAAAAAATTATATTTTTGAATAAAAGCATTTACGACATTTTTACGATTCTCAGAATTGAAGAAAAACAGTGAGAACAAAATTTTATGTCATTTTAATTATCTCATGTGGCTCTAAAGTTTATTTTTAATTATATATCTGTTTTCAGTGACTTCAAAAAATTGTCCATAATTTTGATAAATTCAAATTTTAAAATCATTTTGTGCGTGAGGTTTTTTCACCGAATCACCTTATAATTAAGATTTTATGTAATCTTATGGCAAAACTCATCACGCTATGATACAGGGATATGAGGTTGCAAAAAAGTCATAACCCTAATATACATATGTACGTATAAGTGACTTAAAAATAAAATAATAAATAATAACCATATTAAATTCATTCTTCAGCAGACGTATTATGTTAATAGAGGATATGGATCTACTTGAAATAGTCTGTTATTTTAGTTTGGGCTTTTGAATTCCACCATAAGTTTTAAATTTAACTGAGATCTAAGTTTTGAAACTTTTTCCAAAACACATTCTTTGCTTGTAACATCTTCTGACTAAATAATTATTGGAAGAGTTTCTAAAGCTAGACACGCTTCTGACACTGACGGTAATTGAAATTCTGGTTCTGTAGTATCCTCAATTTCTTCGTTATAATTGCCTTCATCTAAAACTGCCAATATTATGTCGTCGTCATTATACAAGGCTGATGTGAAAACATTGTCATCAATGGCAACTAATTCATCAATATCTTCTACGTGTTGGAAGAAATCGTTCAAACGAACATTAACAAATACCGCAGGCTTCATCTAACAATAATACTGCATCCAACACGTTTAATTTCGTACATTCATCCTTTTCTATTCTTGCCAGGATAGTGAATATTTTCCGATTCCGTCAAAGCGATTTTAATGATTTTGTTACACCTTGGTTGTTAAACAGATGTGACATTGGGTGGCAAAAATTCAAGCTTAATTGAATTGAGGCCGCCGACATGTGAGTCGTAATTTAAGTTCCTCAATCTGAAACCTTCTATAATTTTATATAATGTTGGTGTCATTTGATTCAAAGTGAAGCTTTTATTTAGAATTAATTTGTTTGCAACTTTTGAAGTTTAAATGAAGCTATGCATTGAAGAAAAGTCGGATTACATTTAAATTTTTTTAATTTTTTTTGTAAATTTCGCGAATACTGAGTAACATTTTATAAATATTGCACATCTACTCACTGACATTCCTTAGTGATAACTTTTTAGTGTCAATTGTGTTCAATAAAATAATTAGCGTTTTTGTAATAATTTTTTCTTTCCATATTCTACGGGATAAACGTCATCTCTACACCTCAATGTTTCAAAATAATTCTCTTCAATGAATCGATGCCAAAAATATATGTATACTCTGCTGCAGTGTTGCCGTTCGAAAAAATTTTTTCGGCCCAAAATTTTCCTAAAAACGGCCCAAAACGACCTAAAACGGCCCAACTTTAAAAATTAAAAGAAAAATATATATTTCTCATAGATACCTTTTATTACTTTTAGAAAAATCGAAAAAATATTGTCTATTTTTACGTAAAGGTAGTATGCTGCAAAAAATTGTCTGAGATATAATGATTGAAAGCCAACAATTTATTGTGATTTGAATGTAGCATATAAACTTTAAGTGCGTGTTTCTCGAAATGGCGTTTTTGAAGTCGGTGCCAACGATAGCTCCAAACCAATTGACCGATCTTCATATGTCCTTATCATATTATTCAATGAGCTTATTAAATACATAAAACGATGGCCTTTAAGCGAGACAGATTAAAAAATTATTTTGCCCAATTTTTTGACAAAAGCAATCAATTTTTTTCGTTAAAATCGAAATTTTGACTTTGACAGCTCAAAATTTATTTAAAAATATTTTTGTAATTCTGTTTTATTAGTTTCCTAAAACGCTTACAAAAATATACTATGATCGGCCCATCCGTTTTCGAGCTATCGTTGGCACCGCAAAACGCAGATAGCCGTTTACCTCAAGAATATGCACTATTTTCAACAACAAAAATTCCAAAGATGTGCTCTTTGAGATGAAAGAAAGTACAGTTTCACCGAGTCTTAGCAAATTCCAAACTGTTTATAAAAAAAGACAATTTGAGTTGACACTCGGATATAAATAGGATAAACCTGAACTATCTGCTTGAAATTCATCATTAAGGTTGTTAATTATAGGTAAAATATATGCCAAAAATATAAGAAAAAACCCCTAGCTTGGCATGATTCCGTTGCCACCAAATTATTATGAAATTTATTTATTTATGAACACAATGCATGAATCTTTATCAAATACTTAAGTATCATGAAAAATATATTTCAAAACCCGGGTAACTTAAAGTTAAAAGTGACCATTAAACTACTAGGAGCACCTTCTTGGCATTAAGTTTTAATGTGAAAATTATATTTTTAATGCCACCAAATTGCTTTATTTTACATTTTCAAATCCATCCAATAGTAAAAGTAAGCATGTAATAATAGCCCAAAGACTAATATTTGATATTTTATAAAATATTATTTAAAATTATTAGTATGAAAACGGCCCAAAATGGATTTGGGCCGCCCATCGGCCCAAAATTAAAAATTCCTTTTTATTCGGCCCAAATTTGGGCCGAAATGCCCAAAACGGCAACACTGCTCTGCTGGACGCGCCAAAGGGGGTTGCTTATATAGATTCAGGAACCCCTTACGAAACATATACCATTTTAAATTTCAAACATTCCAAAATAATAATGTGGTTCTTTACGCAAAATTTAATGAAAATGTATTTTATTTCATTCCTTGCTACATAAACTGCACAAATTGGAATACTGATTTCCGCCTCTTCGATGAATTTTTAAACATGTTCTCTCCTAACAACTTTAGGGGGATTTAAATGCCAGAATAGGCTCAGAGCAGAACCTGGACAATCGATCGTACAATAATATTTTAATGATACACATATGATATTAAATATATATTTATAATTATTTGTTGTTACACAATGATGTTGTGCTCGCTGTTCATAGCGGCTTGTAAAAGAGTATTTTTGAGCCATGTTGTTTCAGTTCTACCTCTTCTGCGCTTTCTGTCGGTTTTTGCCTTAAGGATTGCTTGTAGAATCTTGTATTTGTTATTTCTTAGTATGTGTCCAAGGTAGGAGATTTTACGCATTTTATTTTTGAGATTAGCTGTCGGTTCACATTCATCCTTCTAAGTACTTCGTCATTTGATACTTTTGAAGTCCAGGGTATTTTCAGTACTCGTCAGAATGTCCACATTTTAAAAGCTGCCAATTTTCTTTCATCAGAAATTTTAAGTGTCCAGACTTAAAGATATTAAATACTCAAAAGATAAGATTCTTAACAGCTGTGGAAAACTCTTATTAGATACCCTTGACGACGTTATTGGGATTGTGTTGAACGGCCTCCTTTGCTGGCATATTTATACGAACTGAAGATTTGCAAAAAACCTTATTCCGACCACATGCCATTGCAGGTGTATTTTCGCATTCCAACTGTAAACAACTCTGTTGTACACACTGATAAGTCATGTTCATTACTTTGGAAAAAAAAAGAACTGCGTCAACATATTCCCAAAAGATCAGCTGACTGACTCAACCGAGATTGTGCAAACATCCATAGATGATATGGTCCAAAATATTAAAAGTAAAATTCGACAAGCTTGCTCTGAGCCAATCAAAGGCTTATCATTTGAGCCAAAACAGGAATGGTCTAACTGGAAATGTCTACGTCTGTGCAATGTATTGATGAAATGGTTGAATACATACAGAAGATCCAATTTACACGACGAGAGACTGAAATACATAAGAGCTAGAAAAAATTACATATTATGCTGCAAAAATCGGAAAGTCGAATACATACACGAAAAGATAGAAAAACTAAACTATATATCATCGTCCAAGGATTGTCGGAAGCTATCTAATAGCATAAAGAAAAACTTGTTTCATAAACCAGTGAACTTAATGCAGAAGATTTTCAACAATATTTCTTTTCTTTTTTTTAGTTTTTGCCTTTTTAGGGGCGAAGGCCATTATTTGTGAGATTTTAATTAATTTAATGAATCGAGCTATATGTCCTAAGGAGATTACATTGAAAATTTGATATCTAGCGAAGTCCTTCACACACATCAACCGCTAAGCGACTAACATCCTCAAGCGTATCAGATGTTGTTGTTGCTAGACAATTTTCGCCATTTGTTCTTTTTATACCCTCCACCATAGTATGGAGGGTATATTAAGTTTGTCATTCCGTTTATAACACATCGAATTAATCATTTGCGACCCTACAAAGTATATATATTCTTGATCAGGATAAAATTCTAAGACGATCTAGCCATGTCCGTCTGTCGTCCGTCTGTCCGTCTGTTGTAATCACTCTAGCGTCCGCAATAATTGAGATAGAGTGCTGAAATTTTGCACCCGAGGGTCTTTTTACCATAGGCAGGTCGAGTTCGAAGATGGGCTATATCGGTCCACTCTTTGGTATAGCCCCCATATAACGGTACCTCCGGATTTGAGCTATTTTGACGTTCTTCGCAACATTTGCAGACCGAATTAGCTATAATTTGGCACTTAGGGTTCCTAGTGATCAACAAATTTATATCTCAGAGGATATGGGCATAGGTCCATGTTTTGGTATAGTTCCCATATAACGGTACCTCCCGATTTTCGGTATTTTGAGAATTTTAGCCACAATTTTTAACCGAACTATCTCCAATTTGACATTTGAGGTTGTCAGTGGTCATGAAACATCTCCACGAAACATCGTCAACATAGGTCCATGTTTTGGTATGGCCCCATTATAACCGTACCTCCCGATTTTCGGTATTTTGAGCATTTTAGTTACAATTTGTAACCGAACTAGCTGTAATTTGACATTTGAGGTTCTCAGTGGTCATGAAACATCTCCACGAAACATCGTCAACATAGGTCCATGTTTTGGTATAGCCCCCATATATCGGTACCTCCCGATTTTCGGTATTTTGAGAATTTTAGCCACAATTTGTAACCGAACTATCTGAAATTTGCCATTAGAGGTTCTCAGTGGTCATGAAATATCTCCACGAAACATCGTCAACATAGGTCCATGTTTTGGTATAGCCCCCATATATCGGTACCTCCCGATTTTCGGTATTTTGAGAATTTTAGCCACAATTTGTAACCGAACTATCTGAAATTTGACATTTGAGGTTCTCAGTGGTCATGAAACATCTCCACTAAACATCGTCAACATAGGTCCATGTTTTGGTATGGCCCCATTATAACCGTACCTCCCGATTTTCGGTATTTTGAGCATTTTAGTTACAATTTTTAACCGAACTAGCTGTAATTTGACATTTGAGGTTCTCAGTGGTCATGAAACATCTCCACTAAACATCGTCAACATAGGTCCATGTTTTGGTATGGCCCCATTATAACCGTACCTCCCGATTTTCGGTATTTTGAGCATTTTAGTTACAATTTTTAACCGAACTAGCTGTAATTTGACATTTGAGGTTCTCAGTGGTCATAAAACATCTCCACGAAACATCGTCAACATAGGTCCATGTTTTGGTATAGCCCCCATATATCGGTACCTCCCGATTTTCGGTATTTTGAGAATTTTAGCTACAATTTTTAACCGAACTAGCTGTAATTTGCCATTAGAGGTTCTCAGTGGTCATGAAATGTCTCCACGAAACATCGTCAACATAGGTCCATGTTTTGGTATAGCCCCCATATAACGGTACCTCCCGATTTTCGGTATTTTGAGAATTTTAGCCACAATTTGTAACCGAACTATCTGAAATTTGACATTTGAGGTTCTCAGTGGTCATGAAACATCTCCACTAAACATCGTTAACAAAGGTCCATGTTTTGGTATGGCCCCATTATAACCGTACCTCCCGATTTTCGGTATTTTGAGCATTTTAGTTACAATTTTTAACCGAACTAGCTGTAATTTGACATTTGAGGTTCTCAGTGGTCATGAAACATCTCCACGAAACATCGTCAACATAGGTCCATGTTTTGGTATAGCCCCCATATATCGGTACCTCCCGATTTTTGGTATTTTGAGATTTTTAGCCACAATTTGTAACCGAACTATCTGCAATTTGACATTTGAGGTTCTCAGTGGTCATGAAACATCTCCACCAATCATCGTCAACATAGGTCCATGTTTTGGTATGGCCCCCTTATAACCGTACCTCCCGATATTCAGTATTTTGAGAATTTTAGCAACTTTTTAACCGAAATAGCTGAAATTTGACATTTGAAGTTCTCAGTGGTCATAAAACATCTCCAACGAAACATCGTCAACATAGGTCCATGCTTTGGTATAGCCCCCATATAACGGTATCTCCCGATTTTCGGTATTTCGAGAATTTTAGCTGCAAGTTTTAACCGAACTAGCTGTAATGATCGGTATTTTGAGAATTTTAGCTACAATTTTGTCTAAGCAAAAATAATCGTCAATATATGTAGGTCCATGGTTTGGTATATCCCCATATAACTGTTCCTCCCGATTTTCGGGAATTTTCAGTGGTCACGAAATTTCTTCAATCAAATTCGTCAATATGGGTCCATTTTTGAGGGTCTGCATTGTTTTGATGAAACTACCCTCAATTTGACTCTTGAAGTTCCCTGCAGCTATAAAACTTTTCCGCCAAAAAATTTAAAGATAGGTTGACTCTTTGATATAGCCCCGTAGGTGGTACCTTTCACCTAGCTGAACACATTTTTTTAGATTAGATTGGATAACACTGTGCAAAAAAATGGAGGTGAAAGTCTGGGCACGGATTCCTCTTTGGGAAGAAAGGCCTTGGTGAGTATATTATGAACCCCGAAGGACAGATCCGCCGTGAGTCGAACTTCTGTGAGACCCTGTGGGCCATCAGGAATTAGCGTTATATCTTTGTTCACTGTTGCTTAAGTGCTATACAAAAACAACAAACAAAGATATAATGCTAATTCATGATGGCTTACAGGGTCTCTTGCAAAAACTTCATCACGCCACAACGCGGTTTATAATATACACACCAAAGGCTATCATCTCCAAAAGGAATTATCTCTGCCCCAACATTTGTGTTCACAGTGTAATTTAAGCAATAGTGGGAGGCAGTAGGAGTCTATCCATTGTCGAAAGTTGTTACACCTAAAATTGTGAAAGGACCCTTATTATTCCATTTTAATTAAGACTATTTTATGGTGGAGGGTATAAAAAGTTCGGCCCGGTCGAACTTAACGACTTTTTACTTGTTGCTTTTAAGTTCAAATCAGCTGTGCCCATAATATTTTGATACACCTATAGAAGTATTAGAACTTATGACGGCTTTGAAGTCCTCAAAAGAAAACAAGGCCCTGGTCGTGATGGTATATGTTATGAGTTTTATAAAAATGCTCCTCTTTACTTTGTAAATGAAATACTAACCATCTTGAATATTACCTTCATTGAAGAAAGGTTCCCCAAAAGTTTTCACAATTTTATTTTACTGCCTCTTTACAAAAAAGGGGATCCTAATTGTTTAAGCAGTTATGGTGGGTTGTCACTTATAGACACCCTTTGCAAATTATTCAGTAATATCTTCTTAAACCGCCTTACATATTGGATCGAAAACAATAACATACTTATCGAGTTTCAAGCCGGCTTTAGAAAAAACTATTCTACTATAGACAACATCTTCAATCTGGTGAACATAGTACATTTAAATAAAAACTCCGGGAAGAGAACGTATGAATTTTTCATCGATTTTTAGAGTGCCTTCGACATGATTCCTCAGAATTCCCTATTCTACATACTAGTATCTGCTGGGTTGTCTTCTAAGTTTATCCGCTGATAATGTAAGTCAAATAAGATTTGCCAGTACTTTATCAGACCCAATCACCGTTAATCAAGGTGTGCGGCAACGCTGTCCCGTCCTATTCGCACTGTATCTTAATAATCTGTGTTAAAATCTTTCTCTATGCAGATGATATAGTTATTTTATCAGACTCGCCAGATGAATTACAACATATGATAGACACTTTGTATGCCTATTGTCAAATGTGGTGTTTAAAAGAGAATATGATTCAATATTTTTCGCAATGGTCTACGAATCTCCAAGAAACTGAACTGGAATTATGGTGACACATAAAAGAAATTGTTAATAACTATAAATATTTAGGTATAGAATTCACATACAACATGTCTTGCCAGTATAGTTGCAAGGTGTTTTCTAAAAGATCTGTTAAATGGCTATTACGTCCACATGGGCTAACTACATTAATAACCCAAAAATTACTAATACTAATAAACTAAACATTTTTTCGCAGCATCGAAATCAATAATGTTTTACGTCTCACAAATCTGGGGTTTGTTAAAATTTGATGAAGAAGAAACAATTTTAAATTTTTTTGTTAAAAAATGTTACAATTACACCTAACTATATCCTGTTCCTTGGAACAGGCTTAAAAAGTTTATATTTAGACACATTGAAACATCACTTCGACTACATAAACAGAGCTTTAAAGCTTCCCATTAACAGATTACTCCGAGAACTGGCAAGCAAGGTTATTAGCGATTCAACATTTTGGGCGGCTAGATGGCCGTATCAAAATGCCCCACTATGTACGTACTCACAATGTATCCTGCAATTACTCAAATCACAAGAATTGAGCGGTAATATTAGTTTAACAAGAGGTTCACAATTTTACGATCTATATCCACAATTAAACTACTTTAGTGAATTTTGATCAAGGCAAGGGGAGGCTTATTAGATCTTAACTCGCGCTGTTTTAAACGCTCTACCATAGGTGTATGTACATTATGTAATGTACACTTTACTCATAACTTTACTTATAACATTTAATGTAAAGGACGTAGGTTACTAACATTTTCCAAAAATGCTTCTTATAGTTGAGGGTCGTATGTGGATAAATATGGGTCACATAGACCTGCGGTTTCCTATGGCCCCCACGTATCGGTGGCGACCGTTTTTACGTATTAAGTTCATGTTTCAATCGATTTTGCTGCAAATTGTTATATTGGGGTTTCAGTGGATATATGGAAATATTGTCAATATCTGTTCGCGTATTCGTATAGCCCCCATTGAGCGGTACCGGCCGATGTAACATATTTTAAAGGTTCCAAGCACATTTACCAATCTATCTGGTATTTTCTCGTTTTGCTATAGCCCCAATATGACGGGGGTCCCCCATTTGAGGTATTTAAATGGTGTTTGGTAATTATTGACAACCGAGTTTGGTTTACTTGAAAATCTGTATTCATTGAATAGAAAATGTTCTAATGAAACAATTCAGAGCATACATCCTTGCTTTGGCCCTATCCGTCCCTCCCCCAGGTATCCACATACATTAATAAATTAAAATAAAAAAAATAATTTTTTTGAGATTTTTATTTTTAGTATAGTGTCATTGATATAACATAAATTTTACAAATTGAACGTCTCGATTGAGGATATATTTATCTTATTACACGAGTCTGCAAATGATTATATCACCTAAAAGCATCTGGTGTAAATATGATTTGTTTTAGGTACTTTACGATGCCCTGAGAAAACTGCTCAAATTTGACAGTTTTTTTCTACATAATGTGAATGAAATTAGCAAGAGTAGTCTTCAAACTATAAAAAGCAACATTTCTTAATATTGGCGAACCCATTATGGGATAAACGAAACCAACATTGACGTCTAATGCCGGTTCTTCTATCAAATTTTCAAAAATATAGATATATGAATTCCAATGACTTTCCGAAAAATTCGCATATCTCTCAAACCTGCGCGAACCTGCAGCCAATTTTTTGTTTGTCCATAGAAAAATATCCTACCTCTAAGAAAATGTGCGATTTATTCTGAAACTCACCAAAACTCATTAAAAAATCTTCAACAGTTATAAAAACGTAGACTTATAAAAAAGCACATTTTTTGGGAACGAATAGCAACGAAACTAAATTGGATATTACAACTCTATAAACGACAAATAATTAAAAATTGTCAAGAATTATAAAAGCGACAAAAACTATAGTCAACTAGAAGCATTTTTTAAGGAAAATAAATAATGTAAAACAAAAGTGCAAATTTTAAATGCATTTCTAGTTGATTCGCGGGGTAAGTCGCAAAACTGAATATGAGGCATTTGTCATGGGATACTTAGCAATGAATTCAGCAAGAATCTCATTAGTTGTATGTAATTTAATTTTTGAGTAAAGTTCCACTAAAATTCCCATATTTCGCACTGTGCGACGTAGAAAATACATATAATTTTATTGGAATCTGTCCTATACTGAAAGACTTCTGATATAAATACTTTTTGAAATCATCACTTACAATGTATGAAGTATTAAATATTTCGAATGATAACAGAAACTTTGAAATTTTATACAAATATCTAACATCCTGTTTAAAATACCGAAAACTTATTTTAGATGAATTTTGCTAATAACATTAGCAAAATTCATCTAATAACAGTATTTTACACTTTTAATATAAATCAAATTAGTATATAATCGCAATTTTCCCATGCCATTCCGACTCACAACATTCATGTTACGTCGTTTATAGATAAAAACACTTTGTATCTTTTTTTACTATTTATCTAATGTAATGACAATTTTGTAATCTAATCTACATATATAGGTATATAAAATAGAAAAAATGTGTGTACGTTTGTTTGTTTGTGCCTTATAGATTAAAAACCGCTGAACCGATCTTCCTGAAATTTTAAGGGTACATTGAAAAATGAAATGAAAATAGGCCATATAATTTTTTGAAATTCTATATCAGGAGATATAGCATCAAAACCGGAGCTACCTCCAAAAAAATTAGATTTTGTATGCAAATATATTTAGAACTGTTAAAGATACAATCTCCAAATTTGGTATGTGTGGCGGAATTTGATATAGAAATAATTTTACCAAATTATTTTCAAATAGGTTCTGTAGTGGGATTCTCTAACATATTTTTTGAGTTATCGACAAAAATCGGTAAAATTAAAATGCAAAATTATGAATAAAAAGTTCAAATAAAAGTTGATAACACTCTTGCTATCGGTAGAACTTTACGACTGCTTTTTATTTGTCGCTAACTTACCGAAAAACATCGGTAATTACCGAAATTATAAGCATTTCAATTTTACCGACAATTGTCGGTAACTCAAAAAATGAGTTAGAGAATCGCAGTACTGATTTGGATATAGCTCCCATATACATACATACGAGTATATTTTCGTCCTACTTTCTTACTTTATGCACCAAACACGCTATTTATGTCTACTTTCAATGAAATTTGGAATGTGCGATGGAATTTTGTCTAAAAATAAATGTGCCAAATTATATCGGAATAGGTTCAGATTTAGATATTGCTTCTATATATGTTTTCGGCCGATCTCCTGTACTTTATGCACCAAACACGATATTTATGTCCAATTTCAATGAAATTTGGAATGTGTGATGGAATTTTGTCCAGAAATAAATGTGCCAAATTATATCGGAATGGGTTCAGATATCAGGATATTGCTCCTTTATATGTTTTCGGCCGATTTCCTGTATTTGATGCACTAAACATGCTATATATGTCCAATTTCGCTGAAATTTGAAATGTGTGATGGAATTTAGTCTACACATAAATGTGCCAAATTATATCGAAATCGGTTCAGATTTGGTTATAGCTCCCATATACATTTCGGTCGATTTCCTGTACTTTATGCACCAAACACGCTATTTATGTCCAATTTCAATGAAATTTGGAATGTGTGATGGAATTTTGTTTAGAAATTAATGTGCCAAATTATATCGGAATGGGTTCAGATATCAGGATATTGCTCCTATATGTGTTTTCGGCCGATTTCCTGTATTGGAAGCACCAAACATGTTATATATGTCCAATTTCGCTGTAATTTGGAATGTGTGACGGAATTTAGTCTAGACATAAATATGCCAAATTATATCGAAATCGGTTCAGATTTGGATATAGCTCCCATATATATTTTCGGCCGATTTCCTGTATTTTATCCATCAGACACGCTATATATGTCCAATTTCGCTGAAATTTGGAATGTGGGACGGAATATGGTCTAGACATAAATGTGCCAAATTATATCGGAATGGGTTCAGATATCAGGATATTGCTCCTATGCATGTTTTCAACCGATTTCCTGTATTTGCTACATATGTCCAATTTCGCTGAAATTTGGAATGTGTGACGGAATTTAGTCTAGACATAAATATGCCAAATTATATCGAAACCGGTTCAGATTTGGATATAGCTACCAAATATATTTTCGGCCGATTTCCTGTATTTTATCCACCAAACACGCTATATATGTCCAATTTCGCTGTGGGACGGAATATGGTCTAGACATAAATGTGCCAAATTATATCGGAATGGGTTCAGATATCAGGACATTGCTCCTGTATATGTTTTCGGCCGATTTCCTGTATTTGATGCACCAAACATGCTATATATGTCCAATTTCGCTGAGTGACGGAATTTAGACCAGACATAAATGGAATTTTTGAAGAAATTTTTCCTTTTGCTCCTATATAAAACAGTATTATTATTTTCTTGTGAAAGTACATACCTCCTAAAATAATGGTTTAAAAGAACAAAAACAAGTAAACAGTTAAGTTCGGCCGGGCCGAACTTTTTATACCCTCCACCATAAAATATTCTGTTACTAAATATGGAATATTATTTTCTTTCTTGTCCACAATACCTAAAATGCATCTAAAAATGTCTACAATCGGGCGGCACCTTTATATGGGGCTATATCAAAATACAGAAAATCGAGAGGTACCGTTATATGGGGGCTATACTAACACATGGACCTAAGTTGACGATTTTGGTGGAGATGTTTTGTGACCACTGGGAACCTCAAATGTAAAATTGCAGGAAGTTCTGTCAAATAATGTAGCTAAAATCCCTAAAATACCCAAAATCGGAAGGTACCGTTATACCGAAAGTCGGGAGGTACCGTTATATGGGGCCTATACTAAAACATGGACCTATGTTGACGGTTTTTGGTGGAGATGTTTTGTGACCACTGGGAACCACAAATGTAAAATTGCAGGTAGTTCGGTCAAATAATGTAGCTAAAATTCTCAAAATACCGAAAATCGGGAGGTACCGTTATATGGGGGCTATGCCCATATCTTTTAGAATATAAGTTTGTTAGTCATTAGGAACCCTACATGTCAAATTATATCTAATTCGGTTTGAAAATGTGACTAAAAATGTCAAAATACCTTAAATCGGGCGGTACCGTTATATGGGTGATATACCAAAACGTGAACCGATATACCCCTCATCGAACTTGACCTGCCTGCAAACAAAAGACGCGTCTTCCCAAAATTTCAGCGTCCTATATCTATTTTTGTGGATGCTAGAGTAATTACTACAGACGGACGGACGGAAGGACATCGACTCAGAATTTTACGCTGATCAAGAATATATATACGTTATTGGGTCGCAAATGATTATTTCGATGCGTTACAAATGGAAAAACAAACTTAATATACCCTCCATACTATGGTGGAGGATATAAAAGCAGTAGTAACTAAAAGGGCTATTGCGCATTATAACTCTTCAAATAAATAACCTGTATAGACAAAGATGCGATTAATTTGTTCGTGTTGCACGTTGTTATTATTTACAAAATACGTTGAAATTAGTCAAACCATTCTCATACTCATTTTTACTCGCCGCTGTATGTGTACGCAATGAACTAAATAGTACTTCCATATACTAACATGTGAATCTAAAGTGTGTCAACTGAGTGGCTCTTGTACTCAATTGTGAATTTAACAATCTCGTAACTTATTCATCATGTAACAAAAATTAAAATTATTGTTAATGCAGCAAACTCGTATTTCAAAGTACGTGTTTCATGCTTAAGCGAAAAAACGATTAATATATTATTACTACTAATATGCAGAGACTAATAATAATTGACTTTTACACTTTTACCCAAGCACCGTTAAATCGTTTTTTGTCTCCCCTGAAAAGATAAAAATACGAGATTGAGAAAGTAAGGCATCGATATATGTATGTATATGTTCGCCCGATTTGAGGTATTTGGTGCACCAAACAAAAATTCTGTTAATTTTTCACTTATATTTTCGGCCGATTTCATCTATTTGATGCACCAAACACAAACTATACAGATATTTTGTAGAAATTTGGAAAATGTAACACAACATTCATAGCACAATAAATGGTCTCTTACTCACGGTCTAATCCCCCTTTATTTATTTCCCCTGCCACCAACTGGTCCTTTCTTACTTCTTTTTATACCCTCCACCATAGTATGGAGGGTATATTAAGTTTGTTTTTCTGTTTGTAACACATCAAACTAATCATTTGCGATCATATAAAGTATATATATTCTTGATCAGTATAAAATTCTAAGTTGATCTAGCCATGTTCTTCTGTCTGTCTGTTGTAATCACTCTAGCGTTCGCAAAAATTAAGCGCTCTATATTTTTGCACCCGAGTGTCTTTTTTCCATAGGCAGGTCAAGTTCAAGTTTGTTATAGCCCCCATATAACGGTACTTGCCGATTTTCGGTATTTTGAAGATTTTAGCTACAATTTTTGACCGAGCTACCTGTAATTTGACAGTTGAGATTCCTAGTAGTCACAAAACATCTCCACCTAAAACTGTCAATATAGGTCCATGTTTTGGTATAGCCCCATATAATTGGGCCTCCCCATTTTCGGTATTTTAGTAATTCGAAAAACTGTCCACATAGATACATGTTTTGATAGAGCCCCCATAGAGCGGTATCTCCCGATTTTTTTTTGGGTTTTAGCTACAACTTTTGATCGAAGTATCTGCAATTCTACATTTGAGTTTCCCAGTGGTCACAAACCTTCTCCACCAAAAACATGGGTCCACACTTTGATTTAGCTACATATAAGGTTACCGACGGATTGAATATATTTTTTATGATTTTTTTTTACCTTATTAAGGTATAAGTGGTCACAGAATATCTCCTCCTAAAATTGTGGACAGGAAAGAAAATAATTATTCCGTTTTACTTCAGAATATTTTACGATGGATGGTATAAAAGCTTGTTTTTTCTGTTAAAGATTTCAATTCGTAACAATTCCTAATATATTTAATGTTTTCTCCAGACCTGCAACCTTTTAAGTTTTACCTTTAACAGAAACTCTTATTGATTTATTCTTCGCTATGCATATGTTTATACCCTACACCACTATGTGGGGAGGGTACTAAAAGTTGGTTTTGGCCAAAAAGTTTGTAACACATCGAAATAATGGTCGTAGACCCATACTTATATATACCAAAATGAATGTCTCGACGAGCTGAGTCGATCTGGCTATGTGTGCGGATCGTCACCACATTTTGGGTGCTGATGGTGGTCCCGGAGGGCAAGAAGCCTATTGATTTTAATGATGGTCGGATAATATTTAGGAATCAGAATGGGCAAAAAACTTATTTGGAGAAAAAGTCAACGTTTTTCCAAAGCGAATATTAAAGCTTTTATAGGATGTATACCAGACACGACCAAATAGAGAACGGAGAAAATGTGAATGTATTCAAAATATTACAACAGTGTGTTAGTAAGTTTGTATTCACGCAAGATACAAAACAATAACAAATCAAAACATTTGTTCTATTTTGTACGCTATTTCTGTGCATTTGGGTCGTGTACGTGTAAATTGCCGAAAATCATCGGCACCGCCGTGCCAAGTGTGACCATGTTTGATGTATACCAAAAGCAAATCCTGACAATGAAAGAAGAAAATATCACCTTTCTAACAAGTAGATTGTCGTAGGTGGTAAAACAATATCATATATCACATATATATCACAATAGTCGCAAATAAAACCCAACTTTTAATTTTTGCGATTTTAATTATAATTACGACTATCATAGCTTTGATTGGGGACGTTCCAAGAGCAAAGCCTGACTATGAAAGTAATCATTATGCAAAGTAGGTTGGCCTAGGTGGCAAAATAAAGGAGATATCGCAATAGTCGGTAATACATCCAATTTCGCAATTTTGATCGTATCGGGTTAATGGGGTCCATTTTGGTAACGGTGGGATAATAATGAGGAGTCGGAATGGGCAAAAAACGTATGTGGAGAACACTTAACCTTTTATTCATCCAAAAGGAAAGCCTATCAATGGAAGAAGATATGATTTCCTTTACATTACATATTGCAAAATATGTAGGTTGGCATAGGTTGTCAAACAACGGAGATATCGGAAACGTCGTTAATGCACCCATTTTGTATTTTTTTTGTAATCACTCAATATGCTTCTTTCTCCTTCTCTGGGAGCCCTATTAACCACCAACATTTCGTGAAGATCCTATTAAAACTGAGACTTGTAGCAGAGAGAGGAAGAAGCATATTGAATTTGCTTATAGTCGGAATATATTCCTAAAATAAATGAGAGAGAGAGAGAGCTTGATAATAAAACTAAACCATCTGAGCTTTAAATTAATACAAAATTGTGGCATTTATGATAGAATATCAGAGTTTTAATACTTTGAAGTTTTTACTTTAATGACAAATACCTCTGCTTCTATTCAGTTCGCCTTAAGCCATTTATCCCCCTAAAAGAAATGTTTAGAGTGGAAAGCTTATGCACATGTGTAGTGGTATCACAAAGTCGGCCCCGTCCCGACTATAGCCTTTCCTCACGTGTTTTATTTTTGCCGAAAGTGCAAACTTTATTTTGATTTGCGAAATTTGGCGTTTTTAATCATCGTATGTTTACTAATTAAACTTTAAATGCCTTATTTCAACTGGATTTCAGTTCACTGCTCAGCGCTTAAAAAATACATTTATATCTTAAATTTTTTATATCGGTATAATAATTTAATCTGTATATTCCCTTCACACTGAACCAGTATACACATTTGCATTTGTTAGTGTGCCCTTAAATCTCAAGGTTGTAATTCCTTTTCAAGTATGGTTGGTTTGTGTTGAGAATACAAAATGATTGCTAATTTAGTTCTGTATGTATGTATGTTGAACCCAACTGTTCGTGCTCATTCAGGAAACTAACGCATGTAAATGAGTATAAATTATTTTCATGTTATTAGTTGCTATAGCTCGTGTTCTGTAACGGAAGTTCCTTCAAAGGTGGCAGGCCAATCATTTACGAAATTAACGAAAAAACAAAATTAGGCCAAAAACTAAAATAAAGTGCGAATAGATTTTTAACATGCCATTTATATTCGTAAATGAAGATGTAGAGAAATATGACCCAACACAAAAATAACAAATAAGTTATTTTGAAGTATTTCAGCATATTTTGTCAAAACTAATTATGTTCAATCAAGTGGCGCCTGATATGCAGTTATACCACTTTAACATTCGTTCCACTTGTATGAAATTAAGTTTAAATATGTTCGCAGAATTAACTTTGTTTATCGGACTGTTGTAATTACAATGACATCCAAACGCATTGTGATAGGTGGGTTGTATATGTGCTTAAATGCATCTTTTGTTATTTCGAAAATATATCGCGGTGATAACTCTTTGTTACGATGATTGCTTAGTGACTAAAACATGCACAAACAATGATGGAAATCATTAAAATTATCTCAAAGATCAAAATGTGCGTATTGAAGACTTGAACGTGTGCTGTGCATTTACCAACGAACGGCATTTTCAGCCTGTTTCTATATGTCGAAAGAAGAATGTGTGCGAATGACACACGCCCAAACTTTAGTTTTCGAAATAATATTACCTTTGCTTTTGCATCAAAACAAAAAACAAATCTGAAAAACCACAAGAGTTTGACGGGTTTCATTCGCACACATTCTTCTTTCGACATACAGAAACAGGCTGTTAATTTTTATTTATAAAGATATAGCAGTTTTAAAGAAATAGCGTATAGGAGAAGTACCCTGTCCCATTCGAAATTCAACAAAATATGTAGCCTATTTTCACCGGGGGACATCCCTGTAAATTCGCTGAAAATTTCAGAAAAACCGCTTCAGTAGTTTTTGTAGAAAATATAAAAATTTAAAATTGAAAAAAGTGGGCGTAAAAGTAGGACTGGATGGCGAACACTTCACAAAAAGAATTATCGAAATCGGTCCAGCCGTTCTCAACTGATGCCATTACCAAAGATCGACATTTGATTTTTATTTAGAAAGATATAGCATTCTTAAAGAAATAGGTAAAGTACACCGCCCCCTCCGAAATTCAACAAAATGTGTAACCTATGTTCACCGGGGGCCAATTTCAGAAAAACGGCTCAGTAGTTTTTGTAGAAAAGATAAAAATTTAAAAAAGTGGGCGTGGTCAAATTTTCTTTGCATAACAACCTAAGTCGGGTTATGGCGAACATTTCACAAAAAGAATTATTCAAATCGGTCCAGCCGTTCACAACAGATGGCATTACCAACGAACGACATTTGATTTTTGTTTATAAAGATATAGCATTTTTATTATTAAAGAAATATCGAATTGGGAGAGCGGGGTACTCTCTCCGAAATTCAACAAAATTTGTAGCCCATTTTAAACGGGGCCATCACTATACATTCCCTGACAAATTCACAAAAAACGGCTCAGTAGTTTTTGTAGAAAAGATAAAAATTGAAAATTGAAAAAGGTAAGCGTAAAAGTAGGCGTGGTCAATTTTTCTTTGCATAAAAAACCTAGTCGGGTTATGGTGAACATTTCACAAAAAGAATTATCCAAATCGGTCCAGCCGTTCTCAACTGCTGCCATGACATATCTTACCATATATACCATTATCATTACTGGAGTTAAAATTGACAATACTAGTGGGAGTTATCCTAAGAGTATATAATCAAAAAGATACCACAACAGTACCTTGTGCGGAAAATTGTCCTGATAATGAAAATGTGCCAATTGTGGGTGTTCTCACAAGAAAGAAGGGCAGTTGGTTTCTTGCCGTGAGCCTCGAAAATATTTCAATTGTGGAAATATTTTCCTCAAGGTTTATCCACCAAGGAATAAAGAAATGGAAAAAAGGAAAAGAAAATGCAATGTTTTAGAATTTTGAAATAAGAACAGTAATGGTTCTTTTTTATTGAATTCAGTGAAACAGAACGACTTCTTACCAAGGACAACAGTACTGGTTGATGCTTAGTTTACAAGTGATTTATTGAAAGAAAATTAGAAAGAAGTTTGCAAATAAATGCATAGCGAGAGAGCGAGAGCGTACATGGCACAATTCTGAGTGAAACTAATTAATGCAAATATTTCAGCATGTAGGAAAATTAATGTTAGGGTTGCCGGTTGGGAAAATCCGGCGTGAACAGTGCTTTTAAGGTCGATTCGGTCAAAAAAGTTCCCTCACCGACAGCGATTTCTAATGGCCTTTTGATTAATCTTTCTTTATAAAAACTATGATTTATGGCGATTTGCCGAAAAGTGTATATTAGACTTACTTAGAACGGTCCGATTTTGGAGATTATATATAATTTCAATAAAAAATAGCTTTATATAATAGCTAGCTACAACGAATTCCTGACGTTATGAAAAAATTAAAAGAAATAACTACAACGGAAAACTTGAATGCAATCGTCGCGGGAACTGTTTTAATGGTAGGGGAAAATTGACAAAGCATTTCTTAATATCTTTCCATGCTCTATACGGCTATGTGGTGGTATTTTTGATATTTGCAAAAACATGCAGAAAAGTTATAACCCTAATGTTGACACGTGCATCTGCAAAAATTACTCCACGAATATCATATGCTCTGTTTCAGAACCTGCAAGAAGCTACTAAACTACGATAGCATTTTTTCCTTTATGTTATCGACAAAATAGTAGAAATTAGCAGATTCTTGCAGTTCTGGAAGAGACCAATACATTATAACTATCATCAAACTTAACCCGGATATGTCGACGGGCAAACTAATGCAGCAATTTTCCGAAATAGTGTTACAAAACTGAAAAAAAAAAATAAAGAAAAATATTTTATAACTTGGATTTTAAGGCCGTACTACATGTAGTACACTCGGCATATACGTATGCAAAAGACAAATGTAGTTTTATTATGTTTGGGGCATAGTCATTGGAGAATTGAGTAATAACTTGTACCAAATCACCATCAAACATTTTTTAAAACAGTTCCAGGGTTTTAGGTAAAATTTCCTGATCACATGCTGAAATAATAGCATCGGTGTCTTCCAGAATTTGCTTCGCTCTTTTCACTGACGTATCAAGCCGTCAGTGAGAAGTGCAAAGCAAGATCTGTTACAATAACGCAAGTACAATATCGTCACAGCTATCTGAAACAGTGGAATAACGATTTCGAAAAAAGTCAGCTTCAACATTTAATACTGGAGGAGAACATTTTTAAAATTCGTTTCATCTACTCCAGGATCTTTATCTATAATGTAATTAGGAGGGCTTCTATAAAAGTTTCTGGTCTAATAATGAAAACGCGAATATTTATCATCAAAACTATTTTTGTTGTTTTCTAAAGTATTTCTCTATCATGATTTATACACTTTTGCCAGCGGTCAAACCAATTGTTCAACCATTTTTTCGATTCCGGATGAGACATCTCCAAAACGTGGTTTTTGAACGCTTCAACAGCATCTTCTGGCAAGGAAAGTCGTTGACCACACAGTTTTTTCTTGATGTGCGGAATCAAATGAAGACATTGGGTTCCAAGTCAGGGCTATACGGCGGATGACCCATCAATTCCAATCAAAATCGATGATGTGAAAGAGCTCATTGTTTGTTACGGGCTCATACGCATATATCCATGATTCGTCACCTGTGACGACCGTATAAACTCTTGCGAGGCACCGCAATCCTATTTTTTCAAAATTTCTTTACACCAATCGACAAGGGCTTTTTTGAGCGATTGCCAAATTATGGAGGTTCCAACGACATGTGTTCATACAATATCGAAAGTATGCTGGTGCAAAAAATTACCAAGGCTGCCTCTATCTCACCGTATATCACATGACGATTTTTTATTATTAGTTCTTGCACGGCATCAATGTTTTCTGACGCAATGACCGTTTTTAAACGATATTGCCTAGACCAGAAACTTATCTAGTAGCCCTCGTATTAACACCTTCGGCGAGTACAATTGAGACGTCATAAAAATTGTGCAAAAACTATTCAAATATTTCTTCTAAGGCATTTATTATCCCATTTGATAAAAATCTGCATATAAAATTTTTCGCACCGATTGCGTGGCATCTTCAAACTTTTCCAAATTTTACAAAACTGAAATCTTTGATCACAAATAATACGCACAAGAAATTACTTTTGACAAAACTTCTCCAACTAGGCTTTTTTCACCGTTATGTTCTGTAGCGCCTCAGCAAGTTTATTAGAAAATTTATCGTAAAATAAGCATAGCAATAATAGGCGTACTAAATGTAGTACACTCGGCATATCTGGGTTAAGGTACTCAATCTTAGTGTTATTTATAATTTAATTCTCTTCTTTAAAGGGAGAGTAGGCTCAGGTAGGGTCGATTTGTCGAAATTAAGAGTGTAAGAGTATATGAAATTTCTATATTTCTTATATTTATGCATTAAAGTATTTTAAAGAATAAATCTTATCTATATATATAAAATTGAAATTTGTTTGTCTGTTTGTTTGTTTGTTTGTGCCTTATAGACTCGAAAACCGCTGAACAGATCTTACTGAAATTTTTAGGGTACATTGCTGCATGGCCTGGAATGAAAATAGGCTATATCATTTTTTGAAATTTAGCGTTGATCTGGAGATATAGCATCAATATCGGAGGTACCTCAAAAAAATTTGGATTTTGTATGCAAATATCTTTGGAACTATTACAGATACAATCTCCAAATGTTGTATGTGTGACGGAATTTTATGTAGAAACAAATTTACAAAATTATATTCAAATCGGTTGAGATTTGGATATAGCTCCCACATACATATATTTTCGGCCGATTTCCTTATTTTATGTACCAAACATGCTATTTATGTCCAATTTCAATGAAATTTGGAATGTGTGACGGAATTTGTTCTAGAAATAAATGTGCCAAATTATATCGAGATTGATTCATATTTGGATGTAGCTCCCATATACATACATTTTCGGCCGATTTCCTTATTTTATGCACCAAACACGCTATATATGTCCAATTCCGCTGAAATTTAAAATGTGTGATGGATGTTGGCCTAGAAATATATGGGCCAATTTATATCGAAATCGGTTCAGATTTGGATATAGCTCCTATATATATTTTCTGCCGATTTCATGTATTTGAGGCACCAAACACGCTATTTATATCCAATTTCAATAACATTTGGAACGTGTGACTGAACTTGGTCTAGAAATACATGTGCCAAATTATATCGAAATAGGTTCAGATTTGCATGTAGCTCCCATATATATTTTCGGCCGATTTTCCGCACTTGATGCACCAAACACGCTATATATGTCCAATTTCGCTGAAATTTGGTATGTGCAACGGAATATGGTCTAGACATAAATGTGCCGAGTTATATCGAAATCGGTTCAGATTTGGATATAGGTCCAATATATATTTGCAGCCGATTTTCCACATTTGATGCCCCAAACACGCTATACATGTCCAATTTCGATGAAATTTTGAGGTTCTGACGGAATTTGTTCTAGAAATAAATGTGCTAAATTATATCGAGATCGGTTCAGATTTGAATATAGCTCCAATATATATTTTCAGCCGATTTCCTGTATTTTATGCAACAAGCGCGCTATATATATCCAATTTCGCTGAAATTTGGAATGTGTTACAAAACTTGGTCTAGAAATAAATGTGCCAAATTAGATCGAAATCGGTTCAGATTTGGATATAGCTACTGTATATATTTTCGGCCGATTTCCTGTATTTTATGCACCTAACTCGATATATGTATATATATATATATATGTCCACCGGCAATATTAAAGACGAAATTTGGATACAGTGAGAATTTTGACGACATTTTCGTTTTATGACGACGGTTTTCGAAATTGTATATGTCCAGTGATAATTTTAAAGACTTGAGAATATTGGAAACTTTAAATTTACAATATGAGCCAACATGTTAAATATGAACATTTCGATTGTCTAAATCAATTTTTTATTCATATTTTGATATACACAGCCTAAAAATTCGAATTTTGATTAAAAATAAAATTTTTATTTCTGACAGGGTTGCCGTGTTTTATAAATATCCTGTCAAGTCTTGTGCAACAAAATTTAACTAAAAACATATTCAAGCGTTCAGATGTAAGTTATAGTTGTTGAAGTGCGAAAAAACGCATCAAAAAACGGGAAAATACATTTCCGCGTGCTTTTGTCGGCACAGAAGATACCAAAAAGTATAATAATTTATTTTTACCAAAAAGGAAATTAAGTTAGCTTTCAAAAATGTGAAAAACTAATGAAATCGGTTGAAAAATAAATAAGTTATGTAATTTTTTGGTGTTGTTACTTTTTGGTTTTTTATGCAAGGCCGTCCCTCCGTCAGTCTGTGGTAATCACTCTAGCATCCACAAAAATTGAGATAGGACGCTGAATGTTGGCAACGATGAGAATTTTGTTTCGGGGCAGGTCAAGCTAGAAGATTGATCAGTCCTCGTTTTGGTATAGCCCCCATATGAAGGTACCGCCCGATTTCAGGTTTTTTGACGATTTTAGCTACATTTTCAGACCGAAAACAAATTATAAGCATATAAAGAATTATGGATCATGGAGAACCCTATGTGCTACATTAAAGATGATTCGTCTAAAAACGTAGCCTAAAACGTTAAAATACCAGAAATCGGGAGGCATCAATTTATGGGGGCTATATAAAAACGAGGACCTAGGTCAATAATTTTTGGTGTAGAAATTTCTTGGTCAATTTGAACCTTAAATGTCAAACTATAGCTAATTCGGTCCGAAAATATGGTAAAAATCTTCAAAATGCATGAAATCGGGATGTACCGTTATATGGGAGCTATTCCAAAAAGGTGGACCAATATAGTCCATCTTTGAACTAGACGTGCACCGAAACTAAAAACCCATTTTTCCAAAATTTCAGCGTCCTATCTCAATTTTGGTTGATGCTAGAGTGATTACAACAGACGGACGGACTTGCATAAAAAACCAAAAAGTAAAAACACAACAAATTGCATAACTTATTTATTTTTCAACCGATTTCATTAGTTTTTCCCGTTTTTGGAAGCTAACTTAATTTCCTTTTGGTATCTATAAACCGTAAAAACGTCGAGAATCTTCTAAGCAAACTAGAGCAAGCGGAAAAGCATTTTCCCGTTTTTTATGCGTTTTTCGCACTTCAACCACTATAACTTTGCAATTTATTATCCGATTTCAAAACTTAATGGCTTGTTCGGAAAATATTATTCATACCTTCATAATAAACCCATTGTGAAAAATAGAAGTTACGCCCGTTTAAATTTGAAAATTTCAAAACCAAATTGTTTACTACATTTACCGTTATAAAAGAAAAAGAAAATTGGCCCAAAAAACCAAAGGTATTTTCGTTGTCCATGGACCCCAACACGATAGAATTGTGCATCAGAACCCTTGAAAATTTTTTGTGCAGCACGTGGTTATTTATTGGCTTAGTAAGCCAACCAAGGCATTATTGGTATAATTTGAAAATTTGTGATGAGGGTGGATGAGTTTTTGGGGTGGACGGCCTTCGGCCGGGATTTTAAGACTTTCGCTTATGGACTCTTTAAAAAAGGAGACGTTTTCGTTGTTGGCAGGATTAATTAAGAAAAACTTAAACTTTTAAAGAATTTTTCGTTCCATTTTTTTAATGAGTCTTCTAGTCTATAGAAGACAGCAAGTGTTGTCTTCTATTTTATAGAAGAAAACATGTGTCATCTTTTCTATAGAAGACTACATGTGTCGTCTTCTATTCTATAGAAGACATCATGTGTCATCTTCTATTCTACAGAAGACAACATTTGTCGTCTTCCATTCTCGAATTCAAGTGGATTTCGTAAATTTAATTATAGTACGTTTAAATTTACGAAATCCACTTGAATTCGAGAATGGAAGACGACAAAGAGGTTTAAACGCCTGTTAGACTATACACTTATAACATGTTTAAGTGCATTATCTCGATTTATTTGACATATATTGTATGAAAATGGCAATTTATATCGACTGGATTTGCTAAATCCAGCATAGTCTAAATGGGCTATTAAGGTGAAGAATTTCGTCGACCACCTCATTTCACCCAATCTCTCAAATTCATTGCATAGTCCGTTTACATTTACGAAATTGAGTGGATTTCAACAATTCTTTTGCGTATAAACCAAATGAAAACTGATCTGAAATCCCTTGGATTTCATTTGACGTACACGCAATGGAATTGACATTTGAAACCCCATGGGTTTATTAAGTCCGGTTATATATAAACGTACTATAATATGATATAGTAAACACGTGGCGTTTATTTTATCGTTTGTAGCGGATTTACATGAAACGTATGATGTCAACTGCATTGAAAATCAGTCAAATGACAAAGAAACGTGTTCTCATTTATTTAACGTCAGATAAATCGAGATATGCCTGTTTACTGGGATAATTAGCTAAAGTAAAAAATTTGACGTTTAATTTATTTTACCTTTTGTAGCAGAAATAATACCGCGCTTACACTATTGAAGGTTAACCCACTGGGTTTAATAGATCCAGTAGGTTAATCTTTGCTGGTTACACTTAGCTTTTCGAGGATATAAACTGTCGGCTGATGTTGGTTTACATATACATACAAAGTAATACCCCGGTTACACTATTGAAGGTTAACCCACTGGGTTTAATAGATCCAGTGGGTTAATCTTTGCTGGTTACACTTAGCTTTTCGAGGATATAAACTGTCAACTGATGTTTGTTTACGTATACATACAAAATATCTAATAAAGTCGTGTGTTACACTTTTACAATTTCTCATATGAGATATCGTCCCCTCTTTGCTCATATTGGTATATTTTACACACAGGGATACATTTTTTTATCATGGTATCAATCATACTTTTTGTTAAAAAAGTGTCTAATGAAAAAAAAAAAATAATTTGATGATTTCCAAATAACTTTAGATTTATTAACTCCATAAAATCTCATGCGACCAATCGTAAACGTGTAAAACACGACAAACTCTGTTGCAAAAACAGTTGCAACTTTTGGTACTTTTTGAGTAGAGTTGGATTTTTTTGCACAAATACCGAATACAACACTGTATTTTTGGTGGATTTGTGCCGGATTTAAAATAAACCCAGTCATGAGAGGATTTAATTTTTGTATGGCAAATCTGGTCAGATTTGACCAGATTAAGCAATAAATCCTTATGAAGTGGGTTAACCCGGCAAAAAACTGTAGTGTAACCGCACTATAACACATAAGTATCAAAAAAATACTTCCCAAAAATTAAAATGGTAACTATTGATGCATTACAACAAGTATTTAAAATGTATTGTGATTGATTGGAAAACAAAAAATATGGGACAAAATGCATAAATAATGAGCAAAGAAAACATTTACCGCAAATGTAATAAAGTCGTGTTTTACACTTCTACGATTTCTCTCCCCTCTTTGCTCGTATTCGTATATTTTACTCGCAGGGATACATTTATGTACCATGGTATCAAGGGTACATTTTGTTAAAAAAGTGTCTAATGTAAAAAAATAAATAATTTTATGATTTTCAAATAACTTTAGATTTATAAAGGCCATACTATCTCATAAGACCAATCGTAAATGTGTAAAAACGACAAACCCTGTTGTAAAAACAGTTGCAACTTTTCGTACTTTTGTGCATAGTTGCATTTTTTGCACATACATCGAATACAACACTGCATTTTTGGTGGATTTGTGCCGGATTTAAAATAATCCCAGCCGTGAAAGGTATTTAATGTTTGTATGGCAAATCTGGTCAGATTTTACCAGATTAAGCAACTAACTGCCTATTTCTGTATGTCGAAAGAAGAATGTGTGCGTTTTCAAATTTGTTTTTTGTTGTGAAGCAAAAGCAAAGGTAAAATCATTTCGAAAACTAAAGTTCGGGCGTGTTTCATTCGCACAGATTCTTCTTTCGACATACAGAAACTGGCTGTAAATCACCAAGAAGTGGGTTAACCCGGCAAAAAGCTGTAGTGTAGCCGTGCTACAAACCGGATTTGATAATTCTCGTGATTTAAGATGGCAACTGCGTTGAAAATCTGTCAAATAAATTACGAAGAAAAGTATTTTCGAACATTTTAGGATTTTAATAAATCTCGTCATTTAAGACTGCACCTGCGTAGAAAGTCTGTCAAATAAATTGCGAAGAAATGTGTTTTCGTACATTTTAAGTCTTAAAGTACGTTTATTTATAACCGGATTTAACAAACCCACTGAGTTTTAAATATCAATTCCATTACATACACGTCAAGTAAATCCTCATAAAGAAAGTTAACCCAGCAAAAAGCTATAATATAAACAACATATTATAAATCAAGATATACCTATTTACCGATATTAGCTGTGTCTGGTTACCCTAAAATTTGTAACAATTTGTACCAATTGTAGCTGGAAGTCGTCTGTTAACACAAAAAACCAGCAAAAGAGAGCGATTCGAGAGAGACATTTTGACAGTTCTTTCACTGAGAGCTTGCAAATTCTTGCTGGACAAATTTCTTCTAGCATGCACTTGCAAGCTCTTCCTCTTCCTGAAAACAATCAATCAGCTGTTTTTAATTTGTTGTTGATTTATGTTTGTGAAAATTAAAAACATTTTTATTGTGGAAATAGCAAGCCTAATGGTATTGTTTTTTTGGAGAACAAAGTTGCAAAGTGAAAAAATACATTTGTTGGTCATTTTCTTTTTTATTTCTAAAAAAATACAATATCTTTGCTTCCTTTAGTTCCTTTATTGTCGGACAAATTGTTCTGTTTTGGCAAGTAAGCTGATTACTTGCTGGTTTTTGCTGGGAAAGTGTCTGTTTACTTTTTACAGTTCTCTTGCAAAAGAGAATAAAAACTCCTTACTCTCTGAGAAAGTTCTTGCTGGACAATTCTTGCTGGAAAAGTAACCAGACATACTTATTATTAGCTACGATAAAAACATGACTTTTAATATATGTTAACATTCTTAGCGGATTTATGTAAAACGGATTTTAATAAAACACATCATTAAAGGCGTCAACTGCATTGAAAATCTGTCAAATAAATGACCAAATTCCTGCTTACATAAATTTTACATCAGATAAATCGAGATATACCTGTTTACCTGCAGTTGAAACATGACGATTTATTTTAACATTTGTAGCGGGTTTACATAAAACGGTTTTGAATAAATCGCGTCATTTAGGATGTCAAGTGCATTGAAAATCTGTCGAATAAATAACGAAGAAACGTGTTTTCGTAAATCGAGACATACGAGACCTGAGATAATTAGCTACGATAAAAACATGTCTTTCAATTTATGTTAACGTTCGTAGCGGATTTAAGTGAAAGGGATTTTAATAAAACACATCATTAAAGACGCCAACTGCATTGAAAATCTGTCAAATAAATTATAAAACCCCTGATTGCATACAAAAAACATGACGTTTCATTTATTTTAACATTTGAAGCGGATTTACTTCAAACGGATTTGAATAAACCGCGTCATTTAAGATGTCAAGTGCGTTGAAAATATGTCAAATAAATGACGAAGAAACGTGTTTTCATTCATTCTAGTCAGATAAATCGAGTTATACCTGTTTACCGGGGTAATTAGCTAAAGTAAAAACACGACGTTTAATTTATTTTAACTTATGTAGCGGATTTACATAAACCGGATTTTAACAAATCTCGTCATTTAAGACTGCACCTGCGTAGAAAATCTGTCAAATAAAGCTGAAAGCACATACAACGTTTGAGTAAAGTTTCGCGTTGGGCGTTGACAAAAAAACAACAACAACAGGGCGACGCCGACATCAAAGTCCGGCGTTGATGTTTTTGCCGGCATATATTTCAAATGAATTTGAATTTTTCGGGCTCATGCCCAACAGTGTAAAAACGGCCAAAACGACACAAAACTTTACCCAAACGTTGTATGTGTTTTCAGCTTAAATTGCGAAGAAACGTGTCTTCGTATATTCTAATTCTTATCCCACTTAGCGCCGAGAAATTTTTTGCGAGAAAACTTAAAATTGTTTATGAAAATTATATTTTTGAGACTTTCTAAGCATTTTTTAAAAAAATAACTTTTTTCTCTAAAACGTATAGTTTTCCTGCAATCGGGCCTTCTTTTAAAAGTGCCAAAAACTTTGGAGGGCAATATTGGGGTATCCTTACATGGCAATCCCTTGGTTTTTGATTGAGAAAATACTCTTACTATATTCCTAACAAATCCCTGACTTTGTATGATTCTAACATTTATGATTAATTTTTTATCGCATATTTAAATTTTTCATCAAAGTCGAAAATTACAAAAAAAGTCGATTTTTTTGAATAGCTTGGGTTTTAGGCCAATTGCGTGGAAATACGTAGGTCAACTGAAGCGTTATAAGCCTGAAATGACAGATAACAGACAATACTATAACAAAATGCAAAAAACCCCACAAAAATATTCGAAAAAGCCAGAGTTTTACGTCAATTTTTGCAACCATTTTTTGTGGCGTTTAAACGACCAGTGGCTTTATTTGGGTTATACCCCGGTTACACTATTGAAGGTTAACCCACTGGGTTTAATAGATCCAGTGGGTTAATCTTTGCTGGTTACACTTAGCTTTTCGAGGATATAAACTGTCAGCTGATGTTTGTTTACGTATACATACAAAATAACTAATAAAGTCGTGTTTTACACTTTTACAATTGCTCATATTGGTATACTTTACACACATGTATCATGTTATCAAGCGTACTTTTTGTTAAAAAAGTGTCTAATGTAAAAAAATAAATAATTTTATGATTTTCAAATAACTTTAGATTTATTAACTTCATAAAATCTCATGCGACCAATCGTAAAAGTGTAAAACACGACAAACTCTGCTGCAAAAACAGTTGCAACTTTTGGTACTTTTGGAGTAGAGTTGGAATTTTTTGCACAAATACCGAATGCAACACTGTATTTTTGCTCATATTGGTATACTTTACACACATGTATCATGTTATCAAGCGTACTTTTTGTTAAAAAAGTGTCTAATGTAAAAAAATAAATAATTTTATGATTTTCAAATAACTTTAGATTTATTAACTTCATAAAATCTCATGCGACCAATCGTAAAAGTGTAAAACACGACAAACTCTGCTGCAAAAACAGTTGCAACTTTTGGTACTTTTGGAGTAGAGTTGGAATTTTTTGCACAAATACCGAATACAACACTGTATTTTTGGTGGATTTGTGCCGGATCTAAAATAAACCCAGTCGTGAGAGGATTTAATTTTTGTATGGCAAATCTGGCAGATTTGACCAGATTAAGCAATAAATCCTCATGAAGTGGGTTAAACCGGCAAAAAGCTGTAGTGTAACCGTGCTATTATAGTACGTTTATATAAAAGCGGATTTAACAAACCCACTGGGTTTTAAATGTCATTCCATTACGTACACTTCAACTAAATCTTTATAAAGAAGGTTAACCCTGCAAAAGCCTATAATATAAACAACCTATTATAATTATCTACGATAAAAACATAACTTCATCACTTTCCTCTTTGCAGAGAAAAATGTTTACAAAACGCACTGACAGCTTGCAAAATTTACTGATCGCTACCAATATCATGATTTCATCCCGGCGAAGGGAATTATCAATTGGCTTTTCAGTTTTTGAATATTGATATTGATAATTGATAATTCCCTTCGCCGGGATGAAATCATGATATTGGTAGCGATCAGTAAATTTTGCAAGCTGTCAGTGCGTTTTGTAAACATTTTTCTCTGCAAAGAGGAAAGTGATGAAGTTAAGCCAATGGGGGAAACTCCAGACTTAGCAATCATATGATTGAATCTTCAACTAAAACAAAACAAACATAAAAACATAACTTTTAATATATTTTATCATTCGTAGCGGATTTATGTGTAACGGATTTTTATAAAACACATCATTAAAAAGTCAACTGCATTGAAAATCTGTTAAATAAATGACCAAATTTCTGTTTACATACATTTTACGTCAGATAAATCGAGATATACCTGTCTATCGGGATAATTACCTGCAGTTGAAACATGACGATAAATTTATTTTAACATTTGTAGCGGGATTACATAAAACGGATTTGAATAAATCGCGTCATTTAGGATGTCAAGTTCATTGAAAATCTGTCAAGTAAATTACCAAACCCCGGCTTATAGCGCGGTTACACCGATTAACCCACTTGAAACGTGTTTTCATTCATTCTACTCAGATAAATCGAGCTATACCTGTTTAACGGGGGTAATTATGCTATGTTTACATTTACGAAATCCACTCGATTTCATCTGTCAAATTCATAGGTTAAACGTCAAATGAAATCCAATGGATTTCAGATGAGATTTCATTTGACGTTTGAGCTATGGAATTGACAGATGAAATCCTGTGGATTTCGTAAATGTAAACTTAGCATAGATAAAGTAAGAACATGACGTTTAAATTATTTTAACTTATGTAGCGGATTTTAATAAATCTCGTCATTTAAGATGGCAACTGCGTTGAAAATCTGTCAAATAAATTGCGAAGAAAAGTGTTTTCGTATGTTTTAAATCTTATAAATCAAGATAAACCTATTTATCGAGATAATTAGCTACGGTAAAAACATGACTTTTACAGCCAGTTTCTGTATGTCGAAAGAAGAATATGTGCGAATGAAACACGCCCGAACTTTAGTTTTCGAAATAATTTTACCTTTACCTTTGTTTCAAAACAAAAAACAAATTTGAAAAACACACAAGAGTTTGGACGTGTTTTTTTGCACACATTCTTCTTTCGACATACAGAAGCAGGCTGTTAATATATATATTTTAACATTTGTAGGGATTTAGATAAGGCGAATTTTAATAAATAGCGTCATTTAGGATGTCAAGTGCATTAAAAATCTTTAGAATAAATAACGAAGAAACGTGTTTTCGTAAATCGAGATATACCTGTTTATTGAGATAATTAGCTACGGTAAAAGAAATTTTTTTTTCGTATATTTTAAGTCTTAAGGCCTCGGAAAATACTGTCCGTTATGAGTCGGTCCACATGAAAAATGTGTAAGTGATGCCAAGTTTGTTCCTGAAGTTTAGATAGGAAATTTGCATAAACGCATAATTTCAAGAAACTATTGTACACGGTTTCATGTGTTTTGCAATTTTGCTTTGTTGCAATATTCGTATGAAAAAATCGGACAGTTTTATTTGACATTTTCCTTTACTTTCATGTCAAGATTTCAGGGAAAGTTCTCTTAGTGTGGCCCGGGACTTATCAGCTTAATTCTAAAACAAAAACATCATTGTTGCAAGTTTATTTAGTAATTTATTTCCATTTTTTAGTTGCTTGATTATTATTGTTTTGCCCCACCATAAAACGACAACATAAAACAGTTGAATTTTTCGGTAGTTTATAACAAAAAACAGGATTTCTTATAATAGTATGGTGTTTTCGTGCGTTGTTTAGAGATAAATTCCTCTAAATTTTATATTGCCTGTTTTAGCAAATAAATGACGAAACAGCCTTAAAACCTGTTTTCCTGGTAGTGTAAAAAGCACATTATAAATCAAAATATACCTATTTATCGAGATAATTATTTACACTAAAAACATGTCTTTAAATTTATTTTAACATTTGTAGCGGATTTAAATAATGTCAAGCTTACACTTGCGCTCCAAAATCCACTGGATTTCACGAAATCCTGAAATACACCCCGGTGTTTACACTTATTTTTTTGTTGATTTCAAACATATTAAAATAATCAAGGTAGATGCATATGCGCAGCTGATCGAACATGAATTTTCAAAACTAGTTCTTGTAAACTGAATTAGTCATCAAAAATATACGACAATATAGAACTTTACAACATTATTTCGAAAATTATCGTAAGATTATCTATGTATATATCTTATTGTGTATAGTACTAACAAATGATAAAATAAAAAATGATTTTATCGTTGAGACATCGTAATAATATATTTTGATAGATAAAAATTGTGTTCAGAACCTGCAAAATATTACTACTTGCAGTAGTTTTCCCGTTTAGTATTAAAAATGCGTTCTCGTACTCCCAAATCTAGCAAGACTTGCACTTCTCTTTAAACAAAAATTGCGCCGAGTAACACCCTCTTCTCCTGTTTTCTGTCATACAGTTTTGGCCTAGTAGACACTAGCAACTAGTTCAGTGGCATCTAAATACGATAGCTGATACGTTGATTTTGACATTTCTGCCGGAGTTTTTGCAACTTCCGTCATTTTTTCCATTCCCGTATTTTTTTAAGAAATTTGTATGGGGAAGCAATTTTTGATAATTCGCTTTTTTCTAACATTACCATTAAAAAAAATACCTGAGTACAATGAAAAATAGCATTGTAACAAAGTAATTTAATATTTTTTTCACATTGTTTACAAATTTTGATACTAAAGATTTTTGTTGCAGCAATTGACCATCTACCTTGTTTATTGTAATGCGTGAAAAGTGTTGCAACTTTTGGTACTTTTTTAGGCAAAAACAGGGTTGTATGTCATTTGTACTGTGATTTCGCTGAAATCACGAAATAAGATAATTTCATTTTTGTATGCGAAATCATGATAAATTTTACATGATTCCGCGCGAAATCACGAAACGCCGCCGAATATAAATATAATGTAAGACGAAATTTAATAAATCGCGTCATTTAGGATGTCAAGTGCATTGAAAATCTGCCGAACAAATAACGAAAGAACGTGTTTTCGAGAGATAAAAATAAATCGAGATATACCTGTTTATTGACATAATTATACTATGTTTACATTTACGAAATCCACTCGATTTCAACTGTCAATTCCATTGCTCAAACGTCAAATGAAATCCAATCGATTTCAGATGAGTTTTCATTTGACGTATACACAAAGAAATTGACAGATGAAATCGAGTGGATTTCGTAAATGTAAACATAGTCTTAGATATGGGAAATATACATATGTCTTTTAATTTATTTTAACATTCGTAGCGAATGTGAATATAAATAAAACACATCATTAAAGACGTCAACTGCATTGAAAATCTGTCAAATAAATTATCAAAACCCTGATTACATACAAAAAACATGACGTTTAATTTATTTTAACATTTGCAGCGGATTTACTTCAAACAGATTTGAATAAATTGCGTCATTTAGGATTTCAAATGCATTGAAAATATGTCAAATAAATGAAGAAGAAATGTGTTTTCATTCATTTTAAGTCAGATAAATCGGGATATACCTGTTTGCCGGGGTAAAACGCCTGTTATGTTATGTTTACATTTACGAAATCCACTCGATTTTAACTGTCAATTCCTTTGCGTATACGTCAAATGAAAACTCATCCGAAATCCATTGGGTTTCCTTTCACGTTTAAGCAATGGAATTGACAGTTGAAATCGAGTGGATTTCGTAAATGTAAACCAATACTATGTTTACATTTACGAAATCCACTCGATTTCATCTGTCAATTCCTTTGTGTATACGTCAAATGAAAACTCATCTGAAATCGATTGGATTTCATTTGACGTTTGGGCAATGGAATTGACAGTTGAAATCGAGTGGATTTCGTAAATGTAAACATAGTAC
The DNA here is from genome assembly GCF_047663935.1 of Musca autumnalis. Lineage (NCBI taxonomy): Eukaryota > Metazoa > Arthropoda > Insecta > Diptera > Muscidae > Musca > Musca autumnalis. Next base: position 150,010,656 of record NW_027411977.1, read on the forward strand.
AAGCATTAGAGTATGAACTTGTCTATGATTTAAACTTTCAATCCCATAGAATATACGTCAAATAAAATTCAGTGCATTTAGAACTTCGATTTATTTGACGTATATACTATGGAATTGACTTTAGAAATCGAGTGGATTTATAATTCTAAACGTACTGTAATAGCATATTTATATTATAGCTTTTTGCCGAGATATGAGGATTTATTTGACGTGTATGCAACGGAATAGGCATTTGAAAATCAGTGGGTTTACTACATCGGTGTCCAAAATAAATGAGAGAAAATTGATGGGAGAGTAATGTACCTTTATTAAACAATGGCTGACATGCTCTCATTTGAATTCGTTACTCTCTGTTGTTACGACAACGTGCAGGCGTGGACATCCCTAGTTTACTAAATCCAATTATGTGTAAACTATAATTATCTCAATAAACATGTATAGCTCTATTTATCTGACGTAAACGTTTCGTCATTAATTTGACTGATTTTCAGTGCATTTTATATCCTAAATCACACGATTTATTAAAATCCGTCTCACTACGCTTACAGTAAGTTTACATTTACGAAATCCACTCGATTTCAACTGTCAATTCCATTGCTTAAACGTCAAATGAAATGCAATTGATTTTAAATGAGTTTTCATTTGACGTATACGCAAAGGAATTGACAGTTGAAATCGAGTGGATTTCGTAAATGTAAACATAGTCTAATTATCTCAATAAACAGATATGTCTCGATTTACGAAAACTCGTTGCATCCGCGGATGCAGTTAAACCACTAGAACAATTGCCGCTGGAGTACATTTTTTCCTATGAATTCACCTATGAATTTTACAAGAAAGCGCGCAGCTAGGATGCACTCCATTTTCGATCCAAATCACAGCCTTTGATGTAGTATTTTGGATTGAATTTAAATGCAGTCTAAAGATGCTATAAAATACAAGCCATTGCAAATATCCAAAAATAAATAAAATACATTGCTTATTCGTGTAAACAGGAATATTAACTTTCTTACACTAATACAATACAAATTATAAAAACTCTCCATTAAATTTGACCATAACTGAGTTTACTTCCTCTGTTCTGCTTTTTGTGACACCGCAACTGATATTGCTTCATCATCCAAATGGTTTTTCATTTTTCCTCCTACTCCAGTTCAGATTTCCAAAAAAAAAAACTCTAACTCCACTTCAAAAATAATTTGCGTCTCGTGAATTACAGCAATGTTCGTATCTTTAGTTTGTTTTTCTTTATTTTTTTAACAAATTCTTATAATTTTACACACTCTTTCTTGTGTTCAGAAAAAAAGACTGCGACTGTAGGGATCAAAAAATTGGCGTGCTTGGTTAGGGATCAATAAGCGAGTGCTTCTAAAATTTATCGAGAGGAGTGCATTTTTCATAACTCCGTGTGGACTGCATCGAAATCATAACTCTGCATTGCACTACTTCCAAACTTTTTTGCTGGGTAATTTAACATCAGTTACATTCTTAACAATATTAATAAAATTATCAATATATATAGCTGAATCGTAATATTTATTGTATTTTTCTACACAAAAAAAAAATAAACATTGCGCAGCTGACCATTAACAGATGATTGAAAATCAACTGATCGAACTTGGTAAATGTTGCTGGGAAAAATTCTTTCAGTAACTTTTAGCAATTTCTCAGCAAACAACTGTCAAAATTGTTCTCTCACTTCGCTCTATTTTACTGAACTTTTGTGTAAAAAGACAGCATTTAGTAACATTTCGTAATAATTATTACAAATTATCAATTAATCCTCATGAAGTGGGTTAACCCGGCAAAAAGCTGTAGTGTAACCGTGCTAAAAATCCGTATTATTTAAATCCGCTACGAATGTTAAAATAAATAAAAGTCATGTTTTTACCGTAGCTAATTATCTCGATAAATAGGTTTATCTTTATTCGTAAATTATTTAACAGATTTTCAACGCAGTTGCCATCTTAAATGACGAGATTTATTCAAATCCGGTTTATGTAAATCCGCTACATTACTTAAAATAAATTAAACGTCATGTTTTTTACTTTAACTAATTACCCGGTAAAGAGGTATAGTTCGATTTATCTGACGTAGAATGAATGAAAACACGTTTCTTCATCATTTATTTGACATATTTTCAATGCACTTGACATCCTAAATGACGCGATTTATTTATTCTTCGTTATTTATTCGACAGATTTTCAATGCACTTGACATCCTAAATCACGCTGTTTATTCAAAACCGTTTTAAGTAAACCCGCTACAAAAGTTAAAATAAATCAAACGTCATGCTTCAACCTCATGTTTTTTGTATCTAAGCAGAGGTTTGGTAATTTATTTGATAGATTTTCATTGCAGTTGACGTCGTTAATGATGTGTTTTATTAAAATCCCTTTCACATAAATCGGCTACTAATGTTAAAATAAATTAAAAGACATATTTTATCGTAGCTAATTATCTCAATAAACAGGTATGTCACGATTTACGATAACATCTTCCTTCGTTATTAGGTCTGTCTGGTTACCCTAAAATTTGTAAAAATTTGTACCAATTGTTGCTGGAAGTCGTCTGTTAACACAAAAAACCAGCAAAAGAGAGCGATTCGAGAGAGACATTTTGACAGTTCTTTCACTGAGAGATTGCAAATTCTTGCTGGACAAATTTCTTCTAGCAGCAGCTAGCAATTCTTCTTCCTGAAAACAATCAATCATCTGTTTTTAATTTGTTGTTGATTTATGTTTGTGAAAATTAAAAACCATTTTATTGTGGAAATAACATAGTCTAATTGTGTTGTTTTATGGAAAACAAATTTGTAAAGTGGAAAAATACTTTTTTGTTTCATTTTCTTTTTTATTTTTAATAAAATACAACGTGTTTGCTTCCTTTATTGGCGGACAAATTTTTCTGTTTTGGCAAGCCAGCGGATTGCTTGCTGGTTTTTGCTGGGAAGGTGTCTGTTTACTTTTTACAATTTTCTAGCAAAAGAGAATAAAAACCCCTGACTCTCTGAGAATGTTCATGCTGGGAAAGTAACCTGACAGACTTATTTATTCGACATAATTTCAATGCACTTGATATCCTAAATGACGCGGTTTATTAAAATTCGTCTTATCTAAATCCCTACAAATGTTAAAATATATTAAAAAGTCATGTTTTTACCGTAACTAATTATCTCGATAAATAGGTTTATCTTGATTTATAAGACTTAAAATATAAGAAAACACGTTTCTTCGCAATTAATTTGACACATTTTCAACGCAGTTGCCATCTTAAATGACGAGATTTATTAAAATTAGATTTATGTAAATCCGCTATATAAAGCTGAAAACACATCCAACGTTTGAGTAAAGTTTTGCGTTGGGCGTTGAGAAAAAACAACAACAGGGCAACGCCGATACCAAAGTCCAGCTTTGATATGTTTGCCGGCATATATTTCAAATGAATTTGAATTTTTCGGCATCATGCCCAACAATGTAAAAACGGCGAAAACGACACAAAACTTTACCCAAACGTTGGATGTGTTTTCAGCTTTAGTTAAAATAAATTAAACGTCATGTTTTTACTTTAACTAATTACCCCGGTATAGTTCGATTTATCTGACGTAGAATGAATGAAAACACGTTTCTTCATCATTTATTTGACATATTTTCAATGCACTTGACATCCTAAATGACGCGATTTATTTATTCGACAGATTTTCAATGCACTTGACATCCTAAATGACGCGATTTATTTATTCGACAGATTTTCAATGCACTTGACATCCTAATGGCCCCGGCACATACGGTACGTTGTGCGTTGCGTCACGCGTTAAGAACAACAACCACATGAAAAAAATGTAAGTGATGCCAAGTTTGTTCTTGAAGTTTTCATGTGGTTGTTGTAACGCGACGCACAACGTACCGTATGTGCCGGGGCCATAAATGACGCTGTTTATTCAAAACCGTTTTATGTAAACCCGCTACAAATTTTAAAATAAATCAAACGTCATGCTTCAACTGCAGTTAATTATCCGATAAACAGGCATATCTCGATTTATCTGATGTAAAATGTATGTAAACAGGAATTTGGTTATTTATTTGATAGATTGTCAATGCAGTTGACGTCTTTAATGATGTGTTTTATTAAAATCCGTTTCACATAAATCCGCTACGAATGTTAACATAAATTAAAAGACATGTTTTTATCTTAATAAACAGGTATGTCTCGATATACGAAAACACGTTTCTTCGTTATTTATTCGACAGAATTTCAATGCACTTGATATCCTAAATGACGCGATTTATTAAAATTCGTCTTATCAAAATCCCTACAAATGTTAAAATATATTAAAAGTCACGTTTTTACCGTAACTAATTATCTCGATAAACAGGTTTATCTTGATTTATAAGACTTAAAATATACGAAAACAAGTTTCTTCGCAATTAATTTGACACATTTTCAACGCAGTTGCCATCTTAAATGACGAGATTTATTAAAATTCGATTTATGTAAATCCGCTATATAAGTTAAAATAAATTAAACGTCATGTTTTTGCTTTAACTAATTACCCCGGTATAGTTCGATTTATCTGACGTAGAATGAATGAAAAAACGTTTCTTCATCATTTATTTGACATATTTTCAAAGCTCTTGACATCCTAAATGACGCGATTTATTTAAATCCGTTTGAAGTAAATCCGCTACAAATGTTAAAATAAATTAAACGTCATGTATTTTGTATGTAATCAGGGGTTTGGTAATTTATTTGACAGAATTTCTATGCAGTTGACGTCTTTAATGATGTGTTTTATTAAAATCCGTTTCACATAAATCCGCTACGAATGTTAACATAAATTGAAAGACATGTTTTTATCGTAGCTAATTATCTCAATAAACAGGTATGTCTCGATTTACGAAAACACGTTTCTTCGTTATTTATTCGACAGATTTTCAATGCACTTGACATCCTAAATGACGCGATTTATTCAAAACCGTTTTATGTAAACCCGCTACAAATGTCAAAATAAATAAAACGCCATGCTTCAACTGCAGGTAATTATCCGATAAACAGGTATATCTCGATTTATCTGATGTAAAATGTATCTAAACAGGAATCTGGTCATTTTGTCTCGGGCCACACTAAGAGTAATTTCACTGAAATTTTGACATGAAAGTAAAAGAAAATGTAAAATAAAACGGTCTGCTTGTTTCATACGAATATTGCAACAAAGCAAAATTGCAGAACACATGAAACCGTGTACACTAGTTTCTTGAAATTATGCATTTTTCCCAAAGAATGCAAAGTTTCATGTAAAAATTTCATTGAAATTACTCTAGTGTGGCCCGGGACTTATTTGACAGATTTTCAGTTCAGTTGACGCCTTTAATGATGTGTTTTATTAAAATCCGTTTCACAAAAATCCGCTACGAATGTTAACATATATTAAAAGTCATGTTTTTATCGTAGCTAATTATATCGCTAAATAGATATACCTATTTATAATAGGTGGTTTATATTATTGGTTTGTTGCTGGGTTAACCTTCTCTATGAGGATTTACTTGACGTCTATGTAATGGAATTGACATTTAAAACCCAGTGGGTTTGTTAAATCCGGTTATAAATAAACGCACTATAAGACTTAAAATATACGAAAACACATTTCTTCACAATTTATTTGACAGACTTTCTACGCAGGTGCAGTCTTAAATGACGAGATTTTTTTAAATCCGGTTTATGTTAATCCGCTACATATGTTAACATAAATTAAACGTCATTTTTTCTCTATAAATAGTTATATATTTATTTATATGACCTAAAATGTTCAAAAATACTTTTCTTCGTAATTTATTCGACGGATTTTCAACGCAGTTGCTATCTTAAATCACGAGAATTATCCAAATCCGGTTTATAGCACGGTTATACTACAGCTTTTTGCCGGGTTAACCTACTTCATGAGGATTTAGTTGCTTAATCTGGTCAAATCTGACCAGATTTGCCATACAAAAATTAAATACCTTTCGCGGCTGGGACTATTTTAAATCCTGCACAAATCTACCAAAATGCAGTGTTGTATTCGATGTATGCGCAAAAAATGCAACTATGCTCAAAAGTACGAAAAGTTGCAACTGTTTTTACAACAGAGTTTGTCGTTTTTACACATTTACGATTGGTCGTATGAGATATTATGGCCTTTATAAATTTAAAGTTATTTGAAAATCATAAAATTATTTATTTTTTTACATTAGACACTTTTTTAACAAAATGTACCCTTGATACCATGGTACATAAATGTATCCCTGCGTGTAAACTATACGAATACGAGCAAAGAGGGGAGAGAAATCGTAGAAGTGTAAAACACGACTTTATTACATTTTCGGTAAATGTTTTCTTTGCTCATTATTTATGCATTTTGTCCCATATTTTTTGTTTTCCAATCAATCACAATACATTTTAAATACTTGTTGTAATGCATCAATAGTTACCATTTTAATTTTTGGGAAGTATTTTTTTGATACTTATGTGTTCTTTGTATGTATACGTAAACCAACATCAGCCGACAGTTTATATCCTCGAAAAGCTAAGTGTAACCAGCAAAGATTAACCTACTGGATCTATGAAACCCAGTGGGTTAACCTTCAATAGTGTAACCGCGGTATTATTTCTGCTACAAAAGGTAAAATAAATTAAACGTCAAATTTTTACTTAAGCTAATTATCCCGGTAAACAGGCATATCTCGATTTATCTGACGTTAAATTAATGAGAACACGTTTCTTCGTCATTTGACAGATTTTCAATGCAGTTGACGTCATAAATGGCGTGATTTATTAAAACACGTTTTATGTAAATCCGCTACAAACGTAAAAATAAATTAAACGTCATGTTTTACAATATCATATTATAGTACGTTTACATATAACCGGACTTAATAAACCCATTTGGTTTGAAGTGTCAGCTCCAATGGATTTCAGATCAGTTTTCATTTGGTGTATACGCAAAAGAATTGTTGTATACAATGAATTTGAGAGATTGGGTGAAATGATTCTTCACCTTACCCTGCGTTTACATATGACAGGACAGTTGACTTCATGTATTGATTGTCAAAATCCCAAATCTTGCCTGTGTGACGTAGGCGTCCCGACAACTGCAAAAACAGTCGTAAAATTATGAATGAAAATTATCAATTTCTTTTTGTCTTCCGTTCACATATTTTGTTTTTTATGTGTTTGTTTGTTTTCAACACTTTTCAATTGAGATAGTCACTTTTTTCTACAAAAATGTCAACAATTTGTTAACCCGGCTGTCTGTGAAAAAATTATGGACAGCTGGAAGACAGCCGACAAATGTATGTATATGTTTGTAAATCAGAGTTGTATTTGAAGACAAACTGTCCGGTGTAAACGCCTAGTTAATAACCCATTTGGACTATGCTGGATTTAGCAAATCCAGTCGATATAAATTGCCATTTTCATACAATATATGTCAAATAAATCGAGATAATGCACTTTAACATGTTATAAGTGTATAGTCTAACAGGCGTTTAAACCTCTTTTATAGTACGTTTAAATTTACGAAATCCACTTGAATTCAACTGAAATCCAATAGATTTCAGATGAGTTTTCATGTGTGTCATGTGTCGTCTTCTATTCTGTAGAAGACAACATGTGTCTATTCTATAGAAGACAACATATCTCGTCTTCTATTCTATAGAAGACAACATGTGTCGTCTTCTGTTCTGTAGAAGAAAACATGTGTCGTATTCCATTCAATAGAAGACAACATGTGTCGTCTTCTATTCTACAGAAGAAAATATGCGTCGTCTTCTATTCTATAGAAGACAAAATTGTTCGTCTTCTATTCTATAGAAGACAACATGTGTCGTCTTCTATTTTATAGAAGACAACATATGCCTTATTCTATTCTGTAGAAAACAACATATGTCGTCTTCCATTCTATAGAAGACAACATGTGTCGATTTCTACTCTATAGAAGACCACATGTGTAGTCTTCTATTCTATAGAAGACAACATGTGTTATCTTCTATTCTATAGAAGAAACATGTGTTGTCTTCTATTCTATAGAAAACAACATATGCCGTATTCTTTTCTGTAGAAAACAACATAAGTCGTCTTCCATTCTATAGAAGACAACATAAGTTGTATTCCATTCTATAGAAGACAACATGTGTCGTCCTCTATTCTATAGAAGACAACATGTGTCGTCTTCTATTCTATAGAAGACAACATGTGTCGTCTTCTATTCTATAGAAGACAACATGTGTCGTCTTCTATTCTATAGAAGACAACATGTGTCGTCTTCTATTCTATAGAAGACAACATGTGTCGTCTTCTATTCTATTCTTCTATTCTATGAAGACCACATGTGTCGTCTTCTATTCTATAGAAGACAACATGTGTTATCTTCTATTCTATAGAAGAAACGTGTGTCGTCTTCTATTCTATAGAAGACAACATATGCCGTATTCTATTCTGTAGAAAACAACATATTCTTCTCATATTCTATTCTATAGAAGACAACATGTGTTATCTTCTATCCTATAGAAGAAACATGTGTCGTCTTCTATTCTATAGAAGACAACATATGCCGCATTCTATTCTGTAGAAAACAACATATGTCGTCTTCCATTCTATAGAAGACAACATGTGTCGTCTTCTATTGTATAGAAGACAACATGTGTCATCTTCTATTCCATAGAAGATAACCTGTGTCGTCTTCTATTTTATAGAAGACAACATATGCCGTATTCTATTCTGTAGAAAACAACATATGTCGTCTTCCATTCTATAGAAGACAACATGTGTCGATTTCTACTCTATAGAAGACAACATATGTCGCCTTCTATTCCATAGAAGACAACATATGTCGCCTTCTATTCCATAGAAGACAACATGTGTCGTCTTCTATTCTATGAAGACCACATGTGTCGTCTTCTATTTTATAGAAGACAAACATATGCCGTATTCTATTCTGTAGAAAACAACAAATGTCGTCTTCCATTCTATAGAAGACAACATGTGTCGATTTCTACTCTATAGAAGACAACATATGTCGCCTTCTATTCCATAGAAGACAACATGTGTCGTCTTCTATTCAATGAAGACCACATGTGTCGTCTTCTATTCTATAGAAGACAACATATGTCGCCTTCTATTCCATAGAAGACAACATGTGTCGTCTTCTATTCTATGAAGACCACATGTGTCGTCTTCTATTTTATAGAAGACAAACATATGCCGTATTCTATTCTGTAGAAAACAACAAATGTCGTCTTCCATTCTATAGAAGACAACATGAGTCGATTTCTACTCTATAGAAGACAACATATGTCGTCTTCTATTCCATAGAAGATAACCTGTGTCTTCTATTCTGTAAAACACAACATGTGTCGTCTTCTTTTCTATGGAAGGCAACATCTGTCGTCTTCTATTCTATAGAAGACGACATTTTTCGTCTTCTATTCTAGAGAAGAAAACATGAGACGTCTTCCATTCTATAGAAGACAACATTTGTCGTCTTCCATTCTATAGAAGACAACATGTGTCGTCTTTCATTCTATAGAAGACAACATGAGTCGTCGTCCATTCTATAGAAGACAACATGTGTCGTCTTCTATTCATCCACTCTTAAATTGTTGAAAACGATAGGCTTTAACCGCATTGTGCTTGGTTTACATTTACGAAATCCACTCGTTTTCAACTGTCAAATCCACAGGTTAAACGTCAAATGAAATCCAGATGAGATATCATTTGATGTTTGTGCTATGGAATTGACAGTTGAAATCGAGTGGATTTCGTAAATGTAAACTTAGCATTAGACCGCAAAAGTATTGCACTTTTTATCCATTGTCCTTTCTATAGTTATGACGTGAAACAGACGTTTTGCTTTTAAACGTATAGTTCTTTGAGCTTTTGGGTCATTTTGTCAGGAAGCATAGATTTGCCCAGCCATTTTACCTGGTCAACGAAATTTTTAATGTTAAAATTTGGCATAGGTAGTCTTTGGTACCCTAATCACAACGCTATTTTATTTTCGGGGGAAAGTCCATACTTCCTTTGACATGGTTCTTTACTTTGTCATATATGTTTTATTTTATCACCACAGTTTTCTTTTTATATATTGACCAAACACTTTGTTTACCCTTTTTAGGCACATTTGGGTAAATGATTTGGTAAATGAATGGATTAATACGAAAGAGACGCGGATCAATTGATTGTTGGATTCGATTAAAAATTAAGCAAAGTGGTGGCAACCCTTTTTGCGTTTTATGTTGCGAAAATTTTGAGAACAGTGCTTCGAAATTGCCGCAGCTTTTATGAAGTACTTGATTTAATCGGTATGTACAAAATTCACTGCAGACGTAATATTGCTTGAGGAAAAGACCGATTTTCGAGTAATATGCTTAAGTCAGGTCTAAATAATTTTAAAAGTGGGGTCAAAGTGGAATTATTTTACCGTCTTTAATATTGCCTCTGGACATACATACATATATATATATATATATATATACATATATATATATATATATATATATATATATATATATATATATATATATATATATATCCAATTTCACTGAAATTTGGAATGCGTAACGGGATTTGGTCTAGACATAAAAGTGGCAAATTTTATCGAAATCGGTTCAGATTTGGATATTGCTCCTATATACAGTTAGGCAAGAAATGTATTGCAAAAACCAAAATTGTAGAAAATTTCATATTAATTGTTCGTTTATGGCGACAAATTATGTAAAAACTATACGGTTTTTTGTGCAAATCTCTTGCTATAGGTCCTTACAACAATATTCCGTTAACATATGCAAAGGTTATTTGTGATTTATAACAAATACGGTCAAAAATAAGAATTAACTACTATATGGGGGTGACAATAAAAGTATTGCAAAAATTACCAAATAGATGGTTTCGTCGAGAATAACCAAAAGTGTGTTCCTTAATGATTTGTCTAGTTAAACCAAAAATTAGGGCTCGGTATGTTCCACTCTAAAGATACTGGTTCCCCAATTTTTAGTAAATCTTGATCCTTCGTTGGAGGATGTTTTTGGAGTTTTTTGTTAAATTGGACCCAAACACTTTATGAGGGTGGATATCAGGATGTTGGCCCGATCTATTTAAGAGTTTTGTGTTGTTATATTACATCGGCAATTCACACAAATAAGATTAACATGTCATTATCTGGTTTTTGGAATGGTGGTAGTTGACTTTGTTTGAGTTTTCGGGATCGATTTTTCTGACTTTCAGACTAATGACTATAAATATTTCTTAATGATGTCAGTGAGGATGTCTTCCCAATTATTATTATATCCGTGAATCCAATTTCGCATACTATTTTGCATGGTAAAGAATATAGTACCCAAATATTCGGTATTCCAGCTTCTCCAGTAGCGGTTTTATTTCCATATTTGATGGGTTTTATTCGATTTGGCGCATTTTTTGGATTTATTATGATAGCAGAGGATAATATCTATCCACTTAGTAAAAATTAAATCATATCAATACCATTGAGAGACGAAATAGTGCTCTATCGTAGGTCGTTCCAAAATACTACACTGTTGTCAATTTTTTCCATATACTTTCCAGAGGTATTTCGATGTTCTCAAACCCAAAATCGGACTGTTTTGCATTGTTCCATTATCCTACAAAACATATCGAGTCAAATATTCATTCTTTGCCTACTTGCCTGTGGCCTATTCGTCATTGTTTATTGTTAATATGGTCCCATGCGTTTTTTACCTGTCTGAAGACCCTCCATACGGCATTTTTTATAACTGAATTTTATTACATTCAATACTGTTAGTCTATTATTAGCCGCAAAAGTCATAAAAATGCATAATGACAACAAAAATTTCAAAAATTTTATAGTTTTATAGTACTGATTTTCCCGTTGCAATACTTTTATTGTCACCCCAAGTAGTACTTAATTCTTATTTTTGACCGTATTTGTTATAAATCGCAAATAACCTTTGCATATTTTGACGGAATATTGTTGTAAGGACCTATAGCAAGAGATTTGCACAAAAAAACCGTATAGTTTTTATATAATTTGTTGCCATAAACGAACAATTAATATGAAATTTTCTACAATTTTGGTTTTTGCAATACATTTGTTGCCTAACTGTATATTTTCGGCCGATATTCTGTATTTGATGCATCAAACACGCTATATGTGTGCAATGTCGTTAAAATTTGGGATGTCTGACGGAATTTGTGCGAAAAATAAATGTGCCAAATTATATGGAGACCGGTTCAGATTTGGACACACTACATATATGTATGTCCAATTTCACTGAAATTTGGAAAGCGTGACGAAATTCGTTCTAGAAATAAATGGGACAAATAATATCGAAGTCGGTTCAGATTTGAATATAGCTCCCATATATTTTCGGCTAATTTTCTGTATTTTACGCACAAAACGCGCTATGTATGTTCAATTTCAATGAAATTTGGAAGGTGAGACGGGATTTGGTCTAAAAATAAGTTTGACAAATTATATCGAGATCGGTTCATATGGGAATATAGTTCCCATATATATTTTCGGTCGATTTCATGTTTTTGTCACGTATGTTAAATTTCAATGAAATTTTGAAGACATAGCAGTCAGTAGAAGTCATCATTATTTACACAAGTACTTATGTTGGGAAGGAATTGACCAAGGCTACAGCTAATAAGTATCATATCTTTGAGAGACTTCTTAAGATTTATGTTTTATTATGATATATCTAAATCATTTGGAATACTTATAGGCGGAAAGGCTTTCGGAGGAGTATTACCTCCTGAAACATACAAAAATACCATAGTAGCTCCATAACAACCCTGAATAGGTATATAACGCCTTCATATCTCCTATATTTATTCGTTAAAATATTAACAACTTTAATATAATTATGGCATTCCATTATATTTTATCGTAGTCGGGGCAGCAAAGCGCACCGGGTTCAGCTAGTATAATATAAAAAATATATAATTGTAGCATTCCGTAATATTTTATATTAGTCGGGGTAGCGAAGTGCACCGGGTTCAGCTAGTACTAACTATATAGCGACATTTACATAATATAACGTATAGAGTTAACACGATTGCATTGGTCAGATTATCATTACATGAGAATGAATGAAGATTTCCCTACTACAAGTATGTATGTAAGCCAGGACTTCGATGGAATGAACAAGTTACCAATGGTATTAAGAGCATGGCCATTAAAATTTGAAATACAAATAAGCTAAAATAATACAATAAGGACTACTTTATCGGGCCAACAAAGCAAGCAAACACATGTTTATAGTAGAAGAGAGATTCACCTTAAAATATATCGTGTCAATACTTCCTTCATTCTTATAAATTAAAGATTTTGTTGAAAAACAAAAAGAAATTAATACATTGTTAGCTTCTTGTATTTAATAGACATAGCAACCTCCTGTTGTTTATGACGTTCTTGGCCAGACAGCGTATGCACAACTTTGACATATTTTCATAAATAAACATACATACACACATACATATTTCTTAAAGAATATTAAACGAGAAAAAATAAACAAAAAAATATATTATGGTCATTTTTCACTTTTCGTGTTTTGGTTGACGGTAATATTGTAGACGTCAGCTGTCATCTGTTATGGTAATTTTATTTATCACAGTTATGACATGTGTCATAGGCCTAAAGTTATTGGATTACACCAATTTACCAAAGTATGTTTTCTTCGTAAGTAGCAAAGGTCTCCGAAATGTTAATTTACAATTTTTTAATTTACAATCTTGCGTGTAAAATAATTTTAGCAATACAAATGCGTCAACAGTTGCGAAATCAAGGCACCGACGCACTGTGGTCGAAATCCAAACCTAGCGGGGGAAATTAATAACTCTTAAACTAATCTCGATAGACGATTGAAATTGTTAACATGCATATATTTCTTGTTATTGTAGGCTAAATGTTATTGAGTTTGGTCTATATAGGTCAAGATTTTGGTGTAGATCGCATATAACAGTACCGCCCGATTTTCGGTGTTTTAAATATTTTAGCTACATTTTGCGACCAAATTAGCTGTGGTCAAAAAACTACTCCCTAAAAATTGTGGATCTAGCCTCATGGAAAAGCACAGCCCAATTGTATGTATTTAAAAATTTGTAACTATGTACATTTTCTGACCGAAAAATACTTTCCACCAAAAATTGTGGTTTCGGGTTCTTGTTTTAATATAGTCCCTGATGAGACGACTCCTCGATCTCATCACAAGTGCACCCAAGAAAACTGGAGAAAAAGAAAATGAAACCGCCGCGAGATGTTATTTGCCTCGTGGTTGTAGAGAGACTCATTCTTTATTTAGTTATTTGTTTCAACTATACCTTAAAATCTAACACAAAAATAAATAGACGCACAAAATGCACGATGTACCTAAAAATGCATTATGCACCCAGCAGGCATAATGCTTCGTGGGTAATAAAAATACACAATTTATGGCCGACAGTTTTCTTATCTTTAAATATAGACCCTAATCACACAATGACCTCATGCGTCGTTGAATAGAAAACTACCAAGACAGATAAAACAATTGTACAAAATTGTCCATACTCCCCGCCGTGAAAAGATCCTAATCTTTTAACAATTATATGTATGTATGTATATGGATCTTATCTTTTTATAACCTAAATAATTTTAGTACTATTACAATTACATTTCATTTTGGAACTGCTAAATATAATATAAAACGTTATAAGGAATTAAATCTAGGTGATGGCACCCAACACTTTCAGCAACCAGCTAGGACGTGGATCTCTCTTCCATCGATGAATTACATAGTATATCCATTTTCGTTTGGTAGGATATTTCTTTTTAATTGTGATTTCTTTATTGATTATACCATCATAACCAGACCAAATTCGAAAACTACTTCTGGCATCATTTCCTTCTTCACCATCGGCATTATTCAGCGATATCTCTATGTTATCTGCACTTTGCCATCTTTGTGATACCATAATAACATTGGTTGGTGGTTCATGTGTTGCGCCCGTAACATAGGAAGAGCCGGCCGTCATATTGGCACCGCCATCCATTTTTTCGTAGTGAGGGCAATAAAACGTCTTGTCTTTACGTTTAATTTGCCAACCCTCGATTCCCACTTCATTGGTACCTTTGTTTTGTACCCTTGCGTTAGCATCACCCTTGGAAATTTTTATGCCATTCTCTCTGCTGATTACAAAATATTCCGTTTGGCTTATATCTTGTTCGCCACATAGTACTTTGTCGTCGACAGCACTTTCTTGTAGTTGTTGTGACATTTCATCTCGGCATCGTTGAAGTCGGCTTCTATATTGGAAATGTCAGCAACATGACGTGCACGTTCACTATCGAGCAATTTTTCTAAGTCACAATTGCGGGCATTTAATACAGCATTTGTAGATTCCAATTCTCGGATGTAACTTTTCAAATCATCAATACGTGTACGTGAGGCACGTAATTCTTCGTATTGTTCACGTATCACTTCCGAAGACTGTTGCAATCTGGCTTCGTATTGTTTAGAGATGCGACCGTCCATCTCATCTATTTCAACTTGACAACGAGAGCGTATTTCATTAATATCTCGAAAATTATTTTGCTCCTTGCACGCAAGTTCTTCACGCAGACTCTGAATGTTGTTTTCCAACTCAGCACGTCTCCTTTTTCATCTTGAGCCTTTCCTTCAGCAATTGAGTAAGCTTTCATTTTTTGCCTTAAATTGGACTTCAACTTCTCATTCTCTTTCCATAGTAGACTTATTACACTTTCGAACTTTCGCGAAACATCAACGCGAACGTTTTCATTTTCAGTTTCCGTGTCCCCACCAACTTTCTGAGTGGACCCTACACTACCTGAAAACTGTACTAGATAATCCCTAATTCTGACTCTTTTAGGCGCTATTCTCGAAATGTTCCCACTTCGCACTATGTGGTAGCAAATTTTTAAAAAATTGAAATTCTCCACCAGATAAAACGGCTGTATAAGTTAGATACGTTGGTCTTAAACATCCGAGCCTAGTCGAACGACTAGTATTTAACGAAGCTAGTATTCAAATATGGTCGTTGAAGTTTTGTTTTCATAAAACCATGTTGTTATTGTAAAATTGTTAGTTGTTGTAATTCATGCAAGCACCTTACTTCTTACACCATGATAGAACCTGAATCATAAATGGCATGAAAACGAAAAACTGTTTTTCATGTTACGTTTTCATAGAACGAGAATTGAGTCCCTGACTTGAATTATAAACATTAAATTATCAGAAACAGGAGAACTGTACCTCCAGACTTTCGGTATTTTAAGGGTTTTAGCCTCATTATCACATCGAAATGGCCGATTTCCGGCATATTTTTAAGCATTTTTGCGATTATGGGGATTTTAGCTAATTTTTCATGAAAAATACCAGTAATTCAAAATTTAATGTTACAAAGGGTCAAAAATATTCCACGAAAAATTGGAGACAATGTCCACATTTTTGTATCATGGTAGAAAATATCGATGGCTCATTCAAATTAAACGTTGTTTAAAATAAAGTGATATTCTTCAGTTAGCATATTCCACTTCTCCTAGAAATAAGACTTGACGTCACAAAAGAGCTTAGTACATTCCATTTTACTTCAGTACAACTCGTGATAGAGGGTATACAACTTCGGTCCGGCCGAACATAAGTAACATCGTTCGTACTTGTTGACATGTGGAATACATCTAGCTTATATCCCTAATACACATGCATATACTTGTTGTATTTGTGGTTCTAAACAGCATTAATGTGTTAATGCCTTAAAGAGGGGGGGAGGGTGTTAGATTATTGAAAAATGATTAATGAATGGTGTTTCAACAGAAAATCATAATGCAATGCAGACACAAATTAATGGATGTGTGTTGGGGAATTGAGCAAAGTTAATTGAGATACATAACTAACTAAATCAAACTAAGAGTTAGTCAAGCATTTAAACGTTATATTTATACTGCGGTTCACAATTGAATTTAAGATAACTTTACCAATTCCAATTTTTCGATTTTTTTTCTCTATTTACACGGTGCTACACGAAATTAAACATATTCTGACGTTGCGGAATAGAAGACCAAAAATAAAGCGTTTTACCCATTACTTAGACATTAGCGGTTATGTGCCCCAAAATATTTGAGTCCTTGATGTCAAAAGGGATCATATTGTCATGCTCATATATGCTAAACCGTTAAGAATGTGAACACATATAATCCATAAAATTTTATCAACAAGGTAAAATGTCTTTTGTAAAAATAAAAATTCGAGGTAACAATCATATGAAATTTCTAGTAATGGTTCTTCATGTGTGCCTAAACGTACACTTTTCCATATAAACTTGAGTTTTTTTTGTGCTAGAAAAATCCAATAAACAAGAATGGCGCTGAATGACGCTCTCTTCTGCTATTTTCTACCACACAAATTTGGGCGAGTAGAAACTAGCAGCTTGTGTGCTGGCATATGATTGGCTCATACGTTGATTTCGACCAAATTGTTTGCAAGTTTCGCAATTTTTCCGTTCCCGTGCATTTTGAATAAATGTCTTTGCCATTAACAGGAACAACTCCTTGGTTTTTCTATTTCGAACGGACTTTTCGTAGTCAGTAGTAGAATGAAAATGTGATAATCATTCAAACTATAGCTGGCAACTAGAACGTAAAATCGCAAAAAATTTAAATCAAATTTCTGCAACATATTCAACCCTAAATGCCAAATTAAAGCTAAATCCAGAACATGTAGCTATAAGCGTCAATATACCTGACAGAAAATTGAATGGAAATAGTAGCTAAAAAATTCAAATTGTCGACGTCTGGACATGGCATACGCCAACAAGAGTGACACATCTCAAAAAATCCAGTTTCGAGAAAAACGGGTTTTAAGTTGGCGACTTAAATTTGACTTCTCAACTTAAAAAGATTATTACACAAAATTTAAATAAGTATTTTGCAAACAGCTTGCTAAATTTCTGTGCAAGATCGAGCATGATTTGAAGTGTTTTAGTTCTTCACAAATTTAAAAAAAACTTTTTTGTTGAATTCTAAAAACGCGTAGTAAATGAGCTGTAACTGTTGAGTTTTAGAGATATCACACATATTCACAATTTGAAAACATCCAAATCACTATTAAATTACTATTAAAAAAATTTACCCGAAAAAGCTTTACACGTTTTGGTTATGATTTTCAATAGCTGTATAAAATTGCATTATTTTCCAAAACAATTTAAGCAAGCCAAAATCATTCCCATTGCTAAACCTGGCAAGTCAAAGAAGGATCCTACGAGTTACAGACCTATAAGCTTACTTAGTAATATTGGAAAACTATTTGAAAAAATTTTACATAAACGAATTTCTGATTTCGCAACACAAAATGACATTATTGCAGTCGAACAGTTCGCCTTTAAAAAAGATCATAGTTGCATACATCAAGTTAATAGTATTAGGAATATGATAACTTCGAACAAACAGAAAAAGCTTTCTACTGGCCTTATTCTTCTCGATGTCGAAAAAGCTTTCGATACAGTGTGGCGCAATGGCCTCATTTACAAATTAATAAATTTTGGAGTCTCAACATATCTTTGCAAACTAATCGCAAATTTTCTTCATGAACGAGCATTTGTTGTATCTGTAAATGGAGTATTATCTTCATGGAAAAATATATCATCAGGACTGCCCCAAGGGTCCATATTGTCACCAGTTCTATATTCAATGTATACATCAGACTTTACCCCTCCAGCTTTTTTAAAAACTGCATACTACGCTGACGACACCGCGCTAATAACTTCCAGTAAGCTTACAAAAGCATTACTTAAGAAAATGGAGAAGGGACTGGTATCATTTTTTTTTTTTTTTTTTTTTTTATTTAAGCAAATATTACATTGATTGCTTAACTATTACTACAACTAGTCTCAATTACATAGTGACTAACTAGTAGTTTGGGTACATCTTAAATTAGGGTTGATAATTTAACTTAATATTATTAATTAAGGTAAATAAATATAGAATAATGGAATAATAAGGATCAATCTAAACGTTGGAGAAGATCAAATGGTTTCTTACGATTCAGTCTTCTAATAAGAGTTGATGTTTGTAGAAGTTTTTTAGCTTCAGCGTTTTCATGTTGGCTGAGACGTGTGTAGTATTTCTGAGTGCAGTCAAATACTTCCTCTTTGACTGTATTCATGTTTAGATCCCTGTGTAGATCGCTATTTCGCACAAACCAAGGTGCCCTGACGCAGTTTCTTATAATTTTGTTCTGGAAACGTTGAATCTTTTGAATATGTTGCTCCTTTGCACAGCCCCAGAGCTGTATTCCGTACAGCCATACAGGCTTTAACACTTGCTTGTAGATCATTAGTTTATTGTCCGTGGAGAGAATGGAATTTCTTCCCAATAGCCAGCATAAGTTACGATATTTGATATCTAATTCCTCTCTTTTTTTGTTGATGTGTTCTTTCCAACTTAATTTCGAGTCGAGTATTAAGCCGAGGTATTTTGCAAAGTTTTCGTATGGTACTTGGTTCATGTTTATATGTAGTGGTACTTGGTGTGATGATTTTAAAGAAAAATCGACGTGGACTGATTTACTGCTGTTTAATTTCAGACCCCATTTTACGGTCCATTCGTAGACATCATTTAAGGCACATTGCAGCTTTCTTGTAGATTCAGTGGTATTATGTCCAGTAGCCATAAGGACTGTATCGTCCGCGAAGGTTCCTGTGAAGCTATTTGCGTGCAGTGGCATGTCATGCGTATATATTAAATAAAGGATAGGGCCCAAAATACTTCCTTGTGGGACACCTGATGTTATGGGATACAGTTTTGTATATTCCGTTTCATATCGAACTCTAAAGAATCGATTTTCGAGGTAAGAAGATATTATTTCTGCGTAGTTTAGAGGAAGTATAGTTTTGATTTTTTGAATGAGGCCGTCGTGCCATACTCCATCGAATGCTTGCGAAATGTCTAGGAAAACTGCTGAGCAAACCTGCTTATTCTCGAAGGCGTTTTCGATAGTGTGCGTTACTCTGTGCACTTGCTCTATGGTTGAATGTTGCTTCCGAAACCCAAATTGGTGATCCGGTATAATCTTCTTCAAAAGGACAACATTTTCGAGACGTTTATAAAATAATTTCTCAAAAAGTTTTCCAATTATTGGTAGTAAGGAAATTGGTCTATATGATTTAGCTTCGTTAGGATTTTTACCAGGCTTTTGTAGCATGGTTACCTCAGCTACTTTCCAGTAGCTCGGGACGTATTTTAGTGTTAGGACAGAGTTCATAATATTCTTCAGTTTTAAAATGCCGTGGTATGGTAGTTGCTTAAGCACCTCTGCCGTAATTAAGTCGAATCCTGGGGATTTTCTATTATCAAGATCCTTTACCGTTTTCCAAGTTTCTTTGAGGGTAATAAGTTCAAATTCGAATGCATTGTTAGTGCTTTCATATATGTCTCCTAATGTAGGCGCATAGTTTTGTGAGCTTAGATCTGGACATGTTCTGGATTTGGAAAATATTGTTTCTAAGTGGTTAGCGAACACATTTGCCTTTTCTGTGTTGCTCTTCGCCCACTGACCATTTTCCTGTAGGATTGGTGCTTTTTGGTGAATTGGTTTACTATAGTTCTTTGTAGCTTTCCAAAGGGAGTAGTTGGTTTTACTATCATATGAGAGATTTGAGAGGAAATTATGTAAATTACATTCGTTATAGTTTTTAATTTTTCTACTAAGTCTTTGGGTGATGTTATTTAAAAGACTTTTGTCTTCTGGAGATCGGGAGTGTTGCCATTTTTTGCGGATTTTCCGTTTCAGTTTCACTAATTCTTTTATATAATTCGGACTGGTATCATGCAGTAGATATTTTTACAAGTGGAAAATCAAAATAAATCCTGCAAAAACCCAAGCCATTATATTCCCTTATAATAAATCACCTAAAAAAGAGACGACTCGACAATTGGTATTTGGAAATGACACCATTCCTATCAATAATACTGTCAAATATTTGGGAATACTCCTTGACAAAATCCTACTTTTAAGCATCACATCGAGGAAGGAATGTTGTGCTAAAAGCCTAAAAACAGCTAGATCATTGTGGCCTCTGCTAAACAAACGTTCATATTTAAATTCACGAAACAAAAATCTTATCTATAAATCTGTCATATATGGTATAAAGCAGCTAAAAATGTCACATGAAGGAACTTCAAATAATCCAAAATAAATGCCTTAAAATCATTAACAAAAAACCTTGGAGATATTCTACCGATGTTCTACACAACGAAACTGGATACTAACTAATATTCGACTTCGTCTTGAGATTTACAGATAATTACATTGCTAAAATAGAAAATTCTTCTAATCCACTGATTAAAGAATGTATAGATTTAACATAATTGTATGAACAAGCTAATTAACAAATAGAAAAATATACATTTATGTGTTTATTAGTCCTTAAACTACATAATATGTATATATATATTTTCATAAATATTTTATGTAAACTTTAACGTTAAAGAATCACAATTATACGTATTTAAAAACACAATCAACAAAATATATTTTATTCAATTCTCTTTCGAGTTGAGCTGTTATGACTTAAGAGGTACATTGACAAGTAAGAGTCTACCAAGTCCCACACTTCCAACCATTATGGTACGTTTCACGGGTGGTTAAATCCGATTATCAGGCATATTAGGACGCTGTTTTTGTTACAGGCACAGAGGTTAAGAAAAAATGCTGCTTTCAAATCTGTTAGCGTTCACAAAATTGGACGATGCGCGCAAAAGTTATAGCGGTTTTAATTCTCATATAAAGAAAAAATATTTAAAAACATCTTATTTGTTGTTATGAGAAAATGTATGCATAAATCGTTAACAGCAATCCATATCTATTCGTAGATGTTTAAATAGTTATTAAAGTTATTATTATTTTCGCGAAAAATCAACAAATAATAAAAAAAAAATTGAATTAAATCCAAATTATCCTGTCCCAGAGTCCGTACAAACCCTCAAGAAAACAAATTAAAAAATATATGCGGAATCTAGACAATGCGTAGCAAAATATGATACCAAATTTATAGAGATTGGGTACATAAATTGCATATTATAGCAACAACAAATGAGAAAAACTTATTTTTGGAAAATATTGTTGCAAATATATTTTTTGGTTTGATTCGAAAAATTAGAAAGAAATATTTGGGAATCCTCTAACTATTTCGCTAAAATCCCATACAATAATAAATGTGTACTGCTAAAACTTCATCAAGAAATATGGTTTACCATCGTGAAAGCTTATTTGCTTACTGTGATAACTTATAAGGATAGGAAATTAAGAGTAATATTGAAATTACAATCATTCAAAAAATGTGGAAATTAAAAAGGCTATTATTGGCGAACTAGTTAAAATCACTTGATGCGCATCCGTTTTTGGATACAGCGAATCAATCTCTCTCAGTATTTATGCATATTTCGATGTTTCACTCAGCGGTCAAAGTGTGCCGCCAGTTGCACCATACAATGCAAAAAACCTTAGAGTGTGTAAAAATCGCGCAGTTTGCATACGATTTTGATGCGCACCCGGTTTCAGTAGCACCCATCAAAAATACGTCTATATACACATATTTCAAATAGATTCTTCAAGAACCGCGGATGTGCCTCCACATTCTATTTGTGGTAAAAACCCCATATTACTCGCGAATTTCTGTAATTTACGACACGCGTTTTCGCACATATTATAATCGCGTATAAAGGATTCCACTTACGTAAAAAATTTTAAAGAAAATCGCGGTTTAGTGCGCGGATTTGTCAAAATAAATTTTTGCTGATTTTCCTATTTTCAGGGTATCTACATCCGTGGTTTTAGTGGATGGATTCGATCGCGGATGGGCTCATTAGATCCGTCGCGTAAAAAAACTAAATTCACGCGGGGTACAAAGGAAATTGAATGGCACTTGTAAATTTTAAACGCAAAAAATAGGTTTTTTAAAAAAATTCACGCATCAAATATTGGCCTATAAACTCCAATTACAAGGATGCTGTAAGGAGCACACTCATGAGGTATGCATTAAACGACGTAAAATCACGAGTTCTATAATCCTATTATTAGTTTTGAATATTATCTTGTTGCGCGTCCGAATATTAAAAAAAATTAAAAAAAACCCCGAAATTCCGGCTTCAAAATGTCAGCATCAATTTTAGGTGAATGCAGTGGATATATCGAAAAATGATACACTAGTATCATATTGCCCATGAAGTATTCTTTGAGTCTTTCTTTTGGGCATATGTCTATAAAATGTAAGGTTAAGCCAGAAATCGGAAGGGAGCAAAAAAAACCTTGTTGGCTTCAACCCATTTTTACCTATTTTTCTTCATTGATGCCAACACAGCTTCCACGTAAATTAATTTTAATGGTCGACCTTATGGGATTCCTCCTAAAACACTTCATTTTAAAGAATTTCAATCATACTGTATAGAATATGTTAACAGTTCGCTAATTCTGAATGGGTGAAACTCGGATTCATCGATTGTAAAACATTTTTGGTTTTTGCCATATATATCAAGTAGAAAAAATTTTTGTACGTTTGTTTGTTTGAAGTTTATGGGCTCAAAAACCGCTGAACCAATATTCCTCAAACTTTCAGAGTATATCATTACATGACCTGAAAGTAACATAGGCTATAAAAAGTTTTGAAATTCCGCGTTGATCCGGAGCATCAGCATCAGAATCGGAGGTACCTCCAAAAATTTAGATTTTGAATGTAAATATCTATAGAATGTTAAAAGATAAAGTCTCCAAATTTTGGATGTGTGATTGAATTTTGTCTAGAAATAAATTTGCCAAGTTATATTGAAATCGGTCCATATTTGGATATAGCTCCCATATATTTTCGTCCGATTTCATGTATTTTATGTACCACACACTATATATGCCCGATTTTAATGAAATTTGAAAGAAAATTGGAAGGCAAACAAATGTGTCAAACTATATTATACCTTAGTCGGGGTAGCGAATATTTTAATATTTTACGCTATTCCGACTATTATTGTCCACTTCACACCCTAAATATTTGAGATCATCACCAATTACTATATGTGCCTATTTTAGGTGTTTAACCTACGATCATCACCAATAATTATAGGTGTCTAACCGTAACTCCATTTCGTGGCGATCGGACCAAAATTTTTGTTTGGAGTTTGATTACAATTTTTAATGGACGGACACACACTTCGCTTTATCTCGTCGAGATTTGAAAAATGGCATATTACAACGTTATCTAAGGGTGTTTTTACATCAGAAAATAAATGGTAAATGGTAAAACCTGAATACCATACAAAAATAAAAAACGATTCTGGCGTCATAAAACTTGGTATTTACTCTTGTTTAAGTCTACATAAGTTTTCCGAAGAAATGTGCAGGTTCCTCTACAATCACACTATCACCACCACATCACCATAATTTGCATGAATAGAAGGGTCAAGAGTTTCACTTCTGATTATCTAAATAAAGAAAACCAAAAATGTTTGAAATGCAAATAAACTATTAAATAAAGTAGCAAACATTTTTATTTTTGTTTTCGAATAAAGTTCGTTGATGAACATTTGTTGAAAAATACAGGAACGGAAAAATGGCAAAAGTTGCAAACAATCTGGCTGAAATGTGAAAATCAACGTATCAGCAATTCTGATGCCAGCAAACAAGCTACCAGTATATACTCACCCAAATTTGTGTGGTAGATAATAATAATAATAGTAGAAGAGAGCGTCATTCAGCGTAATTTTTTTAGAGAAGTGCAAGTTTTGTTACTTTTTGGAGCACGGGAAAAAGTTGTAAAAATAGTACTACACATATAGTACTATAATTCAGGTTCTGGACCGCAACTATGATTTTGTATGTGCGAACAATTAAGCAAACATCAGTTAAAGGTCATTTTAAACGACACAAAAGTTGATGCAAATTTACTTCATTTAGTCCTTGGATTTCGTACAATGTTTTCATATAAAGTGCGTATTAAATTGAACTCAAAGTTAGAATGCAGTTTGGAGTTTTATTTAGTACGTCTGGTAAAATATCTGTATAACTTTTCAACATCTTTTGTTTTTTTTTTTCAAAATAGTCTGGCTTAATCCCATTGTTGTTGTTTTATTATTTTAAAACATGTAATTCATTAGTGGAAAAAGTTTGGCATTGTTCGCCAAGGGGTAAGAATGCAGTTTGGAGTGTTATTTAGTACGTCTTGGAAAATATCTGTATAACTTTTCAACATCTTTTGTTTTTTCAAAATAGTCTGGCTTAATCCCATTGTTGTTGTTTTATTATTTTTCAACAACAAATTTATTAGTGGAAAAAGGTTTGGCATTGTTCGCCAAGGGGTGAGGCAGGGAAGACTAGTTTAGATCCACGCCACCGGATCTCATCAGTTCCCTTGTTTCTTGTTTGTGGATATTCTCCACCGAAGTTATTTTTCAATCACTTCTTTAAAAAAAAAAAAAAAACAAGGGAACTGATGAGATCCAGTGGCGTGGGTTGAAACTAGTATTGCCGTGTTGTCAATATTGTAAAGTCAAGGGTATATTCGTAAAAGGTATATGTATGAATTACAACAACTAACAAATTTACAATAACAACATTTGGTCTGTTCCAGAACTGTAAGAATTTTCTAATTTTTATTTTTATACCCTACTAGCTGAACCCGGTGCGCTTTGCTGCCCCGACTACGATAAAATATAATGGAATGCCATAATTATATTAAAGTTGTTAATATTTTAACGAATAAATATAGGAGATATGAAGGCGTTTTATACCTATTCAGGGTTGTTATGGAGCTACTATGGTATTTTTGTATGTTTCAGGAGGTAATACTCCTCCGAAAGCCTTTCCGCCTATAAGTATTCCAAATGATTTAGATATATCATAATAAAACATAAATCTTAAGAAGTCTCTCAAAGATATGATACTTATTAGCTGTAGCCTTGGTCAATTCCTTCCCAACATAAGTACTTGTGTAAATAATGATGACTTCTACTGACTGCTAAGTCTTCAAAATTTCATTGAAATTTAACATACGTGACAAAAACATGAAATCGACCGAAAATATATATGGGAGCTGTATTCCCATATGAACCGATCTCGATATAATTTGTCAAACTTATTTTTAGACCAAATCCCGTCTCACCTTCCAAATTTCATTGAAATTGAACATACATAGCGCGTTTTGTGCGTAAAATACAGAAAATTAGCCGAAAATATATGGGAGCTATATTCAAATCTGAACCGACTTCGATATTATTTGTCCCATTTATTTCTAGAACGAATTTCGTCACGCTTTCCAAATTTCAGTGAAATTGGACATACATATATCGTCGGTGTCATGCTTAAGTGGTCCATACGCCATTTGCCTGATTTGAGAAAAACTCAAGTTAATGTTTAAGGCCATACAGGATAAAAATGGTACAATAATCCAATACTGTAAGAGCTCAGTTCTATTTAACTAAACTCATAGAATATTTCAGTAGTTTATTTTAGTCAGATATCTGTTATAGTCTAGAAGTTATGGCAAATTTTAATAATTGCAAAAAATTGCTGAATTGTTCCATGGAATCTTTTTTTCATGTTTTTGGCAGTTTGTGTCACATGGAACACTTTTTGTCACATTTCAACCAAAACACTTTTTATCAATCGTGTTCCACCTCCCTTATATGAAGTGCTACTGTGGAGTTTAAAAATCAGGACTTTAAATGAAACATTTATTTTTCTCATATAAATACAATAAGGACCATTATTATAGGTTTATTAAAACATTTATTTAAGGGATTTCCCCCACTTATCACTATTTTTTTGTGGTAAAAATTTCGATCTGACAAAACGGATTGATATTTTGCATTTCTAAGGTAACATAAAACATTTAAACACGATTTTCTTATAACACCATTTTTGTAGTCGGTTAGCTTCAAGTCGAATGGACGTTTTTACGTATATTTTTGTGGACTTACATCAAAATTTTGTCTTTAAACTATGGATTTTTTGTTTAAACGATTGATACATTCTCGTTTTCATATAACAATACAATATTCAACAATATTTGGATTTAGAAACTATTATTCTTCAGTTTTTAAACCAAGTCCTTTAAAACAATTTGTTCCACACGCCACACTTTTCCGTAACTTGGCAAAAATGGGCAATTTTTTGTTCCAAACGCCATCATTTTTGGTGCGGAACAATTCGTTTTTGTCTCTTTTTGTTCCATACGCCAAACGACATGGATATGGAACTAAAAAGTTCAAAGTTGTTTTGTTCCATACGCCAGGCTTTATGGATATGGAACAAAACGACAAGATTTTTTGGGTCACAAAGCGGATATGGAACATACTGGCATCTGAATATCTCAGAAACTATAAGAGATAGGGAAAAACCGACTAAAAAATCTGAAAGAGCATGGTTCAAAACCTTGTAAGGTACCTTTACCTCAAAATGTCAAAAATGGCGTATGGAACACTTAAGCATGACACCGACGATATGTAGTGTGTCCAAATCTGAACCGGTCTCCATATAATTTGGCACATTTATTTTTCGCACAAATTCCGTCAGACATCCCAAATTTTAACGACATTGCACACATATAGCGTGTTTGATGCATCAAATACAGAATATCGGCCGAAAATATACAGTTAGGCAACAAATGTATTGCAAAAACCAAAATTGTAGAAAATTTCATATTAATTGTTCGTTTATGGCAACAAATTATATAAAAACTATACGGTTTTTTTGTGCAAATCTCTTGCTATAGGTCCTTACAACAATATTCCGTCAAAATATGCAAAGGTTATTTGCGATTTATAACAAATACGGTCAAAAATAAGAATTAAGTACTACTTGGGGTGACAATAAAAGTATTGCAACGGGAAAATCAGTACTATAAAACTATAAAATTTTTGAAATTTTTGTTGTCATTATGCATTTTTATGACTTTTGCGGCTAATAATAGACTAACAGTATTGAATGTAATAAAATTCAGTGATAAAAAATGCCGTATGGAGGGTCTTCAGACAGGTAAAAAACGCATGGGACCATATTAACAATAAACAATGACGAATAGGCCACAGGCAAGTAGGCAAAGAATGAATATTTGACTCAATATGTTTTGTAGGATAATGGAACAATGCAAAACAGTCCGATTTTGGGTTTGAGAACATCGAAATACCTCTGGAAAGTATATGGAAAAAATTGACAACAGTGTAGTATTTTGGAACGACGTACGATAGAGCACTATTTCGTCTCTCAATGGTATTGATATGATTTAATTTTTACTAAGTGGATAGATATTATCCTCTGCTATCATAATAAATCCAAAAAATGCGCCAAATCGAATAAAACCCATCAAATATGGAAATAAAACCGCTACTGGAGAAGCTGGAATACCGAATATTTGGGTACTATATTCTTTACCATGCAAAATAGTATGCGAAATTGGATTCACGGATATAATAATGATTGGGAAGACATCCTCACTGACATCATTAAGAAATATTTATAGTCATTAGTCTGAAAGTCAGAAAAATCGATCCCGAAAACTCAAACAAAGTCAACTACCACCATTCCAAAAACCAGATAATGACATGTTAATCTTATTTGTGTAAATTGCCGATGTAATATAACAACACAAAACTCTTAAATACATCGGGCCAACATCCTGATATCAACCCTCATAAAGTGTTTGGGTCCAATTTAACAAAAAACTCCAAAAACATCCTCCAACGAAGGATCAAGATTTACTAAAAATTGGGGAACCAGTATCTTTAGAGTGGAACATACCGAGCCCTAATTTTTGGTTTAACTAAGCTCAATAATGCTAGAATGAATGTCCAAAGTGGATAGACAAATCATTAAGGAACACACTTTTGGTTATTCTCGACGAAACCATCTATTTGGTAATTTTTGCAATACTTTTATTGTCACCCCCATATAGTAGTTAATTCTTATTTTTGACCGTATTTGTTATAAATCACAAATAACCTTTGCATATGTTAACGGAATATTGTTGTAAGGACCTATAGCAAGAGATTTGCACAAAAACCGTATAGTTTTTACATAATTTGTCGCCATAAACGAACAATTAATATGAAATTTTCTACAATTTTGGTTTTTGCAATACATTTCTTGCCTAACTGTATATAGGAGCAATATCCAAATCTGAACCGATTTCGATAAAATTTGCCACTTTTATGTCTAGACCAAATCCCGTTACGCATTCCAAATTTCAGTGAAATTGGATATATATATATATATATATATATATATATATATATATATATATATATATATATATATCTAATATATAAAAGGCAATGTGTGTATGTTAGTATGTTTGTTTGTTTGTTCCGAATAGAATCAAAAACGGCTGAATAGATTTTCTTGAAAATTTCAGATAATGTACTGGGAACACCGGCGGTGAAAATAGGCTATATATTTGTTTGAATGGTCGTCGCGGAAGTGAAATGTCGTGGTCATCCCAAATTATTCAAAAATGTATTATTTCAGATAACATACCTAATTTTAGTAAGCGTGACTACAAAACCGATATAACACTGGCTTCAATATGTGGGATAACGCGGTCAACGCCATATTTTGGAGTACAGTAAAATCCCGATAACTTGAAATGTCACTATATAGAAATTCCGAAAAATTTATTGGGAAATCTTATGAAATTTTGTATGTGGAGTTTTTAGGTCTGAGAAAAGGTCGTAACCTATTTTTTTATCTCGCTAAGTGTAGTGACCGGTGGTCCTCCCCACAATTTTTTAAGAAAACCGCGAAATTCAATATACGTTTTAATATATTGCCTACGAATTGTTTGCAATGCTATGGTAATTACAGTCTTGACCCTGAATGGTCGTCGCGGAAGTTAAATATCGCGGTCATCCCAAAAATTTCAAAAGCTGTTTTTATACGGCTAAGAGTAGCGACCAGTGGTCCTCCTCCACAATGTTTTTAAGAAAATCTGAAATCTTTGATATTTTTGAACGTATTGTTTACAGATTGTTTTCCCTGAATGATCGCGGTCATCACAAAGTTTTCAAAAATGTATTATTTCAATTAATATACATAATTTTAGTAAGCGTGACACAAAAATGATATAAACACTAGCTTGAACAAGTGGGATATCGCGGTCGTGAGCTATTTTAATACGGCTAAGTGTAGTGACCGGAGGTTCTCCTTCAATTTTTTTTTTTAATCTGAAGTCCCTGATATTTTTGAACGTATTGTTTACAGATTGTTTGCAATACTACTGTAATTACTGTCTTGACCCTGAATGGTCTTCGCGGAAATGAAATATCGCGAAAAGTGAAATATCGCGGCCATCACAAAATTTGCAAACATTTATTACATCAGATAATATACATAATTTTGTAAGCGTGCCTATAAAACGCTATAAACGCTGAACACTAAACAATAAGTGGGATAGCGCGATAAACTCCACATTTTGGAATACAGTAAAATCCCCATAACTTGAGATGTCACTAGATCGAAATTCCGGAAAGATCGATTGGAAATCAGACAAAGTTATTTATATTCAATACAATATCCTCATTGGATTCAGAATACCGCGATCGTGTTCGATTTTTGAAAATATTATAATTACGGATAAAATCTCAAAATGTGGGAAGTGAAACTTCATAAGCATTGATTTCAATCCTTGGAATAGCTAGATAAAGATACATTTTTTAAATACAACAAAATCTCGATAATAACAACTACAATTTATAGAAGTAATTTTTTATGAATTATATAAATGTTGCCATACATATCCCGAAGGAACATTCATTTCGCTGAGGGGTATTTTACCACTATTGCATATAGAGCGCGAAGAAAAAAGGCGTTACGTTCGATCGGGCTGAATGAGGTTAAATCCACCAAAAATAACGAAAATCAGGCGCCACCGTTCTATGGGAGCTATATCAAAACGAGGACGTATACTGAAAATTCTCTGCAATACTGTTTACAACCCCCAACAGTAGCTATTTCTCTGAACTATCGAAAATCGGGAGGTACTGTTTTATGGGAGCTATATCAAAACGTGAACCTATAACTGTTACATACCGAGCGCAAATGAAAAGGCGTGTCTTTCGGTCGATCCGAATATTTATGCTCTCCTCTTTAAAATATATTAAAACCAGATTTCAGCCATTTCGGTGTGATAATGATGTTAAATCCTCAAAAATAGAGAAAATTAGCCGGTACCGTTCTGTGAGAGCTATATCAAAACGTGGACCTATACTGATAACTCTCTGCAGTAATAATTACGACCCCAACCGAGACCAACAATCCAATATATAGCAATGTTAATTGACGTGCACCGACCACTATATGTGGGTCACAAAGTGCTTTAAACTGTCGATTTATGGTGAAGGGTATAATAAAAGAGATTTTATATCTTAAATTTGGGGGATACCATTACATGGAATTTATGTCAAAACATTGATTTATATTATGAAGTTTCTATAGGGATGCCTAATTATGACTGTATCAATACTGGATAGATAACTAAAGTTTACACGGAAAATATATACAGTAGCTATATCCAAATCTGAACCGATTTCGATCTAATTTGGCACATTTATTTCTAGACCAAGTTTTGTAACACATTCCAAATTTCAGCGAAATTGGATATATATAGCGCGCTTGTTGCATAAAATACAGGAAATCGGCTGAAAATATATATTGGAGCTATATTCAAATCTGAACCGATCTCGATATAATTTAGCACATTTATTTCTAGAACAAATTCCGTCAGAACCTCCAAATTTCATCGAAATTGGACATATATAGCGTGTTTGGGGCATCAAATGTGGAAAATCGGCTGCAAATATATATTGGAGCTATATCCAAATCTGAACCGATTTCGATATAACTCGGCACATTTATGTCTAGACCATATTCCGTTCCACATACCAAATTTCAGCGAAATTGGACATATATAGCGTGTTTGGTGCATCAAGTGCGGAAAATCGGCCGAAAATATATATGGGAGCTACATGCAAATCTGAACCTATTTCGATATAATTTGGCACATGTATTTCTAGACCAAGTTCAGTCACACGTTCCAAATGTTATTGAAATTGGATATAAATAGCGTGTTTGGTGCCTCAAATACATGAAATCGGCAGAAAATATATATAGGAGCTATATCCAAATCTGAACCGATTTCGATATAAATTGGCCCATATATTTCTAGGCCAACATCCATCACACATTTTAAATTTCAGCGGAATTGGACATATATAGCGTGTTTGGTGCATAAAATAAGGAAATCGGCCGAAAATGTATGTATATGGGAGCTACATCCAAATATGAATCAATCTCGATATAATTTGGCACATTTATTTCTAGAACAAATTCCGTCACACATTCCAAATTTCATTGAAATTGGACATAAATAGCATGTTTGGTACATAAAATAAGGAAATCGGCCGAAAATATATGTATGTGGGAGCTATATCCAAATCTCAACCGATTTGAATATAATTTTGTAAGTTTGTTTCTACATAAAATTCCGTCACACATACAACATTTGGAGATTGTATCTGTAATAGTTCCAAAGATATTTGCATACAAAATCCAAATTTTTTTGAGGTACCTCAGATATTGATGCTATATCTCCAGATCAACGCTAAATTTCAAAAAATGATATAGCCTATTTTCATTCCAGGCCATGCAGCAATGTACCCTAAAAATTTCAGTAAGATCTGTTCAGCGGTTTTCGAGTCTATAAGGAACAAACAAACAAACAAACAAACAAACAAACAAACAAACAAACAAACAAACAAACAAACAAACAAACAAACAAACAAACAAACAAACAAACAAACAAACAAACAAACAAACAAACAAACAAACAAACAAACAAACAAACAAACAAACAAACAAACAAACAAACAAACAAACAAACAAACAAACAAACAAACAAACAAACAAACAAACAAACAAACAAACAAACAAACAAACAAACAAACAAACAAACAAACAAACAAACAAACAAACAAACAAACAAACAAACAAACAAACAAACAAACAAACAAACAAACAAACAAACAAACAAACAAACAAACAAACAAACAAACAAACAAACAAACAAACAAACAAACAAACAAACAAACAAACAAACAAACAAACAAACAAACAAACAAACAAACAAACAAACAAACAAACAAACAAACAAACAAACAAACAAACAAACAAACAAACAAACAAACAAACAAACAAACAAACAAACAAACAAACAAACAAACAAACAAACAAACAAACAAACAAACAAACAAACAAACAAACAAACAAACAAACAAACAAACAAACAAACAAACAAACAAACAAACAAACAAACAAACAAACAAACAAACAAACAAACAAACAAACAAACAAACAAACAAACAAACAAACAAACAAACAAACAAACAAACAAACAAACAAACAAACAAACAAACAAACAAACAAACAAACAAACAAACAAACAAACAAACAAACAAACAAACAAACAAACAAACAAACAAACAAACAAACAAACAAACAAACAAACAAACAAACAAACAAACAAACAAACAAACAAACAAACAAACAAACAAACAAACAAACAAACAAACAAACAAACAAACAAACAAACAAACAAACAAACAAACAAACAAACAAACAAACAAACAAACAAACAAACAAACAAACAAACAAACAAACAAACAAACAAACAAACAAACAAACAAACAAACAAACAAACAAACAAACAAACAAACAAACAAACAAACAAACAAACAAACAAACAAACAAACAAACAAACAAACAAACAAACAAACAAACAAACAAACAAACAAACAAACAAACAAACAAACAAACAAACAAACAAACAAACAAACAAACAAACAAACAAACAAACAAACAAACAAACAAACAAACAAACAAACAAACAAACAAACAAACAAACAAACAAACAAACAAACAAACAAACAAACAAACAAACAAACAAACAAACAAACAAACAAACAAACAAACAAACAAACAAACAAACAAACAAACAAACAAACAAACAAACAAACAAACAAACAAACAAACAAACAAACAAACAAACAAACAAACAAACAAACAAACAAACAAACAAACAAACAAACAAACAAACAAACAAACAAACAAACAAACAAACAAACAAACAAACAAACAAACAAACAAACAAACAAACAAACAAACAAACAAACAAACAAACAAACAAACAAACAAACAAACAAACAAACAAACAAACAAACAAACAAACAAACAAACAAACAAACAAACAAACAAACAAACAAACAAACAAACAAACAAACAAACAAACAAACAAACAAACAAACAAACAAACAAACAAACAAACAAACAAACAAACAAACAAACAAACAAACAAACAAACAAACAAACAAACAAACAAACAAACAAACAAACAAACAAACAAACAAACAAACAAACAAACAAACAAACAAACAAACAAACAAACAAACAAACAAACAAACAAACAAACAAACAAACAAACAAACAAACAAACAAACAAACAAACAAACAAACAAACAAACAAACAAACAAACAAACAAACAAACAAACAAACAAACAAACAAACAAACAAACAAACAAACAAACAAACAAACAAACAAACAAACAAACAAACAAACAAACAAACAAACAAACAAACAAACAAACAAACAAACAAACAAACAAACAAACAAACAAACAAACAAACAAACAAACAAACAAACAAACAAACAAACAAACAAACAAACAAACAAACAAACAAACAAACAAACAAACAAACAAACAAACAAACAAACAAACAAACAAACAAACAAACAAACAAACAAACAAACAAACAAACAAACAAACAAACAAACAAACAAACAAACAAACAAACAAACAAACAAACAAACAAACAAACAAACAAACAAACAAACAAACAAACAAACAAACAAACAAACAAACAAACAAACAAACAAACAAACAAACAAACAAACAAACAAACAAACAAACAAACAAACAAACAAACAAACAAACAAACAAACAAACAAACAAACAAACAAACAAACAAACAAACAAACAAACAAACAAACAAACAAACAAACAAACAAACAAACAAACAAACAAACAAACAAACAAACAAACAAACAAACAAACAAACAAACAAACAAACAAACAAACAAACAAACAAACAAACAAACAAACAAACAAACAAACAAACAAACAAACAAACAAACAAACAAACAAACAAACAAACAAACAAACAAACAAACAAACAAACAAACAAACAAACAAACAAACAAACAAACAAACAAACAAACAAACAAACAAACAAACAAACAAACAAACAAACAAACAAACAAACAAACAAACAAACAAACAAACAAACAAACAAACAAACAAACAAACAAACAAACAAACAAACAAACAAACAAACAAACAAACAAACAAACAAACAAACAAACAAACAAACAAACAAACAAACAAACAAACAAACAAACAAACAAACAAACAAACAAACAAACAAACAAACAAACAAACAAACAAACAAACAAACAAACAAACAAACAAACAAACAAACAAACAAACAAACAAACAAACAAACAAACAAACAAACAAACAAACAAACAAACAAACAAACAAACAAACAAACAAACAAACAAACAAACAAACAAACAAACAAACAAACAAACAAACAAACAAACAAACAAACAAACAAACAAACAAACAAACAAACAAACAAACAAACAAACAAACAAACAAACAAACAAACAAACAAACAAACAAACAAACAAACAAACAAACAAACAAACAAACAAACAAACAAACAAACAAACAAACAAACAAACAAACAAACAAACAAACAAACAAACAAACAAACAAACAAACAAACAAACAAACAAACAAACAAACAAACAAACAAACAAACAAACAAACAAACAAACAAACAAACAAACAAACAAACAAACAAACAAACAAACAAACAAACAAACAAACAAACAAACAAACAAACAAACAAACAAACAAACAAACAAACAAACAAACAAACAAACAAACAAACAAACAAACAAACAAACAAACAAACAAACAAACAAACAAACAAACAAACAAACAAACAAACAAACAAACAAACAAACAAACAAACAAACAAACAAACAAACAAACAAACAAACAAACAAACAAACAAACAAACAAACAAACAAACAAACAAACAAACAAACAAACAAACAAACAAACAAACAAACAAACAAACAAACAAACAAACAAACAAACAAACAAACAAACAAACAAACAAACAAACAAACAAACAAACAAACAAACAAACAAACAAACAAACAAACAAACAAACAAACAAACAAACAAACAAACAAACAAACAAACAAACAAACAAACAAACAAACAAACAAACAAACAAACAAACAAACAAACAAACAAACAAACAAACAAACAAACAAACAAACAAACAAACAAACAAACAAACAAACAAACAAACAAACAAACAAACAAACAAACAAACAAACAAACAAACAAACAAACAAACAAACAAACAAACAAACAAACAAACAAACAAACAAACAAACAAACAAACAAACAAACAAACAAACAAACAAACAAACAAACAAACAAACAAACAAACAAACAAACAAACAAACAAACAAACAAACAAACAAACAAACAAACAAACAAACAAACAAACAAACAAACAAACAAACAAACAAACAAACAAACAAACAAACAAACAAACAAACAAACAAACAAACAAACAAACAAACAAACAAACAAACAAACAAACAAACAAACAAACAAACAAACAAACAAACAAACAAACAAACAAACAAACAAACAAACAAACAAACAAACAAACAAACAAACAAACAAACAAACAAACAAACAAACAAACAAACAAACAAACAAACAAACAAACAAACAAACAAACAAACAAACAAACAAACAAACAAACAAACAAACAAACAAACAAACAAACAAACAAACAAACAAACAAACAAACAAACAAACAAACAAACAAACAAACAAACAAACAAACAAACAAACAAACAAACAAACAAACAAACAAACAAACAAACAAACAAACAAACAAACAAACAAACAAACAAACAAACAAACAAACAAACAAACAAACAAACAAACAAACAAACAAACAAACAAACAAACAAACAAACAAACAAACAAACAAACAAACAAACAAACAAACAAACAAACAAACAAACAAACAAACAAACAAACAAACAAACAAACAAACAAACAAACAAACAAACAAACAAACAAACAAACAAACAAACAAACAAACAAACAAACAAACAAACAAACAAACAAACAAACAAACAAACAAACAAACAAACAAACAAACAAACAAACAAACAAACAAACAAACAAACAAACAAACAAACAAACAAACAAACAAACAAACAAACAAACAAACAAACAAACAAACAAACAAACAAACAAACAAACAAACAAACAAACAAACAAACAAACAAACAAACAAACAAACAAACAAACAAACAAACAAACAAACAAACAAACAAACAAACAAACAAACAAACAAACAAACAAACAAACAAACAAACAAACAAACAAACAAACAAACAAACAAACAAACAAACAAACAAACAAACAAACAAACAAACAAACAAACAAACAAACAAACAAACAAACAAACAAACAAACAAACAAACAAACAAACAAACAAACAAACAAACAAACAAACAAACAAACAAACAAACAAACAAACAAACAAACAAACAAACAAACAAACAAACAAACAAACAAACAAACAAACAAACAAACAAACAAACAAACAAACAAACAAACAAACAAACAAACAAACAAACAAACAAACAAACAAACAAACAAACAAACAAACAAACAAACAAACAAACAAACAAACAAACAAACAAACAAACAAACAAACAAACAAACAAACAAACAAACAAACAAACAAACAAACAAACAAACAAACAAACAAACAAACAAACAAACAAACAAACAAACAAACAAACAAACAAACAAACAAACAAACAAACAAACAAACAAACAAACAAACAAACAAACAAACAAACAAACAAACAAACAAACAAACAAACAAACAAACAAACAAACAAACAAACAAACAAACAAACAAACAAACAAACAAACAAACAAACAAACAAACAAACAAACAAACAAACAAACAAACAAACAAACAAACAAACAAACAAACAAACAAACAAACAAACAAACAAACAAACAAACAAACAAACAAACAAACAAACAAACAAACAAACAAACAAACAAACAAACAAACAAACAAACAAACAAACAAACAAACAAACAAACAAACAAACAAACAAACAAACAAACAAACAAACAAACAAACAAACAAACAAACAAACAAACAAACAAACAAACAAGCAAACAAGCAAACAAGCAAACAAGCAAACAAGCAAACAAGCAAACAAGCAAACAAGCAAACAAGCAAACAAGCAAACAAGCAAACAAGCAAACAAGCAAACAAGCAAACAAGCAAACAAGCAAACAAGCAAACAAGCAAACAAGCAAACAAGCAAACAAGCAAACAAGCAAACAAGCAAACAAGCAAACAAGCAAACAAGCAAACAAGCAAACAAGCAAACAAGCAAACAAGCAAACAAGCAAACAAGCAAACAAGCAAACAAGCAAACAAGCAAACAAGCAAACAAGCAAACAAGCAAACAAGCAAACAAGCAAACAAGCAAACAAGCAAACAAGCAAACAAGCAAACAAGCAAACAAGCAAACAAGCAAACAAGCAAACAAGCAAACAAGCAAACAAGCAAACAAGCAAACAAGCAAACAAGCAAACAAGCAAACAAGCAAACAAGCAAACAAGCAAACAAGCAAACAAGCAAACAAGCAAACAAGCAAACAAGCAAACAAGCAAACAAGCAAACAAGCAAACAAGCAAACAAGCAAACAAGCAAACAAGCAAACAAGCAAACAAGCAAACAAGCAAACAAGCAAACAAGCAAACAAGCAAACAAGCAAACAAGCAAACAAGCAAACAAGCAAACAAGCAAACAAGCAAACAAGCAAACAAGCAAACAAGCAAACAAGCAAACAAGCAAACAAGCAAACAAGCAAACAAGCAAACAAGCAAACAAGCAAACAAGCAAACAAGCAAACAAGCAAACAAGCAAACAAGCAAACAAGCAAACAAGCAAACAAGCAAACAAGCAAACAAGCAAACAAGCAAACAAGCAAACAAGCAAACAAGCAAACAAGCAAACAAGCAAACAAGCAAACAAGCAAACAAGCAAACAAGCAAACAAGCAAACAAGCAAACAAGCAAACAAGCAAACAAGCAAACAAGCAAACAAGCAAACAAGCAAACAAGCAAACAAGCAAACAAGCAAACAAGCAAACAAGCAAACAAGCAAACAAGCAAACAAGCAAACAAGCAAACAAGCAAACAAGCAAACAAGCAAACAAGCAAACAAGCAAACAAGCAAACAAGCAAACAAGCAAACAAGCAAACAAGCAAACAAG
The DNA here is from genome assembly GCF_047663935.1 of Musca autumnalis. Lineage (NCBI taxonomy): Eukaryota > Metazoa > Arthropoda > Insecta > Diptera > Muscidae > Musca > Musca autumnalis. The sequence continues at coordinate 150,050,197 of NW_027411977.1, forward strand.
CAAACAAGCAAACAAGCAAACAAGCAAACAAGCAAACAAGCAAACAAGCAAACAAGCAAACAAGCAAACAAGCAAACAAGCAAACAAGCAAACAAGCAAACAAGCAAACAAGCAAACAAGCAAACAAGCAAACAAGCAAACAAGCAAACAAGCAAACAAGCAAACAAGCAAACAAGCAAACAAGCAAACAAGCAAACAAGCAAACAAGCAAACAAGCAAACAAGCAAACAAGCAAACAAGCAAACAAGCAAACAAGCAAACAAGCAAACAAGCAAACAAGCAAACAAGCAAACAAGCAAACAAGCAAACAAGCAAACAAGCAAACAAGCAAACAAGCAAACAAGCAAACAAGCAAACAAACAAACAAACAAACAAACAAACAAACAAACAAACAAACAAACAAACAAACAAACAAACAAACAAACAAACAAACAAACAAACAAACAAACAAACAAACAAACAAACAAACAAACAAACAAACAAACAAACAAACAAACAAACAAACAAACAAACAAACAAACAAACAAACAAACAAACAAACAAACAAACAAACAAACAAACAAACAAACAAACAAACAAACAAACAAACAAACAAACAAACAAACAAACAAACAAACAAACAAACAAACAAACAAACAAACAAACAAACAAACAAACAAACAAACAAACAAACAAACAAACAAACAAACAAACAAACAAACAAACAAACAAACAAACAAACAAACAATGTGGAAAAGGGTATTATAAGTTTGTTTTGGTAAAAATTCATGTAACACCGCGAAATATTCGTCGGAGACCCCCAATGTGGTATACCATTCTTCTTATCTCGACGAGATAAAGCGATTTTGAGATGTGTGTCCGTCCGTCAGTCAGTCCGTCCGTCCGTCTGTCCATTATAAATTGTAAACACGCTCCAGGCCGCAATTATTACCCGATCGTCACGAAATTTTGTTTGGAGGTCGGGTTCAGATCAGAATAGATCCCTATTCTGTTTGGTGATGATCGTGAAATATTTAGCGGGTGATATGGACCAAAAACATAATATTTATCAAATTTTCTAGCGGCTCTGTAGGTCTCAATAACACTGTGCTACAGTGAACATTTGCTGGGGTTCTAATGCATAAATTCGGTTTTGTGGGAGTCCATAGAAGACGAAAATACCTTTGGTTTCTTTGGGTCACTTCGGTTTTTGGTTTTATAATGGTAAGTGTAGCGAAAAATAGGCATTCTTGGATTTTCAACTTTAAACGAACATTACTTCTTTTCTCCACTACCGATTTGCACACCCTATTTTTCACTTTCTTTCGAATAAGCCATAGATTTTTAAAATCGGTTAACAAATGGCTAAGTAATTGTGGTTTATATGTGACAAAAACCCATTAAAAAACAGTGACATGCTTTTCCTTGTGCCCTGGGCTGCGTAACGATACCTAACAGTACAATTATTTACTGTTAGCAAGTAGGAAATTTAGTTGGCTTTCCAAAATGGGAAAAACCAACGAAATCGGTTGAAAAATGAATGCGCTATGGGATTTTTTGTGTTTCAACTTTTTGGTTTTTTTTCATATTTTCCTTTATAAACGATTGGTACCTCAGCATGTATGATTCTAATTGTGATTATCTTGCTTAACAATTACGCACAACCCAGCAAAAATACTCATTACAAATTGGCCTACTTTCTCATTATTTTAACACGGGCATGTCATAGGGAGTAAGTACTTACTTTTTGGCCACTAAAAAGTAGATAAATAAGTAGTTACTCCCTGGTTACTTCAAGTCGTAACTACTTATTTAAGTACTTATTTATTTACTTTTAAGTGCCAAAAAATAAGTACTTACTCCCTATGACATGCCCGTGTTAAAATAATGAGAAAGTAGGCCAATTTGTAATGAGTATTTTTGCTGGGAAGGTACCAATCTTTTATAAAGGAAAATATGAAAAAAGACAAAAAGTTGAAACACAAAAAATGATATAGCGCATTCATTTTTCAACCGATTTCGTTGGTTTTTCCCATTTTGGAAAGCCAACTAAATTTCCTACTTGCTAACAGTAAATAATTGTACTGTTAGGTACCGTTTACGCAGCCCAGGGCACAAGGAAAAGCATGTCACTGTTTTTTAATGGGTTTTTGTCACATATAAACCACAATTACTTAGCCATTTGTTAACCGATTTTAAAAATCTATGGCTTATTCGAAAGACATTATTCTCCCCTTTGTAGTGAAAAATAGGGTGTGCAAATCGGTTGTGGAGAAAAGAAGTAATGTTCGTTTAAAGTTGAAAATCCAAGAATGCCTATTTTTCGCTACACTTACCATTATAAAACCAAAAACCGAAGTGACCCAAGAAACCAAAGGTATTTTCGTCTTCTATGGACTCCCACAAAACCGAATTTATGCATCAGAACACCTGCAAAAATTGTTTGTCAACTTTTGTATCACAGTGTAATAGTCCGATCAACGCGTAATTTTAAATAAGGTAAGAGTATATCACAAAGGAGAAGCTTGCAATTTGAGATGGCGATCGGATAATATTTAGAGGGTTAAATGGACCAAAACTTTTGTGTGAAAATTGTGAAAATTTTTAATATACAGCTTATATCTTAATTCCTGGAAGTGACATTCCGGACAAGTGAGATATACTTGAAAGTGGAACGCTTGACCTTTCAACTGATGACAATTATGTTGGTGTGCATAATCAGATAACAGTGTTACAGCCTAATATATTCCGTTATTTGTTTGTAGTGTAATAATAAACTCGCTAGAAGTCGCAATTATACATCAATAGTCACGAAATTTTGCACCGGGTAAGAGTATAGGTCGAAAAAGATGCCTACAATTTTGAATGATGATCTGATATTCTTTAGCGGGTGAAATGGACCATTACTTTTGTATGAAAAATATAAAAATTTTATTTTTGGTCGATATTTTAATTCCTTGAGGGCATATATATTTCGCAAAGTAGCCTACATATGGAAAAAACTACTGACGTTTCCTCTGATGTAAATTGCTATAAAGTGTTTGCTAGATAACGGATAGCTAGATAATGGGTTCTGTGTAGAGAACCACATTTTTATCCCATGCTACTTATTGTCTCTCCAAAAGTTTATGTAACACCACGAAATATTCGGGCCAGAATAGAAATGATTAGTTTTTGGTGATGATCGTGAAATGTTCAGGGGATGAAATGGACCAAAAACAAAATTTTAACCAATTTTGTAGCGGCTTCGTAGGTCAAAATAATAAGCCGCAAAATTTGAAACAAAGTTTGAGTTTATGATGAAGTAGAAGAGTACAAACCAACGTGAAGATCAGATAATACTTAGCGGGTTAAATGGACTTAAACTTTTGTGTGAAATTGGTAAAAATTTATAAGTATGTTTCATTACATTTTAGTTTGTGTGAACTAAATTTTCGTTTCCTGCTACAAAAATGTCTTTGTCATGCTAGACAACTTTTTGGTTTTGGTCACAAGTATTATACATTACATCTCTGATATTTGATAATTAAATTTTCACAATCATTGAAAAAAAGTTCCGTGGAGAGCGATTGTCCAGGGATAGTGGTATAGGGTATCCCATGGTCGGCTCCGTCCGACTATAGACTTTTCTTACTTGTTTTTCTATATCATAAAGGAAAAATTGTTATCTTTGTTGGCTTTGTTCGACTTTTAGGTCAGAAATAAAAAAACAAACCGATAGTCGATAAAGAGAAACCGAACATAATATCCCTGATGATGAACGTCGATGATGTTTGAAATATTGGAAGAATAAAAATAAAATAGAAACAAAAAATTGTTTTTTTAATTTCTGACCTAAAAGCCATCAAAGATAGACAGTACAAATGTCAACAAAAATTACATCAAATAAAAAAATTTTATCGTAGTAAAAATTAGTAGCTTCTTGAAGGTTCTGGAACAGAGCAATATTGTTTTATGAAAACCAAATTGCCAATGGCAATATTTGAATAATGGGGCCTTTCAAAATAGTTCAGAAAAATGTACGGGAAATAAATAGAAATATTTAAAATTTAATGTTTATTGGCTTACTCTAGACCAACAGTGCTCAATTGAGGTACCACGTGCTGCCGGTGTACATATGCAAATTTGCTTACTCACATAATTAGAAAAAATAACATTTGTTTTGCTTTGTAAAATGTTGGGAATATACAAAATGTTTGTGTTTTCAAACAAACACAACCGCAAAAATAGTATGTATTAATGGTGCACTGACCTGCTCTAGACATAATTTGATACGTTCTCTACTTCATATCTTTCTTATGCGGCACCGAATAGAACAGAATAGAAATCTATTTATTAAATTTGGACTATTCTGGGAACATACCAATTCTGACAATTTGGTTCATAAAAAGAGTAAACAACCAACTGATTGTCACTTACACCTTGTTTCATTACACCATGATTGATGCTATACAAAATAATTGGTCTGTTCCAGTACTGCAAGAATCTACTAATTTTTACTATTTTTTCGATAACATAACGGAAAAATGTTATCGTAGTAAAAAATAGTAAGTTCTGGAACAGAGCAAATATGTCAATAGAAATATTGAATAATAGGGTCGTTTAATAATTTTCATGGAAAAATATATGATATATTTTGAAAATCCTCTAGAACAGAACATATCTGAGTCAGAATGTAAAAATTAAACACACGTTATGAGTAGACCCTTTAAATTTTCAAAAATTTATTTACAATCCGTCCACTACAAGTTTTGGCGGTGTCTGAATTATCGAATTGTCCGGATTACCAAGTGGTTACAAAAAACACTTAGGGCCTGTTTTACTATGAATGCGAACGAAAAACACCTAAACTTTGCTTTTCATGGTAATATTGACTTTGTTTTTGCTTCGAAAAAACTACAAAATTTGAAAATCATACACGAGTTATGTAGTTTTTCTTTCGTTTTCATTTTCGTTCGAGATAGTGAAATAGGCTGCTAATTTTGTGCTTAAATAATGAATTTATTTAAAATTTATTCAATATAAGAATTTTATTTAGCACATAAGATTTCATATATAAATTAAATGCATAAGTTTATCAAAAATTAGAATTAAAAAAATATACCGTATGTTAAGATTTTGACTATTTTAAGTCTGAGAACAGAATTCCATGCACCCTCCCCCAATGACGTCTTCGTAATCATGTGTTTCTAATGTCAATAAGGTGTTGGATAAGTGTGGCGTAATTTGCAGAAAAATTAACACCGTGCCACCGTTGGCAATGGTAAGCACTCCAACATTGCACACATTATGTACGGGTTCGACTTTCAGGTGAGGAAACATTGCATTTTCAACGGTGGCAAACATGCTTAGCCTAATGTTAGCGACATTTCCTGAGTAATTCAGCAACTTAACTCCTGTGGTGTCGTAAGACTCGTTGTTCAGACTTCTATAAAAATTAGGCCCATATCATTGAGCTAATATGAATCGAAGTGGAAAACATTTCGTGTTTTCTATTATTTTTTACGGAAGTCTGAAATATTTACCAAATAAACTACTATGTCTGCTAGAATAAAAAAATTGTAAATTGAAATTTTCAATAGATTTTGGACCTTTTGCTTTTCTGCTATTGCAAAGTTGTATGTTTAGAGGAGGGATGCACAAAAAAATTTATGTGACTACAGTGGTAAGAGTACCAAATTTACTCTCCGATTGAGCACAAAATTCAAACATGTTATTTTTTCGTAGATTTTTTTATTTGTTTGATATGGTCATATTAAAGAAGTCATTTTAAATAAAAAACAATCAATTACTAGTGTTAATTTTAATGTACAAACACTATTTAAGTAAAACATAAAGAAAACAGTTCGCACGTCCGTTCTTGTGTGCATTCGTTGATGTTTCACCAACGACTGAGAGCAAGAGAATAAAAAAACAAACGAAGTTAAATTTACGCTAGAGTACTGTTTTGTGCATCCCTAGTTTAGAAGGTAACTCGTTCCTTACGAAACGTATGACCTGATGACGTTCTTTCCAAACTTGTGGATATATTATTCTCAGCTGTCACATATTCATCCCTTTTCCACATACTAAACCAACCAATCGCTAAAAGGAACCCTAAAACTCTGAACAAAGTTATTTTGGCTTTTAAGCCAATTGCAATCATATCATATTCATCACTTCCCATTATTTTACGTTGGCAAGGCAAATCATTAGGCGCGGTTCAACAAAGTAGGACTCTCCTTTGGAGGTGTCCAAAACAATCCATCAGAGAATTGTCCGTATAGATTTATATTTTCATACAGCCTTCCGCACATTATTTTAGTCACATTGTTTAACCGAATCAGTTGAAATTTGTTATTTATTCCTGCAGAGAAATGTCGGTACTGTTCCAGTTTTTGATATAGCAGCCACATCATCCACTCGAAATGACTGAAATTTGGTCATCATCCGTCTGTCCGTCCGTCCGTCTGCTAAAATCAATTTTTTAAGATTGAGCTTTATAATTTGGTATAGAAGTTCGTATTACTCATAGGATGTTTGGTATTGAAAATGGTCTATATCGGTCCACGTTTTCACGGAGGAAAAAAGCCCCCTCTAACATATGTCCCAAACAGCAGCAAACATATATTTGTTTGCAATCAGTCCCAAACGTAATATATGTTTGGGTCCTGCAAACAAATATATGTTTTGGTGCAAACAAATTATATGTTTGGGTGCAAACAAATTCAAACCCAAAAGCCACAAAAACACAAACACATGCACCAGTGAGCGCGTACGGAGAGCAAGGGAGCAATATAAAACACATTGGAATGTATGCTCACTGGATATCTCTAATACAGGTATCGGCACCAATACAAATGCATTGTTTGCGGCCTCACGCATACGACACTCTCTCGCTCTCTCCACAAACAGCGTGTGCGTTAATGCATTGCTAAAATTAAAAATCATTGAAACAACCGACAACAGAACCTTCTTCTTTGACTTCTGAACGAAGACTGAGAGGTGGTTGTTCTGTTGTTATTCTCATCAAGGGTACGTGTGCCCCTTTTTGCCGGACATTGCTCTAATATATACACACATTTATAAATGGTGGTTGTTTATTCCTTAAAGTTGAAATCATCAGCGGGAAATCGGCATCTGGAATGAAATGATTACACTGTGCAACATTTTTGAGCCAATCGCGTGCAAACAACTTCTGTCCAGAATTTTAAGAAAGTAGAGGACAAATAGGCAAAAACCATATTTGGGTTTTGTTTTCTTAGATCGGGTTCGGTTTTTATGGCTCATCTAAACATGGTTAAAAATCGAATTTTTAAAACAAATCGGGGCGTAATGTCTGAAACTAATACGAATCTTGTTTTGAAATCTGCCGCAAACTTGTAAATAAGATCAAGAACGCCTGGTCGGTTTAGATGAGGCCATAAAATATAAACCCGATCTAAGAACACAAAACCCAATTAAGGTTTTTGTAGTCTCAATATGTACTTTCAGAAAATGCCCATTAGTAGTTGTTTGCATTTCCAGTGTTGCACAGTGTTATACAATGTAATAAATAGGTACAACCATATTTCAAATATACATATGTATGTATATGGAAATTTCCAATTATAAAATATTTTGGACATTTAATTAACTAAAAAACATTCTTTTAGAAAACACAAAACACTGATTTATTCACTCACTTTACCGTCTTTACTCAACGATTGTATTTAGAAGACTGAAGAAAAAAAACAAAATTTTTTCTTTTCCCCTTCGCTTGCTACGTTGGTTAACAACAACAAACACACACACACGTGTTTTCCGCATAAACATCACCAAAGCTTCTGCTTCTCGTATTACACCATACAAACAGCTCTTTGTTATAAAACAGCATTCCGCAGCCGCGAGAGCCATGTTGTTACTCTCTTTGACAAAACTCCTCTCTCCACCCGTAAAAAATATGTTCTAACATAAAAAATATGTTGGTACCCAAACAAATAAAATTGAGATATGTAACAAATTGTTGCAAACATATATTTGTTTGGACACAAACAAATTGTGTTTGGATCCAAACATATATTTGTTTACAACCAGTCCTAAACAAATATTTGTTTGGATTCAAACATATTTCTAACATATATTTTTTTGTGTGTTGATATAGCCTCCATAGATTCTCCCGATTTGCGCTATTTTGATGGTTGTGACTCCAATATCGCCCCGAACCCTGAAATTTGGTATTTTGTCTCCGTTGGGGGCAGGGACGTAGTCAAAAATGCATTTCGACACCATTTCGGGGGTCCAACCAAAATAAAATATGCAAAATTGTGTAAAAAATATCATTTTGGCGGGCCGACGCCCAAAATGCGTCTTCCCTGGCTACGTCGGTGGTTAAAATATTCCACCTGAAATTTGTCGGTATAGGTCTACCTACGTCGAATATAGCCCCCATTGAGCGGTACCTCCGAGCTTCGGTATTTTGAAGATTTTTAGCCTTAATATACCACTGAAATGGCTGGAATTTGGTATTTAATTTTCGTTGGGGCTATAAAACTTTCTACCTGAAATTTATCAGTATAGGCCAACGTCTAATATAGCACCCTAGAGCGGTACCTCCGAATTTCGGTACTTTGAAGGTTGTGGCCTCAATATCCACCCGAAATGACTGAAATTTTATATTTAGTCTTCGTTGGCGATAGAAAACTTTCAACCTGAACTTTGTCGGAATAGGTCTTTATATAGCCCCACATAGAACGGCACTCACGAATTTTCAATATTTTGAAAGATTTAGCCAGGGGTACAAAACACTAGAACGTCCACGTTTTGCCAAAGGCCCCATGAAAGGGTACTACCCAATTTAAGATTTTTTGAAGATTTTAGTCACATTTTCCTACAGAATTGGTTGTTTATTGGAATTTTGTGTTCCCAGAAGATAGAAAACGTACTCGCAAAAAATTTTAAACCTACATATAGCTTTAGCTTAACCCTCATGGACCGGTAGGAATTTTGATGGGTTTTTGTCAAATTTTCGATGCGAGATTGCTGTAATTTGGGGTTGTGTTTAGTCAGAGGATGGAAAGAACAACAATGAGCTCGTTTAAAGAGTGTTACAACATTTTTCTTCTGAAGTGGATGTAAAGTTGGATTCTGGAATTTCAATGGTTAGAAGACCTCCACACAGAAAATTATAAGTACAAAGTGATTACCATTAGTTAAGATATTATTCTCCTCGAAGGAATTATACTTAACGTAGGGAAAGAGCTTACTAGTTACTAATTGTCATTTTCACATCAATACAGTGGTGGTGGAGGAGTTCGCCCGGCCGACCTTAACGCCGCGTTTGCTAGTTACCAATTTCACTTGCTGAAAATTGAGTTTTTTCTAATAAATAATTTCATCGGACAAAATATATTGTAATATCTAATCAAATATGTATATTGGTACTTGAAAAACCATTAATTTATGTACTTTTAAATATGTAAAGAAAATGTTTTGCCTATTGTTTTGGTTTCTCTTTCCTTCTCAAATTTATCAGTTTACATATAACTATAAACATGCTATTTTATGAGGATTTATAGTCATTTATTTCCCTCAAAAATGTCTCCGGCATAAAAAGTAAACATTAAAACATATTTGAGGTTTTTGTTTGCTGTAATGTCATGGTGTCGTAAAATTGTTTGCTCAAGAAGGCTGCTGAATATCCAGACCAACACTTAGGCACGTATCAAAACCGAATAGGGACTTTAAATCCTTAAAATAGAATTCTTACAAAGCTTAAAGACCATTGTACATTTTTGCAAAAGCAGAAAACAAAAAACAGTTTAGCACAACTATCAGTTGCTTCCAGCTGCTATGCCGTCGTCCATAAACTGAATCCTTTTTTTTTTTGTCTTGTTTTTTTCTCATAAGTTGAGCATATAATGAGTTTTAGGCCTTTGCAATCATCACAGGAATATGTTTTTGTAGATCTGTTGGTTTATTACTCTAATTTGGCATTTTTTGTTTCATTTCAAGCACGTGGACATCATTCAGCTTGTATACAAGAATTTCCCTCATGATTTCCCATAAGAATTTAAGTAGTTTGTAGCTGTCTTTTCCTATATTACGGGATAGAGGTTTATACATGCTTAATATTACTTTCATTTTTATATTTGATCGATATAAAATTATACAAAGAAGTGTCCACAAAACCTCTCAGTTTTGGTGTATTTTCATATAACGCGCACAAGAAATGCTCACATGCTTAAATAAGTAATACGGGGTTTTAGTGTTATAAGTCCAATGACGAAGTATTGTGTTCGTGAGAAAACTTTTATTTATAGCACGTTTTTTTTGTTTATATTACTTGGTGGAATATGCGGTTAATATTTATTATATGGGACATGTTGATAATCACGTCACGGGTTTATGTAACTATTGAAAAGTAGTACATCTCGGCTTTCCATTCATATATATTTTTGGCGTATTTAAAAAATGGCGAAAAGGGCATTGCGAAGATAAGCCCAACATTTCCGTCGTTCTCTTTCCGCCCGTCTTTGTGATGTCAATCTAAACAGTGTAATCACTCACAATTTTTAACCGATAGCCAAGAAATTTGGAAACGGAAAACATCTAACAATTTTTAGTGGTCAAAATGGTCTAAAAGCTTTTGTGAAAAACTTAGATTTTTTGCCATTAGTTTTCCAAAATTCACTAATTAGGCTAGTTAATCAAAGTATGTATAATATGTATCCCAAGACGAACATCAACTATTGGTATGTTCCCTTATTTTTAAAAATGGTAAAATTGGCAAAAGCAGCAAAGGATGCGAACTGCTCTTATATGAATTGTATGGTACCTGAAGTAAGGGAACGCTTTTCAAGTAAAAATTGGTAAAACTTGAAGATGAAATATTTCTTGACACCCGGGGCCATGTATTCGTTCGATAGTTGCAATAGTACTTCTATCCCAATTTGGGATATGAGATATTAGTGCGTGAATGCATAGGTTAAAATATGCTTCCATATATAGCAAATTCAGACATGGCTTGCAATACCTTTGAACGCAGCGGGCTGTCGAAGGCTGCTTTATAATCGACAAAAAGGTAGGTGTCGATCTGCATCTCTGGGGTCTTCTCCAGGATTTGCCGCAGGGTAAATATCTGATCAATGGTGGACTTGCCAGGCCTATAGTCGCATTGGTATGGTCCAATTATCTCACTGACCATAGGCTTTAGTCGTTCCCAGGATACTTAGCTTCCAATTGTCGGGTACTCGTTCTCCCTGCCAGATGGTGCTAACTAGCTGATGAATACACCTGATCAGCGTGTCGCCCCCGGTTTTGAACAGTTCGGCTGGTAAGCCATCGGCTCCTGCTGCCTTATTATTCTTCAGCCGATTTATTGCTGTCTTGACCTCATCTTGGCTGGGCGGTATACATTCAATACCATCTTCTGGGATTGGGTCTGTGGAACCGTCGTCGTCTTTGCTGTTATTCGATACCAACAGTATTGAAAAATGTTATTTCCATATCCTGAGCACACTATCTGTATCAGGAGGATGTGCCTTAGGGTTATGACTTTTTTACAACCTCATATCCCTGTATCATAGCGTGATGAGTTTTGCCATAAGATTACATAAAATCTTAATTATAAGGTGATTCGGTGAAAAAATCTCACGCACAAAATAATTTTAAAATTTGAATTTATCAGAATTATGAACAATTTTTTGAAGTCACTGAAAACAGATATATAGTTGAAAATAAACTTTAGAGCAACATGAGATAATTAAAATGGCATAAAATTTATTTCTCACTATTTTTCTTCAATTCTGAGAATCGAAACATGTCGTAAACGCTTTTATTCAAAAATATAATAACAAAAAATCGATGCTTAAAGAGTTCAGGTTTTCACTAAAAAATCATCATTTCAAAAACTGAAAAGCCAATTGATAATTCCCTTCGCCGGGATGAAATCATGATATTGGTAGCGATCAGTACATTTTGCAAGCTGTCAGTGCGTTTTGTAAACATTTTTCTCTGCAAAGAGGAAAGTGATGAAGTTAAGCCAATGGGGGAAACTCCAGACTTAGACAATCATATGATTGAATCTTCAACTAAAACAAAACAAACAAAAAACAGCGAAGGCTCGCGCAAAACGGAATTTTGTAAATAAAATTCCAACGACATACTCACAGGTAACTGTGTTGATGTTATTTCAACTTAACAGAAATCGATGATTTCTTAGTTGAATCGTGCTGTCAGCTTGCAAATATTTTGTTCTGGTGTTTTTTTGGGAAAGCCGAAAAGTGAGCATCATTCTCATTAACATGAGAATACTCGATGCTTAAAGAGTTCAGGTTTTCACTAAAAAATCATCATTTCAAAAACTGAAAAGCCAATTGATAATTCCCTTCGCCGGGATGAAATCATGATATTGGTAGCGATCAGTACATTTTGCAAGCTGTCAGTGCGTTTTGTAAACATTTTTCTCTGCAAAGAGGAAAGTGATGAAGTTAAGCCAATGGGGGAAACTCCAGACTTAGACAATCATATGATTGAATCTTCAACTAAAACAAAACAAACAAAAAACAGCGAAGGCTCGCGCAAAACGGAATTTTGTAAATAAAATTCCAACGACATACTCACAGGTAACTGTGTTGATGTTATTTCAACTTAACAGAAATCGATGATTTCTTAGTTGAATCGTGCTGTCAGCTTGCAAATATTTTGTTCTGGTGTTTTTTTGGGAAAGCCGAAAAGTGAGCATCATTCTCATTAACATGAGAATACTCGATGCTTAAAGAGTTCAGGTTTTCACTAAAAAATCATCATTTCAAAAACTGAAAAGCCAATTGATAATTCCCTTCGCCGGGATGAAATCATGATATTGGTAGCGATCAGTACATTTTGCAAGCTGTCAGTGCGTTTTGTAAACATTTTTCTCTGCAAAGAGGAAAGTGATGAAGTTAAGCCAATGGGGGAAACTCCAGACTTAGACAATCAAATAACAAAAAATTTAAAATTTTTTCAAAATGATTTTTTCTCGAATTTTTTAATATTTGAATGAAATAAACGTTATTATAGTTATTAGTTGGCTTATATTTATTTATTCGTGCAACAAAAAATAATTTTTTGAAACAATTTTTTTTTCATTTCATATATTTTTTCAAAAACTTATTTTTATACCCTACACCACTATGTGGGGAGGGTATTATAAGTTGGTTTTGGCCAAAAAGTTTGTAACGCATCGAAATAATGGTCGTAGACCCATACTTATATATACCAAAATGAATGTCTCGACGAGCTGAGTCGATCTGGCTATGTGTGTCCGTCCGTCAGTCCGTCCGTCCGTCCGTCTGTCCGTCTGTCCATCTAAACCTTGTAATCACGCTACAGGTCGCAATTTTGATCGGATCGTCACGAAATTTTGCATGTTGATGGGGGTCCCGGAGGGGAAGAAGCCTATTGATTTTGGTGATGGTCGGATAATATTTAGGGGTCGGAAAGGGCAAAAAACTTAGGTGCATAAAAAGACAACGTCTTTTTCCAAAGCGAATATCTCAGATTCTATATGGGGTATACCAAAAGCAAAACCTGACAATTAAAGTAGAAAATATCAACTTTCTAATGATGTAAAGAAAGTGCTCGTAGGTCATCAAACAACGAAGATATCACAATAGTAGCAATTTAAACCCAAATTTTAATTTTTGCGATTTTAGTTATATTGACGAATATCACAGCTTTAGTTGTAAACTTTCCAAAAGCAAAGCCTGACTATGAAAGTAGAAGATCCCGTCTTTACAGTTATGCAAACAAGGTCGGCGTAGGTAACCAAATGACGGAGATATCGCAATAGTCGGTAATACACCGCATTTTTCTATTTTTTGGAAATCACGCTACAGGTCTCAATTTTGATCGGATCGTCACGAAATTTTGAGACTTAATGGGGATCTCAAAGAGGAAGAAGCCTATTGATTTTGGTGAGGGTCGAATAATATTTAGGGGTCGAAATGGGCAAATAACTTATTTGGTTAAAAAGACAACGTTTTTTTTCCAAAGCTAATATCTTAGCTTCTATAAGAGGTATACCAAAAGCAAAACCTGACAATGAAAGCAGAAAATATCACCTTTCTAACGATGTAAAGTAGGTTCTCGTGGGTGACCAAACAACGAAGATATCACAATAGTAGCAATTAAAACCCAAATTTTAATTTTTGCGATTTTAGTTATATTGACGAATATCACAGCTTTAGTTGTAAACTTTCCAAAAGCAAAGCCTTACTATGAAAGTAGAAGATCCCATCTTTACAATGATGCAAACTAGGTCGGCGTATGTGACCAAATAACGGAGATATTGCAATATTCAATAATACATCCCATTTTTCCATTTTTTTGGAAGTCACGCTACTGGGCGCAATTGTGATCGGATCGTCACGAAATTTCGAGGGTTAGTGAGGGTCTCACAGAGGAAGAAGCCTATTGATTTTGATGATGGTCGGATAATATTTAGGTGTCGGAATGAGCAAAAACTTTATTTGGAGAAAAAGTCAACATTTTATTCCAAAGCAAATATCTCAGCGTCTATATGGGGTATGCAAAAAGCAAAACCTGGCAATGAAAGTATAAAATATCAGCTTTACAACAATGTAACGTAGGTTGTCGTAGGTGGTCTAACAACGAAGATATCGCAATAGTCGCTAATAAAACCCAACTTCTCATTTTTGCGATTTTAATAATAATGACGGATATCACACCTTTGATTGGGGACCTTCTAAAAGCAAATTCTGACTATGAAAGTAGAAAATCCCATCTTTGAAATTATGCAAAGTAGTTTGGCGTAGGTAGTCAAATAATAGAGATATCGCAATAGTAGTTAATGCATCCATTTTTTCTCTTTTTCTGCAATCACACTACAGGTCGAAATTTTGATCGGATCATCACGATCACAGAGATAGAAGCCTATTGATGTTGGTGATGTCAAATATAAAATTAAATATTAATTATTTTGGTTCAGTTCGCCTTAAGTCATTTGGTATAAAAGCCAGATAGGTGAAAACTTTCGTATCTCCATAAAATAAATGTTTTCGAGTGAAAAGATTATTCACAGAGTTAGTGATGTAGGGTATCACATAGTCGGCCCCGTACCGACTATAGCCTTTTCTCACTTGTTTTAAAATCGATTTGTGCGTGAACTTTTTTTATATTTCAATGGAATAAACGATAGCATAGTGTTAAGTGGGCAAAAGTTCATTCATCCCTGCTACAGGAAATCATTTTTGAGGAAAAATGTCAAAAAGTCATAACCCTAATGTGCCTGTACCAAAGCCATCAGTTTGATGCTTGACTATTTGGTAGAATTTTTGGACTTCATTCTGATTTCTGTACATAACGATTTTTCACACTCCCACTTTTCCATCTGCCTCTTTTTTCCTGCGGAAAAAACGTTTCTCCTCTCTCCTTTTCTCCCTATATCTCTCACGTGCGATACGCGTTGCTACGGATTGTAAAGTAGCCATATATGCCGCAGTTTTCTCTTCGGTAGCAGCACCACACTCCTGACCATACCATGGATTCCTTGGTGGAGGTCTCTGGTATCCAAGTATGGATTTAGCGGCTGTTTGCATGGAGTGGGAAATACTTTGCCATTGCGCTGATATGTTATCAGAATGAGGAGTGCTTTGATTAAGCAACTAGGTTAGTTGAGAGGAATATGCTGTGGCTATCTGTTGTGATTGCAGCTCACCGATGTCTAACATTCGTGTTGTGTCTGTTCGTACTTTGTTTGCTACGTTTAACCGGGTGCGTACCTTTGCTGCAACAAGGTAATGGTCCGAGTCTATGTTTGCTCCTCGGAACGAACGCACATCCAACACGCTCGATGAATGTCTTCCATCTATCACAACGTGATCAATTTGATTTCTTGTCTTCTGATCTGGAGACAGCCAGGTGCCCATATGGATGTCGAGATGTTGAAATTTGGTGCTGCTAACTACCATGTTTTTGTCGCTGCGAAGTCTATTAGCCTCATACCATTTTCAGATTTTTCACTGTGGAGACTGAATTTTCCGACTGTTAGGCCAAAGATATTTTCCTTTCAAATTTTGACATTAAAATCGCCTAGAATAATTTTAATGTCATGGGCAGGACAACGGTCATATGTTTCTTCTAAGCGCTTCTAAGCGCTCATGTGGTCTGTTCGTCCTTGCCTTCAGTGGGAGCATGAGCGCAAATAAAGCTGATGTTAAAGAATTTTGCTTTTGTTAGAATTGTAGCAAGTCTTTCATTCACTGGTGTGAAGCTGGAGACCAGGTGTTTTAACCTCCGACCAACTACAAATCCGCAACCAAACTCATGCTTTATGTCATGGCAGCTATAACACATTACGCCAACTTTAGATGTTCTTGTGACGCCTTTCCCATTCCATCTTATTTCCCGTATGGCAGTAATATCGGCCTTGTACTTTTTAAGTACATCTGCCAATGCGTAAACTGCAAGTTTTCTATAAAGAGTGCGAACATTCCAGGTGCAGATTCGCAGATCATGGTCCTTAAAACGTATCCTTTAGCGTTTACTAACTGTCTGATAAAATAGATTCTGTAGCTGGTTTTCGATTTATCATACCCAATCATGATGCGGATCATGGTGTGTACGCGATCCCTACGAAAAGGTAGGTCGCCCCCTTGGTCGGCAGGGGTGGGAAAGTGAGGCGTGGGAACTTTCGAAAAATAACGGGTCTCATCGAAATATCGGTTTGGGCGAAATCTATTTGGTACATTAACCACATTTCGTTTTCCTTCCATTACTTATCGATAATGTTAACCGATTTGGCCAATCCTAATATTTCTACCAAACTATGATCAAGCCCGAGAACGACTAACCGGTCTACTAGCTCTGACAACTCCCTCACAAGAGTTGAGCTTTTGTTTTGATTTCTTGTTCGTGATCCTGATTGCATCGCTATAATTACTTTTATTCGGTAACTCTATTCTTCCTGCGAAGGAGAGGGGGCGGCAGGAATTGGATGAGGATCCATTCCTTACCCCTTACTTTATAGATCGCATGCGTTAATGTATTCGAAAATAAATTTACCTCATAGAATGTGATTGTCTGTATGAAAGGAGATTAAAGCATTTTACCCAACATCCTGATAACATCCATTTAAATCTTAAAACGAGCGCACACAACTTCTATTTGTCAAAAGTGTGCAAGATTGTATTGTATATGCTTAAGCAACTAGTTTGGAAAATATTCACTACACTCTCACCCACCATTTTGGTGGCAGATGATGAATAGAGACTACGAAAGAGGATTAGTTCGTCAACAATCATTAGGTGAGGCGGTACTCACACTTCAAGAGAGATGCTAATTGGATTTTAATCATCCAACAAAACACAAAGTATAGCTCAAAGTGCAACGAATACGAATTCATCAAAATCTGAAATAAATTAGTCTTCAACACCACATTGTAAACAAAGCAAAATGGATTTGGTGTTAAGGTAAAGATTTTATTACACATTTACCGCAAACTAATACCGAAATTTGAAGTAAACTTTATGTTTTATGCGATTAATGAAAATATCGTTAAATAGATAGTAGAGGAAAAGTTTCATCAGCTTATTTCACTGTTTGGTTATATATACATAGTAAAGTTGTAAATGATATGTTTATTTTCTAATAAGACAACGTTTTATCAAAAAAAGTTTGCTTCGAAAAAGTTACTCTCTATTCAAAATTGCTGGTGAATATTCATTGGCGCCTTTAGCTTTGGATACCACATGTTGATGCACGAAGTCGGTTGACATCCGACCGAATGACGCCTTGCATATCCTCACTGTGGCACAGAACTCATCACGGAAGCGTCTGGGTGAATGAAACTTTATAGTCTCAAAAACATGGCATTTTCTGAGATCCATATTTGTCATCTGGACATTAACCGTTCCGTGATAAAAATCACAATACATACAAATGGTCTTACTAAAAGTAACCTGTGAAATATCCTACGTAAGTCCCTGGATCATAAATATTATCAAAGAGACCAATTATCAAATTGACCATACATATTCTGACCAGACAATTGCATGAGTAGCTAACTTTTATACTCATAAAGCATTTGCTCAAAAATAAGTAAAGGCATGGTTTGCCACTCAAAAAATAAGTTATCTTAAAATTAATACCTTTTCAACCTTTCAAATAAACGATTGTCTTATGCTCATCGAGAGAGTGAGAGCAAAGAGCACATGTGTGTTAATCCACTTCTTTGAAATAGATTTCTTTGTCTTTGTCCTGCCGGAATATGGAAGTGAATTTCTCACTCCCTCCGGAGAAGATAAAAGACGATCGTTAGTGAATTACACAAACAATGCCTATAGCACTATTATGATCATCTTTTATCGCTTGTGCAGGCACTTCTAAGCGGCGCCTTAGTAACTTAAAAGGCGATTGATCACATTTATTTAAGAATTCAACGCATTTGAATAAATATGGGCATTTTTGTATCTGATGATTATATGATTCGGTGGTGCAGTTGTAAGCGTGCTCGCTTTGCATTCTGATCAAAGCACAAATCACATTTTTAAAATGAAGAAATTAATATAGGCAGAAATTCCTAATTCTATAAAAGCGTACCTTACAAAAAAATAAGTAGAAAAAAAAATAAAGGGAAAAATATATATGGGTGAATATTGCGGAAAGGCTAGTTTCTGTGTCCCGAGGCATTTAGGGTTGAAAATATTGAAAAAAATAGGTTTTTAGAAACATAATAAGTAAGACAAAATGACCTTTAACGAGGTCCGAAAAACAAAATAAATATAAATAAATATTTTACATATTTATATCCAAAAAATTGGTCGCAGCGTGCAAAACTTCATTACCGCGCGTGTCCCCAACCGTTTTGTGTTAAAAAAAAAAACACTCATACTCATTAATTTATTAAAATATATTATATATATGATGTACGCCGAGTTATTATAGAAGAATGAACCAAGTCGATTTTGATTTCATAAATATAATTTTATTTTTTAAATTATGCTTTTGAGACATTTTAGTCGTGTCCCCTATTTTTCGTCATTCCCGTGCGTCAATGTGTTTATTAAGAAAAAAATGCTTTAAATCGGTTTTTTGCTTATAAGTAATCTGTCAAAGTAACGACAATTCCCGTTAGTTTTATAGATAATCGACAAAAGTGAAAAATGTAGTCAGTTGTGTTAGAGCTGTTGAAGTGTTCAGTGTTTTTTGTGCATGTTCCACAAATTTCGTCATACCCGTGGTGATTATATTTTCCGTTATTTATGTTATAATTTCCAAATTAATGGTATGTGTATGTTAATCTTTTTAGTCTGTATTTAATTATTTTAATTTTTATAAAAAAAAATAAGATTTGCACATTTAAATCCAAGAATACTCACGTTTCAGTCATTGCCTTGCAAAAATCTACACATTCTTACTGCTAAAAATGTGTAGATTCTTGCAGTACTGGAACAGACCATAAATGTAATTTTCTGAATTTTTTAGTTGTCTTGCATGGACTCTGTTACTTCTGATGAAATAGTAAAGTTTGGTGCTTTCATGACACAAACGAATATTATTTTCTTACAATAGTTCGGTACTAGAGTGGTTTTAAAAAATCGATGTTGTCCAATCGATGCAAACAGTTTACCAGTTCTTTGTAGTGGCTGAACAAGTAATCCTACAAAAAAATTTTGAAAATCGGGTCAGATTTTAATTTTGGCTATATAAAGGGCCCTTGCAAACTTTGAGGCCCCAGTGGCACGTGTTAACATATTCTGATTGAGCTCAAACTTTGGCAATCTTAATTTTTAACATGACTAAACATTTTAGGAGGGTGCCGCATAAAAAAATCCGACATCGATTTTTTCCCTTTCGAGTTATTCTTTTTGTGGAGTTATTTATTTCAATTAATAATTGGTATACAAATAACATTAATAGGGTTTTAGATAGATCTTCTTATCAGAATCAGTCCTCGCGGTAAAAATGTGTTCAATTGATAACTTAATAAGGCAAAAATAAGACAAAACTTTTTAATGGGACTGAAGTTAATGTGTGATATATGGATATGTACTTTAAAGAAGAAGATATACTGAAAATCTTTGAAATAGAATTGAAAATGCCAAATAAGAGCTACTGTGGTTAAAAATTCTGGGATACATTAAAACGTAAACCATTCATTTGAAAGATTTTTAGTTATTGCGTCAATTCTGTTGGAGAATTTGGTTACAAACTTCAAAAAACCAGGCGGAATTTTTGTATGGGGACTATAATGAACGTGTTCTGATATGGTTCACTTCAATTCTAAACATCAAAGACTAATTTATTATACTCTGTTCCAAATTTCAAAGTTATATCTAAAATATTGTAAACTCTATTGAAATTATATACTTTGTGTCAATATTTCATATAAAATCAACTAAAACCCCTTTAAAAGAGCTTTATGTAACGCTACATAACATTTTTTAATTTCATAATTTTTGGTCAAGAGGGGAATGTAAGCTCTCCTGCAATAAAACAAAAAAACAATTAAACAGTTTTTATTTTATTTTTTAAAACAAAAAGCTATTGTGGCAGAACTCATGTCCGAACACACTTCGTTATCCAAAGGAAAGATTACTTGTCCAGAGCAGCTGACAACAAAATCAAACTCCGCAGAACCGCCAATAAAAAAAGCTTTGTTCCTTTACGTCAAAGTTTCTTCAAGTATTACCGTTTTTAACTCGGAAAACGTTTCTTAACTCCTAAAAGTAGTAAAACTGGAGCCATTTTTAAGAGAATGAGAGAGGAGAGAGAGCAAAAATGGCTTTCTCTTTTACTACTTTCTGCTCGACAAATTTCGTTGGGTAAAAAGTGGAAAATCAGTCAAACTGCTGATTTGACATTTATTTGACAATTAAGGCAAAAGGATAAAATAAAACTACGCACTTTGTCAAAGCAAAATAAAAAGAAATAAAATAATAAAAATTTAAACCAGTGAAATAAAAAAATAAAAAAACTGTGAAATTTATTTTGTTCGTTATTTTTTTTAAGCAGCCATGTTTGTTTTTGACATTGCTGCCAGATCTACTATTTTTCCGTTTCTTTGCTTTTGTGCAAAACTTGTTACGTGAGAGCAATTTTCACAGTTTTCTGAGAGACGAGAGAACTTCTCTTTTTTGCTGCTTTTACTATTAAAAAAGTAAAGGAACAATACTGAAGAAAGCAACGTTGTGGGGAAAGGTAAGCATTCAACAATGTTGTGGTAATCGTTCAAAATGCATTGTGTTTTTAATTATTATAATTAGGTGCATAGTGACAAAAACAGATTGTTAAAAAGAAGCTTTTGTTTAATAAAGCTTTGAAAATACAGACTAGTGAGAGTCCCTTGAGGAAAAACTCCTTACACATTCGAAGGAATTAATATTGGAAGCTGCTGGATTAACGGCTGCAGTATAAAGACTCTCATCAGCTTGGGCATTCAAAGTTAAATATGTTTGGAAGACGATGATGAAGAGCCATGGATTCAAATGACTCAACACATAGTAAAATAAAGCCAACACTCAGCTCCGGAAGAGAAAGAAGTGATTAAACAATTCTGCCAAGTAGCGACTCTCGTGGAACAAAGTCTTCTTCAACAGAGATGTATCTTTTAAAAGAATATTTAGAAAACAAGATGAAGAAAGACGCGAGAGAAAGATATTTTGGGAATCGTTAATTCAAGCAAAAAAAAAACAGTTCTATTAAAAGAGGAAATTTATAAATTAATTTATAAAATTAAAAGATGAAGAGCATCTCACAAATATGAAAATAAAACAAGTATATTTGAAAATTAATAATTTAGTCAAGCTCGAGGTCAATGTTGTTGTAAATCTTTATTTATTTTTCTATCGATATTTCGCAATTACATTGTATTGCATCATCAGGATTGTCTACAATAAATAAATAGATGCAAAATCTTACAATATGACCGATGCAAAATACATTGTACAAAAACAAATAACATACCATCTTCGCAAAAATACGTAAAAAAACAAACATAGAAATATTCACTTATAACTAGAGTAGAATCACTACCATCGTCATTTGATGTAAATATTGCACTGCTGTTTTCTTTCATATTGCGATCTGTTTATATTTTTTCTTTTGCCTATGAGACTTCGGTAGCTTAACGCAATATTATCTACGTCACTTTTGAAGTTCATGCGTTTTGTTGTTGGCACATTGAGTATGTGGAGCATCTCTAACGTGTAACGTTTGCCGTGGTGAGTTTCACTGTCTAACACTCTCACTCTCTCTAACTGTGGGTGGTGAGTTGTGTTAGCACAGTGGTTCACTAGTGCTGTCTTTGGTTTTTCGTTCTGGTGCCTTAACTTAATGTCCGACTTATGTGCTGATAATCTTGTTTTTAATTTGTTCTTAGTTGTTCCGACATATAATTTATCACAGTTTTCGTTTAAATTGCCGCCACATGGAATTTGATAAATCACATCGCTTTTCTCCGATTTTTCTATTTTTGCTTTTGTATTTGAGAAAAGGGTTTTCAATGTATTACTGGATTTATGTGCTATATTAATTTTGTTGTTGTTGTAAATATTAGAATGTTCAAATCTCTCAGATATATCAGGTACATATATCACAGATTTGTAAATTGTCTCCTCATTGTTGTCATTTTTTCTCTCCCTTGGAAAATCCTTGTAATAGTCCTTGATCAGGCTGTTTACTAAATTCTGAGGGAAATTGTTGTTATGTAAAATGTTTCGGAGTTTAATTTTATTTTGCGGGTGAAACTCATCATCACTTATAAACAGACATCTATAAATGAGATTTTTCGCCGTATTAATGATTATTCTCTTTGGATGTTTTGAGAAGAAGTTAATTATACGTCCCGATGCTGTAGGTTTTTGATACCAATTTGTTTTAATTTTATCCTTATCTCTTATTGTCATTATGTCCAGGTATGGAAGTCTACCATTTTCTTCTGCTTCAAATGTAAATTTTATATCTTTATGATAACTATTAAGCGATTTTAAAGTTTCATCAATTGCACTCTCTTTAATAATCGCAAATAGGTCGTCTACATACTTAGTTAAAAATGTTGGTTTTGAGGTTAACTGATTCATACAAGAATCCAATAAGCTTTCCATCACTATATCTGCTACTACTGGTGAAGCTGGGGACCCCATTGGTAGACCTCGTTTTTGTTTATATATTTTATTCTCAAATTTGAAGTATCTGTTGTCTTTGATACAAAAACTTAATATTCGAATGAAAGAGCATTTTGACATACTTGTATGTTCTTTTAGTTCATCCCATCTACTTTCAATAATTTGTATGGCCAAGTCCACAGGAATACTTGGGAAAAGTGAAACCACGTCAAATGATATGAGTTTATCGTCTTTATCTATCGTCAAGTTTTTTACTTTATCTCTTGATAATTACCAACGCAGATAAGGGTAATGTCACTGTCGCAATGGACCAAACAGAATATAGAAATAGAATGATGAACATAGTGGGAGATATGATGACCTACCAGAGAGTGAATAAGGATCCAACATTATCATTACGAAAGAAAAATAATGAATTAGTTGAGGATCTTTACATGAATGGAAACATTACGGTATTTGAAAGAAAGAAATTGAAAACTGACGTGGCTTATGCTCCAAGAATATATGGTCTCCCAAAAATCCATAAAGATGGATATCCTCTAAGACCCATCTGTTCATGCGTACAATCCCCTTCCAGTGAAATGTCGAAATACATAGTTAACATATTAAATAAGTTAACAGAAAACTCCAAATACAATATCAGAAACGCAGTGCAATTTAGAGATAAAGTAAAAAACTTGACGATAGATAAAGACGATAAACTCATATCATTTGACGTGGTTTCACTTTTCCCAAGTATTCCTGTGGACTTGGCCATACAAATTATTGAAAGTAGATGGGATGAACTAAAAGAACATACAAGTATGTCAAAATGCTCTTTCATTCGAATATTAAGTTTTTGTATCAAAGACAACAGATACTTCAAATTTGAGAATAAAATATATAAACAAAAACGAGGTCTACCAATGGGGTCCCCAGCTTCACCAGTAGTAGCAGATATAGTGATGGAAAGCTTATTGGATTCTTGTATGAATCAGTTAACCTCAAAACCAACATTTTTAACTAAGTATGTAGACGACCTATTTGCGATTATTAAAGAGAGTGCAATTGATGAAACTTTAAAATCGCTTAATAGTTATCATAAAGATATAAAATTTACATTTGAAGCAGAAGAAAATGGTAGACTTCCATACCTGGACATAATGACAATAAGAGATAAGGATAAAATTAAAACAAATTGGTATCAAAAACCTACAGCATCGGGACGTATAATTAACTTCTTCTCAAAACATCCAAAGAGAATAATCATTAATACGGCGAAAAATCTCATTTATAGATGTCTGTTTATAAGTGATGATGAGTTTCACCCGCAAAATTAAATTAAACTCCGAAACATTTTACATAACAACAATTTCCCTCAGAATTTAGTAAACAGCCTGATCAAGGACTATTACAAGGATTTTCCAAGGGAGAGAAAAAATGACAACAATGAGGAGACAATTTACAAATCTGTGATATATGTACCTGATATACATATCTGAGAGATTTGAACATTCTAATATTTACAACAACAACAAAATTAATATAGCACATAAATCCAGTAATACATTGAAAACCCTTTTCTCAAATACAAAAGCAAAAATAGAAAAATCGGAGAAAAGCAATGTGATTTATCAAATTCCATGTGGCGGCAATTTAAACGAAAACTGTGATAAATTATATGTCGGAACAACTAAGAACAAATTAAAAACAAGATTATCAGCACATAAGTCCGACATTAAGTTAAGGCACCAGAACGAAAAACCAAAGACAGCACTAGTGAACCACTGTGCTAACACAACTCACCACCCACAGTTAGAGAGAGTGAGAGTGTTAGACAGTGAAACTCACCACGGCAAACGTTACACGTTAGAGATGCTCCACATACTCAATGTGCCAACAACAAAACGCATGAACTTCAAAAGTGACGTAGATAATATTGCGTTAAGCTACCGAAGTCTCATAGGCAAAAGAAAAAATAGGTGTGTTCGTTTACTCAATAATTTGTACAAATTCGTACAAGTCCAGTAACTTCTTGCAATCGACTAAGCTCTTTTGCATTATACTGTAGAGTAAACGAACAACATCCAGTAACAATTTGTACAAATTTTGAGTAAACGAACACACATAATATAAACAGATCGCAATATGAAAGAAAACAGCAGTGCAATATTTACATCAAATGACGATGGTAGTGATTCTACTCTAGTTATAAGTGAATATTTCTATGTTTGTTTTTTTACGTATTTTTGCGAAGATGGTATGTTATTTGTTTTTGTACAATGTATTTTGCATCGGTCATATTGTAAGATTTTGCATCTATTTATTTATTGTAGACAATCCTGATGATGCAATACAATGTAATTGCGAAATATCGATAGAAAAATAAATAAAGATTTACAACAACATTGACCTCGAGCTTGACTAAATTATTAATTTTGAATAAGGAAAAAGGTCGAACAACAACCAACAAATTAACAAGTATATTTGGAAACAAAAGGTTGCAATTAAGCTTTCTTAAAGAACGAAGAAACTTGTGATCAAATACCTTTAAATTAAATTGATGACCTTTATATCCTTATGCTTCACGTACATATATGGTTTGTTCCTTTACTTCTGGTAAATGGTAAAACTGGCAAAAGTAGTAAAAGTTGTAAACGACTCCCATATGAATGGTATGGTGTCTGAAGTAAAGGAACGCTTTTCGAGTAAAAAGTGGTAAAACTTTAAGATTCTTGAACGTAAAGGAACTGAGCTATACATATGCTGTATGTGTTACGCTCTATATATAACCACCATACCATTGCTATCGAAAACGATATGGTTTTCGAATGTTTCTCGATAGTTTTGCGGATATTTTGTTCGAGAACGACACACGAGAATGAATTGAAAACGATTCATTCGTCGCCCAGTTTGTGGCAGAAAAATCTTCGATTTCGAATATCAGCAATAATATTATTAGCGAATGAATGACGATAGTTTCTACGATAGTGGCGAAAAACATTTTTTGTGGAGTTTCCTGATGTTTCTGTTATATAACTTTTCCGATTTTTATTTCTTTGTTATATTTGAGACTCGATATGTAACTGTTGATAAACATTGTTGTCTTGTGTTTGGCAACCTACCCATATGTTGTCTTTATCAACACTTATTAGGGGTGTCATTTTACTTACTAAATGTTGCTGAAACATTTTTTTTCAGCAACTTTTCCTTTATACAAATGTCAAAATCAGCAACATTAGTAATAATTAGTACAAATTATCACGTAAAAAGACACAGCTATTTTCACCAACCCTATCATTACGCATTACGACGGGAGTTTTAACAACGTTGGTTGTGATTTCTCCGACAACGTCAAGCCTATTGTAAATAATTGATCTTATATACATATTTAGAAAAATGTGTATAAATAAAATCACAAAATTCATCTCTATTGGATCGATATAATGAATTCAAATACTGATGAAAAGGTCGGATCTTTCACGATTTCCTTTGCATAGGGTCAAATGCTAATGAAAAGATTGGGTCTTTCACTACTTTGTTTGAACCAAGATGTCATGAAATCACGTCATCGCATGGAACCCCTTCCTTCAAATTTTGCTGGGCTGTTACTGATGCCCAAGATGGGGATACGAAATATTAGCACCAAGTTTTCGAAATAAATTGCCGTGTAATACTGAAAAGTTGTCAATTTTGCAATTCTTTAGTTGACAGTGCAAACAATGAGTTCTCCTCTTTCTCGTTAATTTTAAGAACATTTTAAGTAAAATTTAGCTACTGTTATTATTTTATTAATAAACATGTGTAAGAATTAAACCGTTAATAAATATCTTAATAATGTCATTCACTTATACCAATAAAACGTTGTTTTATATAAAATTTTGTAATAATTTTGTTTTTGCAACAATTTAGTTGTCTAATTGTGTGTATATAACAAAAGGCGTAAAGCTATCCCAATATTAAATTTTTGAACTATTATTGTAATGGCCTTTTTTGACAATTTTCAAAAACTAATTTCTTCATTAATTGTTCCAATGCGCAGTGGTTCCAGCTTTTGGACATAAATAAAAAACTGAACGTTAAATTTTTGATACAACATCTGACAATTGAAATTTTTGATGCAACATCTGACTGCTTTGACATGGCACTTTTTAAAAATATATTAGTTATACCCTCAGCCTTTAGGCTAAAGAGGGTATTTACACTTTTTGATACGACCAAAAATGTGCCTCATCGAAATAATGGTTTTAGACCCCAAGTATGTTTGTACGATATCCATTTCAGACAATTTTGAGCAGATCTAGCAATGTCCGTCCGTCTGTCTGGCTGGCTGGTGCGCACGATAACTCTATAACGGATCAGTAGATTCGGTTAAAATTTTGGGTATTTTGGGCCATATAGGTCCACTCCTTCAGGTACCTCCCCCACAAATGTTCAAAAATTGTCGCAAAACTTGTGTGCACGATAACTCTCGAAGGGAGTAACCGAATTGAACCAAACTTTGCATATGGTAATACTACCTCTAGGCATACATCAAGTTCGAATATGGATTATATCGGTCCACTCCTTCAGGTACCTCCCACACAAAATTTGAAATAAGTGCAGTTTAGTGACACCTCACGAATCGTTATGAAATTTTTTGTAACAGGATGTTCGTGCGGCCCCCGTTACGTCATTGTAATTTTTTTCTAGGGCAAGTCCGTAGTTCCCGAGATAATGGCGCATAACCTCAAAAAAACGCTGCGCTATGTCGCGAGTTCAAATAAACGGTGGCCAAATATAAACGGAGTTGGCGTTGGCAGATGAATTTTGGTATAAATACTTATAGTTCACTGACAATGTCGAGAGCAAAAAATTGGGAAGGTCGGTCCACGTTTTGGGATAGTCCTCCTGCAACGGTATTTCTTAATGTTTCGGTATTTTGAATATTTTAGCTAAACTTATCAACCAAATTGGTTGAATTTCGAGATACGGGATTTTCACTTTACAAAAAACTTTTCCGATAAAAATTATGGACATAGGTCCACGTTTTGATTTAGACCCCATATAACAGTACCTCCCGATTTTCGGATTTTTGAAGATTTTACATATGTTTCGCGCCCAAATACGACGAAATTTTGCATTGAGGGTTCCCAATGGACCAAAAAACTTTTCTGATAAAAGTTATGTACATAGGTCCACGTTTTGATATAGCTCCAATTGAACGGTATCGCACGATTTTCGGTATTTTCAAGGTTTTAGCCACATTAAACAACCGATGTAGCTGATATTTGGTATTTAGTCTTCGCCAGGTCTTGCGAAATATTTTTACAGAGAATTGTTGGTATTGGTTCATGTTTTGATATAACCCCCATGGAACGGTACCGCCCAAGATACCAAGGATTATCTGCACTAATCCACATTTTTGTCGGCAAGTTCAAATGTCCAAAAAGGGCCACAAAATTCTGAAAAGACCTTAAATACATTCGATATGTCCGGAGGTGAAAGTTTCGCTTCACATTGGCTGAGGGTATATATCTGTCGGCAAAGCCGACTGACACTTTTTTACTTGTTTTTGTTTCATTCGAACACATTTTTCTGGAGCTATTCGGAATATTGGCCTATTATTTTTTGTAGTGAGTACAACCTACAATTTACGTGCAATTAAATATATTCAAATAGTACGTATTTCAAAATATTATAATGTATTTTTAAGGAGGAGGTAGCGGCTTTTTTAAATTGTGTATAAAATAGTGCACAGGAATCCCAGTTAGATGTATGTTTTCTTACTGTATTTTGTAATGCCAGTCTTATCGTATATTTAAATTTCACCTAAAGTTTTAGTAATGATGCCCGCCACTGCCCACCTCGAGATTTAAACATGGGTTCAGGGCTGCCAGATTATTTTTATGGAAAATCGTCAAAATGACGATTTTTAAAATTAAAATCGTCAAATCTATTTTACAAAATCGTCAAAAAAATCGTCAAAAATTAAAATGGTAATATTTAGTTATATTTAAATATATTTTTAATTAAAATAAACATTAAATGGCTATTCGAGTTAGTAAACATATTTTTACTTCAAATTAGTATTAAATTAAATGATTAATTAAACGATTTTGTAAATAAATATTTGAGTTAGCATTCTTAACAAGTCGTGTTTAATCAATGTGTCAAACAATTTATTTTGTTAAGTATACTCTACATTGAATCCTTATGAAAAGAATTTCGTTTTGTGAAGATTAACTTGGCTGAAAACACGTTTAATATTTGCTGGCGAATGTGGCAAAACCTATCATTATTTTCTTTTAAAATTTTGTTATTATAGGAAAAACATATGAACCATCAACACGTTTCAAATCATATATTAAATTGAGAAATAAATCCGTTTCATTATTTTCAAACATTTCCTCAAAGTCCAAAAGCTTTAGTTCACGAAATTCTGTTGCTTTTCCTTCTTGTTGACAAAATGTGAAAATTTGTTAAGGATGTCGAAAAATCAATTAAACTATTTTCAAGATCAAATCTATTAATGTTTTAAAATTTCTGCACAAAGCTTTTGACTTTTTGTTCCTTTATAAATTTACCAAAAAATAGGAGATTGTTGCAGGTTCTGGAGTAGTGCAATTATATATTTTGCTTGTTTCCATTGAATTCAGTTTGGTTCTAGTTAAAAATTCATTTGCATATGCACCCAAACATATCGTCACCATTGATGAAATCTGATACATAAAGCTAAAATACTTGTTCTAGCAAAATTTCAATCTTCTACGTTGAAAAATAACGATTATTGTGATTATTGTTTAACAATTATTTTTTAAAATCAACTAAGTTTTTACAAATTCATATTTTATGACCGCATTAGCACAATATCCAAAAATCGTAATTTTTTGGGTAAAAATCGTCAAATCGTCATTTACCATTTTTTGACCAAAAAATCGTCAAAATGACGATAAATCGTCAAATCTGGCAGCCGTGCATGGGTTTAAGATTATCCAGCATGAATACGAGCTGTCATCTAGTGTATATATTAGGGTATGACTCTGTTATCAGATTACGTACATTAACATAATTGAGATCAATGAAAAGGTCAAGAATTCTTCTTCCAAATCTGACTCAAGTGGACGGTACGTGTCCTCCAGGAATTTTAACATAAAAATGTTGGACTATTTAACCCGATAAATTAGTTTATGTTAATGCTGTTTCGGAGATTGTTTTGTTTCCCCACGCCTAATTTTGCATAATAAGATAATCGGTACTTTTGTTCGTCATAGTTTTTATTAACAGCATAAAACAATTCATAATGAGGGGAAATACGGGATGGTTTCTTAAAATAGTCTTCGCACCAGCACAAAACTCTAACCAGCGCACAGTGGTCGCTGCCATTGGCCAAAATTAAAAAATGAAAGTCTAATTTTGGTACCAAGTGTGTTCATATCTACTACTAACATGTTAAATTTCTCTAAAATAAATTTGTTATGGATTATTTCTTACTGTACTCTTTGAGAATGGCACCAAAAAAGAGAAAATTTAACAGGTTGGATTTCTAGGTGAATTCAGTGCAAAAGTTAGGTGAAAGTAAGATATCAATATCAAACTAAATGAACTCTATATTGACCAAACTTAAATAGAATATTGATAAACAATGTATTAACTTAATTTTTATGCAGTTTTGTGTTTGTTAATTTTTGGGATTCATTAGTGAATACGTGTGTTGACTAAAGGACTTTTGTAATGTCATTTCTTCAATATAATTCAATTTCATGTACAGTTTTAATTATGTTCCCCCTCTTTCCCGCTAACGAAATTTTTTTTAAAAGATCAGTAGTAGTCTAAGGATTATATTTTTCAAACTTTCAGCTGCATCTTTCCGCATCTTTGGAACTGGTTCCCAAAATACTAATGTACCCTCAGGGTGTTTTTGTAATTTTTTCAAATGTGCAGGTGATACATTTCAGCTTTTTAAATATATAGAAGAGGCATTGTGAGGTTCAGTTATATGAAGGATACGTTAAAATGTAGTTCTCAATGTAAAATTTGAAAAATTCAGGCATTTTGATTGATTATTACGGCTAGAACCCTAAAAATACCGAATATTGGGCGGTACCTATTTATGGGGACAACATCAAAGGGTGGACCTACTTTAATTGACAATTTTCTGGGGGTGACCTACATCCACGAAAGATTAAGTGGCATTTCGGCCATTTCGATTTAATAACTTATATGAAACATTCAAAATTCCGAAAATCGGGCGGTACAATTACATGGGGACCCTATCAAAACGTGGACCCAGTTCAAACAATTTTT
This sequence comes from Musca autumnalis, assembly GCF_047663935.1. Taxonomy (NCBI): domain Eukaryota; kingdom Metazoa; phylum Arthropoda; class Insecta; order Diptera; family Muscidae; genus Musca; species Musca autumnalis. The sequence continues at coordinate 150,081,528 of NW_027411977.1, forward strand.
TTCTAGAAAGTTTTCTAACGCTAGGGAATACCGATAGCCAAATTTTATCCAATTTCACTGAAAGATGTGGTCAAGACCCCCAAAATGTCTGAAATCAGTGGGTACCGTTCTATGGGGGCTATACCTAACCTTGGACCTATATTGAATTTTTTTTTTTGCTTCTTTTTATTTGTGTTGCTAAACTAGCCTTTACCGAAATTTTTGTACGGTTATCTGCTCAGGAAGTATTTTTGACCGCTCTTCCCATACAAGTTCGACCACAGTGCAGCGCCACTATAGGTAATTTGCCCAGTTTTTGAGGCAAAAAGTCGATTTTGCAACTTTTAATAATAATAATTTTTTAGTTGGCATTAAAAAAAGAACATGTCAAAATTTATTAATATGAATGATATTTTTCAAAATAGCGTCATTATCGCGGTTTAAATTGCAGTCAAAGTGAGAATTTCGAAGAAGAACTAAAAAAAATATATGGTAACATGGGGCGCCTTCGCCACTGGGGCGGGTACGCCATCGCCGATTTTCTCGCAAAATACAAGTGCTAGAAAAAATCCGTTAAACGCAAAATTGTGAGTATAATGAAGATCTATCATCACCCAAAAGTTGGCAGTTGTGTCATAAGTATGATAGCGGAAGCACGCGGTTTTGTGTTTTGAGGGTATTGGGAAAAATAATTGTGGTAGATGTTTTTTGTGATATCTTCCTTACCTTTTGTGATATCAAAAACATATTTTATACCGTTAGAAGACAACTACTGAAGAATAGAAATCCCAATAATTTGCATGAAAAAACAATAACAAATGTCAATATATTCATATTATGAGATATGTTGGGGGTGGGGCGCCTACGCCATGATAGGGGTGTGGTGGGTTAATGTCAGAATTTTGTCATGTTTAACTTCAATTCTTTATGCCATAGATATACCACACTATAATGTGAAGTTAAAATCAAATAGTATCATAAATGTATCTTGTTTTGGTTATATTATGATTTTTGTACCTAAATTCAAGGAACCTATTTCAATTAACCGCTAGAATCGGTTACTATTTGTGAATTTTAGAATCATTTTATTATTCAATAGAAAACATGTTCCTTTTTCGCATAATATTGATATTTAAGGAAAAAGTATGGTAATTTACAGTTTTAGAGTCCGTTGGAAAATGTTTAATTTCGATGGCGAAGCTGCCCCATGGGTGGGGAAGCTTCGCCACTTTTTAGACATTTTGTAAATTCACAAAAATAATATTTTAAAAACAAAATTATAACCACTTATATATCAAAACATATAGTCAAGATACGCTTATATTTGTACCAAAAATAATATTTGAAAAAACTTTAACGGTGACGGTATGAGAACATTTTGAACAAAAACGTGGCGAAGGCGCCCCATGTTACCATATATTGTAAGGTATATTTCAATGTATTTAAAACCGCGGAAAAATAAACCAAATATAAATATATGTAATATGGAATAGATTGGCAATTGCAATAGGAATTTATTTAATATATAATATAGCTTAAACATTTTGGGTAGCGACCTAAAAACGCAAAAAGTCAGAAATAAATATTTTATTTTTCTTAAACTCACTTCATATAGACTTATACTAAATTGACCGTGTTTGGCCGTGATTTTGCCACCTAGAACACATTACTGAAAGTCTTCTGCATTGGTATTACTAGGTTTCAAAACACGATTTTTCCCGTTTTTTGATATTTATGAGATTTTATTAGCTTACTTCCCAATAAAAAGTCCTAAAATTGTGGAAGTTTGGTCTGAGGAAATAAACAATAAATGTAAAAAATATTGTTGTTTACAATTTCATTGCAAGTAAAATAAGTAATGGCGACAAATTTTTCGGTATATTGTAGTGGGCTTGGGATGTGTTTCCTGTTTGCTTGTGTATTGGTAGTACTAATACATTAACGCCATTGGTAGGTAATAGTGTTCAGGATATGAGAATCATCCTTAAGGTATGCTGTGGTAAATTGGCAGTTAGCCTAATTAGATAATTGAGTCTATTTTCGATTGAAAATAGATCTGTTCTTGTCTGTGGCAGACATTTTTCTTATCTCATTGAGGGCGTATTTGTAAGGAGAAGTATATACTAGCACCTAATTGGAATGAAACCGAGATTAGAAAAGGGACTCCGGCGGTAGCCATTATGCCCATTTTTGTTCGTTAGTCAACCAGTACGCATCATTTCCTTGTCATTGTGGAAGAAAATTATTGATCTAAGTACACAAGTTTTTGAGGTCAGTTTTTGCACTCATAACCTTTGCAACACATAACATTCTTAAGAAGTGCAAGTGGAAGTAAATGCATTGGATGCCTTCTTTGGTATTTTAAGAATCACAGTGATTCACTTTCTGCACTCGGAAATATTGTGTTAAACAAACTTTTTGAATTGACCACCGAAGGCAATATCAATAGTTATTTTTTTTCCTCATCGCTGGCTTTGCTGTACTTTGGTTTTCATTTGGATTGCCTGTTTGGATGAAATCGTGTTGACTGCATTTATTTACATGCACATCAATATGTGATTTTGGGTAAGGTGAATTGCTATTCTCTTAGGTGATGTGATTCTCATAGAATTATTTTACTTCTGTCTCCTCCATCAGGTTTGTACAATTACTCCCAAAAATTCATTTAAACACTGAAAAGGAAGAAAGGGAGAATTGGCATAATCAGTTGTGTCGAGATTCTCAGATCGTTGGCTGGTGTACGGTTAATTTGTGACCAAATTTCTAATCTGAGGTCTTTTACTCTGCAACTTTGCCTTAAACTTGAGGTTATAATCATCAAATGCTGCGTCTTTGACAGAGGAACGGGAAAAGGTGCCGCTTAAACTAATTAAAATCTCTAAGTTGTCAATTTTGTGGAGTCAGATTTCATGCAAATCTAATGTTTTAATACGTAACAACAACCAGAAGAACGTATGTGTGTGCATGTGTGTTTTTGAGAGAATAAGGAGAACGCTGAATTATTAAAAATTACCCATAAGAAAGGAAAATTATATTCACAAATTTGAAGTGTATACATCCCAGGTGAAGGAATCAATTAAGGAAACATCAGAAAGGTCTGAAATAATATAATACGTGTTATAACCAGAACCGCATATTGTTCCATTATATTTTTTTATAAAAAGAGAAGAAACCCAAAATTATTGAAACAGCATCATATACCGGCAACTGTGGATGGAAGGCCTTTCATCGGGGGAGCCAATGTCAAGTAAGTTTGTGTCAAGTGATCTATTGCTGTGTATTCTCTTTATTTCACTAATTGTTGTGAGACAATCGATTTAGTTTGTGGCCGCATACAGCAACAACAATTTTTGATGATATTTTTTTATTGCTCTGTCATTGTTAGAAGCGGTACCGTTATTCTCTTACTAAAATCGATTGTGTCAAAACAAATTGAATAATTGTGGTTTAATTGGAAAACACGTAAATTAGTTTATATAAATTTTGGATAAAAAAAAATATGGTTATCCTTTCCTTTTCCGGGAAATACAGTATCCATTTTCTTTCTGAATGCTAATAATTCAGCACTTTCAGTAGTACCAACGTTATCAGAATTTCTTTTATGTGCTAAAATAGTTGGCATCACTTGTTTAGAGCCGAAGAGCATTCAGATTGAAACTGTTATACATTTTGTTAGGTAATTTTTTTGTTTGCAGAGGAATGGACACCTAGATTCTCTCAAAATAACTGTGTTTCTATTTTGATTCTTCACGAGCTATTTTCTATTACCATTTCATCTCTCTCTGCTATTTATTTTTGTCTAATTGTTCAGTGATCATATTCACGTTGGGGTTATTGACCTCAATGGCAAATCAGATGTTACAGTTTGGTTGTCTTTGATAATTTACAATTCGAATTTATACACACATACATTCTATTGGATTTTCAATTCGTTACCATTGAATTATTATAGGATATGACCATAGTTATTTTTTATTATTTTTGGCATGTTATTTATACTTTATAATTTATGTTAATAATTTATCGTTAGTCATCTTGCTATGTTATTTTATGTTATTCGCTGAATCTTATATAAATGTGTTGGGCTTTCTAGCCATGAACTGAATACTTTTCTTTGTTTGACTTCGTAAGGCACCAGGGTTAGTAGGAGAGGGGGGTAGATGGTATGGGTTATCACCGGCTAGGATTGGGATAGGTGATAACATGGATGGGAGGGCAATTGATAGGCGCAACAACACCTGCGCTAATCCACTATGGTTAGTATAAGATCAAACCAATCTTTCTTTTTCTTTACTCTATATTTTCTTTTCGTGCATGCTCCTACAGAACTATTAAAATTCTTCGTGTAGCTTAACTCCCATAGACTGTGGCAAGACCCCACCCCCGCTGACGAGCAATAAGGTCGCGGACATAGAGCATGCATTCGCCGTAAACGTTTATGCTAGGAGTAACGACGTGTCCCTCGGTACACTCAGAACATTTCTCTTTGGTTATATGCTACATAAATAATTTTTGGCGCCCAGAACGTGGGGCCCGAGTGAAACAAACTAAATTGGTCTATTATACATAGTCGTAATCATGTCAAATATCCTCCATATTTGATTTTGTCACTCAGGTCAAACTTATTTTCTTACTTTCACACTGTTTTCTATCATTTTTTTATTCCTTTTAGGTAACATTTTGTCAGTGGAATGTACTGTTCATTAGAGGCTTATATGCTGATGAATGTAACCGGATAATATTAGTTATCTCCCTAGTTTTTTTGGAAGTTTGTATCGAAATTTTCTGTACGAAGGAATTTGGTTTTTATACTCTTTGTTGGAAACTGACCTTTTGAGGAAACTTGTATACAAATTCTCAACCTTAATTTGCATTTTGGAATATGCGTATGTTATTGTTGATGTTCGCATCCAATGCAAAATCTATACTTTCTAATTCTATTCTATTGTTCTTATTTCTATGGTTTGTTTTGATTTATTTGCCATTCATAAGAAACCCCCAGCTAACTTTTGGTTGCCACATAAAGTCAAACAGATACTCATAGATTTTTGATTTAAAATATTTCGTTTACGAATAGTTTTTCGATTTATGTTACTTACGTTTGCTACCAGTTGAAAGGATCAAGACTTAGTATTGAATTTTGATTGTTGTTTATGAATATGCCTACGATGCGAAGTAATGAGAATATCCCGGCTGCTTTAGCTGCGGAAACAAATGTTCCGATTTGTGCAATCTGTCGCTCAGGTATAACAGATAAGTCTACTTTGACGGAATCCGTATGTAGACATTTGTTTCATAGAATTTGTATTTCTAATTACATTAGAAACAATTCGAATTGCCCCGTTTGTAATAGTCGGATTACTAAAGACACGTCTGCTTCAACATCTCAAGCGTCCAAGAATAAATCGCCTATGACTACTAGGTCCGCGTCCAAGGCGAAATCATTCGACTCAAACAGAACCGCTGATAATACCATGTCTACTCTGACACAGCAATCTGATGAAGCGCAAACTTCTCAATCAACAGACTCCACTACAGGTTTAACTGGGGCCATGTCGAATGTTACTTTGGGAAACCTTGAAGAGTTGGTATCAAGGTCGGTAGCCTCTCAACAAATACAGTTCCTCTCCAATTTGGAGGTTCAGATTTACCAATTGGTGGAGAAAGGTATAGAAGCTAATATCTCCAAGTTACATTCGAACCCAGGTCCAAATCCCAGCACATCATCACCAACATTGAATAGGCATCCGCATATGCAAACATTGCCAGATGTTGAACAGCGGACGCTGGAACAGCTGCTGGGTTTGCCGTCCTCTTCTTCCAGGAATATCAGTTCGGGTTACCACAATTCCAGTTCAGATAGAAATTTAGGGAATCCATCTCTTTCCAATACTCATTCCACTGTTAATGATCTGCTGCTGAGACCCGATAAAGTTAGTCAGATAATGTTTAACTGGAAATTAAAGTTTAGCGGAAGCTCACACTGTCTGCCTGTAGATGCCTTTATATATAGGGTTGAGGCATTAACGAACCAAACTTTGAAAGGAAATTTTGATATTTTGTGCGGAAATGCCTCTGCTCTATTTGAAGGGAAGGCCAATGACTGGTTTTGGCGATTTCACAAATCGGTTGATGTAGTGAGGTGGCCAGAACTGTGTCAGGCTTTAAGGCGTCAGTATAAGGACTCCAGAACTGACGTTGATTATAAGGAGATGATTAGGGATCGCAGGCAAAAGCTGAATGAATCTTTTGATTCGTTCTATGAGTCGGTTGTGGATCTGGCGGATAGATTGGATCAGCCGTTAGATGAAAAGACCTTGGTGGAAATTTTGAGACGTAACCTCTTGCCTGACATCCAACATGAGATCCTTAACATGACCATAACTACAATAGCCCAACTTCGTGAGATATGTCGTCGTAGGGAGTTTTTCATTCAAGATATCCATCGGAAACATGGGGTAGGCAGCAGTAAGGCTGGCCATCTGCATAAAAGGTTGTCAGAAATAGGAATAGAGTCGGAATCACCTGAATTGTTAAAACCTGAGGACGAAGTATTGGAAGTGCACTTGATATGTTGGAATTGCCGAGCGGTGGGACATAGGTATCAGGATTGTTTGGAAGAACGGTCAGTATTCTGTTACGGTTGTGGGACACCACAAACGTATAAACCTAATTGTCGTAAATGTACCGGAAGTTCAAAAAACTTCCAAGCGATGGCACCGAAGGGTGCACACAACATCGGCAACTCTCACAAACCTGCGGAAACGAAGTAAAATCCCCTAATGCTAGTATACTTGGAAATGATACTCGAATTGTACCTGGACATGAGACTGATTTATTGGAAAAAACAAGTGGTGGTGATTCAGATGTGGACAATACAGTCCGTAACTTTACCCTATTAAGTCGCGATACTAAAACTTCTAAATTTTCCGACAAAGGTCCTTGTCCATTGAAGCCATTTCACGAACGATTGAAAAATTATTACGAGGTGCGCAATAGAATTTTTGGTGAAGAACAAAAACCCAGTAGATCGAGTCAACGTATGCGAAATTTTTGGCGAAGTGTCAAAACAATGAAAAAACAATTTTTGGTGTCGGTATTGGATAGGAAGGGGGATGTTCGACCATATGCAGAAGTCCAATTGTTAGGTAGAAATATGATTGGGTTGCTCGATACTGGGGCCTCGATCACCTGTTTAGGGTCCCAATCAGCTTTGGAGTTCTTGGCATCTGGTGAGCCCTACAAATCGCTGAATACCACAGTGAGAACTGCTGATGGTAAATCGCAAAAAGTTGTTGGAATTTTACAAGCTCAAGTTGTCTTTCGTGGGATTAAACAAAATTTGATCGTTTATATTGTACCCAGCATCTCTCAAAACCTTATCCTCGGCATTGATTTTTGGCGTTCATTCAACCTCCTTCCGAGTACAGTTTTGCCTTTGGTCGGTAATGTGTATCAATCCACCGATGTCAGTGAACTTTTGGGAGATAAGCTTCTCTCTCCACAACAGCGAACGGATATGCAAAGGGTCATAGGTCTATTTCCCTCATTCGCGAAAGAAGGTTTAGGTAGAACGAAGATTTTATGTGATTGACACAGGTGATGCCAAACCTGTGAAACAGAGGCACTTTCCTGTTTCACCAGCGATAGAGAAGTTAATATATGAGGAATTAGACCGTATGCTGTCAATGGGGGTTATAGAGGAGTCTACCAGTGCTTGGTCTTCGCCGGTTGTATTGCACCGTAAGCCTGGTAAGAACCGGCTTTGCTTGGATAGCAGGAAGCTTAACTCATTGACAGTAGGTGATGCATACCCGCTTCCCCATATTGACGGGATTCTAAGTCGACTTCCTAAAGCAGAATTCATTAGCAGCCTCGACCTCAAGGATGCCTTTTGGCAAATACCACTTGAGGAGTCATCGAAAGGTAAGACGGCATTCACGGTCCCTGGGAGGCCGTTGTACCACTTTAAGGTCATGCCCTTTGGTCTCTGCAATGCGCCGCAGACCATGTGCAGGCTCATGGACCGAGTGGTACCAGCGACTCTCAGGACAGAGGTGTTTGTTTATCTGGATGACCTTCTTGTGGTATCGCCGACCTTTGAGCGTCATATTGAGGTGTTAGCTGAGGTAGCTGGATGTTTGCGGCAGGCGGGCTTGACAATCAATGTCGAGAAGAGTAAATTCTGCGTTAAGGAAGTTCGATATTTAGGTCATGTGGTAGGAAATGGAGTCATTCAAACTGACCCCGATAAAGTTTCAGCCATTGTTGACTTTCCAACGCCGCGGTCCGTGAAGCAAATTCGTCGTTTCCTGGGAATGTCGGGTTGGTATAGGAAATTTATCAGGAACTATGCTGCACTTTCTGCCCCCTTGAGTGATTTGGTGAGAGCTAACAGAAGATTCTCTTGGAATGAAGAGGCCCAGAAAGCCTTTGAAGATTTGAAGTCCATTTTGTGTTCAGCTCCTGTCTTGCATAGTCCAGATTTTTCACAGCCATTTTTCATTCACTGTGATGCAAGCAAGACAGGGATAGGAGCCGTATTGGTGCAAAAGAATACGGAGGGCGATGAGTTTCCGATAGCATTTATGTCTAAGAAACTCAACCAAGCCCAACGCAACTATAGTGTCACCGAACAGGAATGCTTAGCAGCAATGTTAAGCATTAAAAAGTTTCGAGCTTATGTCGAGGGGCATGAGTTCACTGTGATTACGGATCATGCTTCGTTAAAGTGGCTCATGTCCCAAAGTGACTTAAGCACTAGGCTGGCACGATGGGCTTTGAAGCTTCAGGGCTTTCGATTTAAAATTGAGCATCGCAAGGGTACGCAGAATGTGGTTCCTGATACTCTTTCCCGTGCCAACTCCGATAATTTGCCAGATTTGGAAAGCATTTGTGAGCTTGGAAACGACCGAGGTGTTTTTGTCGATCTTGATTCTCCTCATTTTCGCTCTGAGGGCTACAAAGATTTGCTGAAGAGGGTCCAAAGTAATACCGGTAGCACTCCTGATCTAAAAGTGATCGATGGCTTCCTATATAGGAGGATGGAACATGCAACAGGAGACCAAACGACTGACGACATGGCATGGAAACTCTGGGTTCCATCTGAGATGGTTCCTGAATTGCTGAGGAGACATCATGACGACCCGCTCTCTTCCCATTCGGGTATAAACAAAACATTGGAGAGGTTAAGACGGTATTACTTTTGGCCCAATATGGTTAATGATGTTAAGTATTATATTAATTCATGCGAGACTTGTAAGGCTACGAAGCATCCGAACTTTGTTATGAGGCCACCAATGGGGAACACGGGTGAGACTCATCGATTTTTTCAAAAAATATTTGTTGATTTCTTGGGACCATATCCCAGGTCCAGGTCTGGATCGATAGGGATTTTTGTTGTTCTAGACCATTTTTCGAAATTTTGCTTCCTTCATCCCGTTAAAAAGTTTACCGCCGATGTCGTTGTTCGCTATTTGGAAGAAACATTGTTCCATACCTTTGGGGTTCCTGAAGTTTTGGTCTCCGACAACGGAACACAATTCAAAGCAAATAGGTTTAATGATTTATTACGGAGTTATGGTGTTTCGCATGTATATACCGCCGTTCACTCTCCACAAGCCAATGCTTCGGAGAGAGTGAATCGGTCGGTTATATCAGCAATCAAGGCTTATATTAGGCAAGATCAAACAGACTGGGACGAGAATTTAAGCCAAATTTCTTGCGCCCTTAGATCAACTGTGCATTCATCTCTTGGTACATCACCGTACATCACCGTACCTATAAACTTCTGCGGAATTTAGGCATGTTGGAAGACCGATCGATACAGTTCGATAGATCCGACTCTTTCGATATTGTAAGGCAGCGAGCCAGAGATGTGATGAAAAAACAATTTGAAAGAAATGAGAGGTCGTACAATCTCCGCTCCAGGACAGTAAATTATGATGTGGGTCAAGAGGTTTTTCGCCGAAATTTTCAGCAAAGTTACTTCGAAAGAGGCTTCAATGCAAAGTTGGCCCCCACCTTTGTTAAGGCTCGTGTTCGGAGAAAATTGGGTAACGCGTATTACGAGCTGGAGGATCTTCGAGGACGACCACTAGGTAACTACCACGCAAAAGATATTCGGCAGTGATACATCACAAGCGGTATCATATTTCGTGTCTGTTATCCCCGAAATCTGATTTTATGGGGGGGTAATGTAGTGGGCTTGGGATGTGTTTCCTGTTTGCTTGTGTATTGGTAGTACTAATACATTAACGCCATTGGTAGGTAATAGTGTTCAGGATATGAGAATCATCCTTAAGGTATGCTGTGGTAAATTGGCAGTTAGCCTAATTAGATAATTGAGTCTATTTTCGATTGAAAATAGATCTGTTCTTGTCTGTGGCAGACATTTTTCTTATCTCATTGAGGGCGTATTTGTAAGGAGAAGTATATACTAGCACCTAATTGGAATGAAACCGAGATTAGAAAAGGGACTCCGGCGGTAGCCATTATGCCCATTTTTGTTCGTTAGTCAACCAGTACGCATCATTTCCTTGTCATTGTGGAAGAAAATTATTGATCTAAGTACACAAGTGTTTGAAGTCAGTTTTTGCACTCATAACCTTTGCAACACATAACATTCTTAAGAAGTGCAAGTGGAAGTAAATGCATTGGATGCCTTCTTTGGTATTTTAAGAATCACAGTGATTCACTTTCTGCACTCGGAAATATTGTGTTAAACAAACTTTTTGAATTGACCACCGAAGGCAATATCAATAGTTATTTTTTTTCCTCATCGCTGGCTTTGCTGTACTTTGGTTTTCATTTGGATTGCCTGTTTGGATGAAATCGTGTTGACTGCATTTATTTACATGCACATCAATATGTGCTTTTGGGTAAGGTGAATTGCTATTCTCTTAGGTGATGTGATTCTCATAGAATTATTTTACTTCTGTCTCCTCCATCAGGTTTGTACAATTACTCCCAAAAATTCATTTAAACACTGAAAAGGAAGAAAGGGAGAATTGGCATAATCAGTTGTGTCGAGATTCTCAGATCGTTGGCTGGTGTACGGTTAATTTGTGACCAAATTTCTAATCTGAGGTCTTTTACTCTGCAACTTTGCCTTAAACTTGAGGTTATAATCATCAAATGCTGCGTCTTTGACAGAGGAACGGGAAAAGGTGCCGCTTAAACTAATTAAAATCTCTAAGTTGTCAATTTTGTGGAGTCAGATTTCATGCAAATCTAATGTTTTAATACGTAACAACAACCAGAAGAACGTATGTGTGTGCATGTGTGTTTTTGAGAGAATAAGAAGAACGCTGAATTATTAAAAATTACCCATAAGAAAGGAAAATTATATTCACAAATTTGAAGTGTATACATCCCAGGTGAAGGAATCAATTAAGGAAACATCAGAAAGGTCTGAAATAATATAATACGTGTTATAACCAGAACCGCATATTGTTCCATTATATTTTTTTATAAAAAGAGAAGAAACCCAAAATTATTGAAACAGCATCATATACCGGCAACTGTGGATGGAAGGCCTTTCATCGGGGGAGCCAATGTCAAGTAAGTTTGTGTCAAGTGATCTATTGCTGTGTATTCTCTTTATTTCACTAATTGTTGTGAGACAATCGATTTAGTTTGTGGCCGCATACAGCAACAACAATTTTTGATGATATTTTTTTGTTGCTCTGTCATTGTTAGAAGCGGTACCGTTATTCTCTTACTAAAATCGATTGTGTCAAAACAAATTGAATAATTGTGGTTTAATTGGAAAACACGTAAATTAGTTTATATAAATTTTGGATAAAAAAAAATATGGTTATCCTTTCCTTTTCCGGGAAATACAGTATCCATTTTCTTTCTGAATGCTAATAATTCAGCACTTTCAGTAGTACCAACGTTATCAGAATTTCTTTTATGTGCTAAAATAGTTGGCATCACTTGTTTAGAGCCGAAGAGCATTCAGATTGAAACTGTTATACATTTTGTTAGGTAATTTTTTTGTTTGCAGAGGAATGGACACCTAGATTCTCTCAAACTAACTGTGTTTCTATTTTGATTCTTCACGAGCTATTTTCTATTACCATTTCATCTCTCTCTGCTATTTATTTTTGTCTAATTGTTCAGTGATCATATTCACGTTGGGGTTATTGACCTCAATGGCAAATCAGATGTTACAGTTTGGTTGTCTTTGATAATTTACAATTCGAATTTATACACACATACATTCTATTGGATTTTCAATTCGTTACCATTGAATTATTATAGGATATGATCATAGTTATTTTTTATTATTTTTGGCATGTTATTTATACTTTATAATTTATGTTAATAATTTATCGTTAGTCATCTTGCTATGTTATTTTATGTTATTCGCTGAATCTTATATAAATGTGTTGGGCTTTCTAGCCATGAACTGAATACTTTTCTTTGTTTGACTTCGTAAGGCACCAGGGTTAGTAGGAGAGGGGGGTAGATGGTATGGGTTATCACCGGCTAGGATTGGGATAGGTGATAACATGGATGGGAGGGCAATTGATAGGCGCAACAACACCTGCGCTAATCCACTATGGTTAGTATAAGATCAAACCAATCTTTCTTTTTCTTTACTCTATATTTTCTTTTCGTGCATGCTCCTACAGAACTATTAAAATTCTTCGTGTAGCTTAACTCCCATAGACTGTGGCAAGACCCCACCCCCGCTGACGAGCAATAAGGTCGCGGACATAGAGCATGCATTCGCCGTAAACGTTTATGCTAGGAGTAACGACGTGTCCCTCGGTACACTCAGAACATTTCTCTTTGGTTATATGCTACAATATCCGTGGTTTTCTATAAACGGTGCGGCAGTAGTAAGCTTTATTTTATGTCTCTATTACATATTAATCATTGATACGGTTTAATTGAGTACTAAACTCGTCTTTATTAGCGTATATTCAAAAAATATACAAAACTGTAGTAACAATTCGTTTGAAAATCTACTCGCGGGTACAAAATTTTTGTTACTTACTACCGTGATCGTTTTTAACAGTTTGTTGTGTATAAGAAAACTAATAAAAATGGCATCGGAAGAAATAGCTTTGTTCGTTATATACGTAGTTGCTTATAACCGTTGTTCGTTATATCCGAATTTATCTGTAAAAATCTTTGTTTTATCTCACTGTTACACATAAATAATTTAAAAAGTTAAAAAATCCTTTAATTCCGCTGTTATTAATTTTTGTCTCAAAAACAGGGCAAATTACCTATAGTGCAGCGCATTAGCTTACCCACTTAAAGCCACTGGTTATTAAAACGCCGCACGTTGGGGCAAGATTGAAAAAACGGGTCTTAATTGAAAAATTGAAACAAAAATTTTTGATAATCTGTCTTGACTGGGTTAACGAGTACAAAATTCTACCAAAATAGCAAAGTCGTATGTTGTTTACTTTTCGTGTAGCACAGTGTTAAAGTTGAACATATTTTTAAAATTTAAGAAACAGGTGAAAAGTATTAAATTTTGCTGCTTTTAAATCGCCATAACGTAGTTTTTGCTACATAAACTTGGCATTAATAGATATTTCAAGCAGAAGTAATTCTTAATATTTTAGGAAAAAATTGTACTGAAAAAGTCTTGTAGAAATGTGTTTAAAAAATTCCTCAAAATGTGTCCAAATTTTGCATAATTTTGAAATGTATTGGAGTATAACAAAAAAGAGTGTCGAGAAGGTCGTGAGCATTTTTTTTTTGTATTTTTCTCTTGATTGTTTTCTTTGATATTGCGCAAACAAAACTTGCTCCCTGCTTGCTCATTTTGAGTTATGTCAAAAATGGTGGAAATAGCTGTGGGTCAAATGTTTGCATTTTGGGGTTTTTGTCTTCATTTTCCCTGTTACTGTTGTACAGTATGTCGTGTTTTGGTTTAATGTCTGTGGTCACCCTACATAACACAACTTGTGCAGGTCTACGATTATGTTAGAGTTACTATATATAATGATTTATATAAAATGATGGCGATGCACAAGGGGTGATATAGCAAAAAATGGAGATTAATTAAAACAAATTAAATTCGGTTTTTGGTATAACTGTCGTTACATGGTAATATGGTACAAAATTGTAAGTCTTTAACCAAAATGTCAAGATCATATATTGTTTACTTCTACAATTACACTGTCATAAAGCTAAAGAATTTTTAATAATTTAAAGAGCACCATAAAAAATTAAATTAAATTTTGGTATATAAAGAGTAATTTTTTTTACGCATCAAAAGTGCCCCTTTTAGAATGGAATCGTCAACTTCAGTTAGGAATCTAAGTCTTAGAAAAACATATTTATGGCAAAAGAAGTTTAGAAGCATATTAAAAATTAATTTAAAATGTAGCCATTTTCCCTATTTTTGAAAAGTATTTAGAGTTAAAAAAGTAGCGGAATATTTTATATGGAGCTTATTCCAAAACGAGAATATATAGAGATGATGTTTGATAGAAATATTTTCAATCCCTTCAAAATGTACAATTCACAATTTGAACCAGTTTAGTAGCAATATATGCATATAATATTCGAAAACTCCCAAATTTGACTTTACCTCTATATGGGGCCTATACCAAAACATTGACCTATATTGACAAATTTTCACACTATGAATTCTTAGGCATTCAGAACTATAAATCCTAATTTACAGATAAATGCACTAAAAAATGTGGTCAAGACCCTCGAAATACATAAAATCGGGAGATACCGTTGTATCGGAGCTACACTAAAATATTGACCTAACTTAATAATTTTTTGCCAAATATTAGCTTAACCAATAATTTATCATATTAGAAGATTTTGGATTCATCAAATAAGAAATGAAGGCAAAACCGTAAAAACACTTCATAGTTTTTATGGTACCCATTTATGAGGGCTCCGAATATACCTCTCCAATCCCTCACTTTGCACCAAAACTGTGTTCCGTTATATTGATTGAAGTGTAAACATTCGAAAAATATTAACATTAGCTCACTCAAATGCTTCCCTGAATTAATCTCCGTTTTTTTGGAATCTTACCCCAATGTGCGCCGGCAAAAAATGTGCACAAAAATGCAGGAAGAAAACACATAGACACGTGTTTTATTTCGTTTCTTTTTTGTTTTTCCTTATTGTTTTCACATACTCGTATGTCTGTCCTTTCCATTTCATAAAGTGACATTTGACCTGTGCAGTTTAACGCGGTTTGGTCGCAAAAAGAGCTCTATTTAGAAATTGTGTTTTTGATTACAATAAAAAAAAAACAGATTGGTAGACAACTTTTGTCGACTCCTAATGCTATTGAAAGTAAACCTTTGACTACCCTCAATGATATTTTGGAGGAACTTGACCAAAACAATGATAGGAGGACCATTAACATAATTTACATTGTACCCCCAGAAAATGCAAATTCGAATATGACAGATGAAGACAGTGGCAATGAAGATAACGTGAATTTAAGTAATTTACCAAACAATCAATTATGCGCTGAAGAAGAAGCTATATACGCAAACGATGATAGTGATGAAGTTATCCCATCGCCATGCCTACATAATGGTAATCAGTTAGAAGAACCAAATAGAAGAAAAAAGGACACATAAGTGGAAAAAACTGATATTTTACCCAGCCTACCATCCTGGCAAGAATATTTAGACTGCTCACAAAATCCAGATCCTATGGACATTTTTCCAATTGGCCTGCTTGTTGAATACACAAATGTGTATGTCTTTAGTCGTAACCGCCAAGGTGATGTAACTAACGACGTAATGCGCTGTTTCATAGGAATTTTGCTGGTGAGTGGGTATATCCAAGTTCCCAGACGGGAAATGTACTGTGAATCCGCTATAGATGTCAACAATCAACTTTGTGAAGCCATAGCACTCAATCGATTTCGGTTTATAATGAAAAGTCTACACTGCTGCGATAATAACAACCTACAACCACAAGACAAATTCGCTAAGGTCCGACCTCTTTTTGATGTTTTAAATAAGAAAATTATAATCCATGCACCACTTGAAGAATGCGTCGATGAATCACCACGGTTCAACGCAATATGTTAGGGGGAAACCAATCTGGTGGACTGGAGCAACTTGCTTGGGATAGGGAATGTGCTATGGTTTGAACCATATCAAGACGCTTCTACTCCTTTGAACTGTACGTATCAGCATCTTGGATTGAGCGCCAATGTAGTTCTTCGCTTTACCGATGAGTTGCAGGAAAGGTATCCAGGCATATCTTTCGAAATATATTTTGACAATTTCTTCATAATTGCTGAAAGAGATGAAGCTACGAAATGTGAAAGGTGTTGGTACATGGAAAGAGAACAGGAAGGAGTTGCCCTTTGTCAACATCAGTGGATTTACAGAAAGAAGACCGTGGATATTTTGAATATGCAAACACTTCTGATAATTCTGTTGCAGTTTGTAAGTGCTTCCATGATTACAAGTATCTCGCTTTTCTCAAAAAAAAACAAAAAAGTTATATCAGTACAGCAACCGACGCTTATCAGAAAGTATAACGAAAATATGGGAGGAGTTGAAAGAGCAGACCAAAACATTGCTTTTTCCGAACATCTATACGAGGTAAAAAGTGGTACTTTCCTCTCATATGTCATAGCTTAGACATGGCTGTACAGAATAGTTGTTTGCTGCATCGATATAGTGGCGGAAATTTTGACCATTTGTCATTTAGAAGAGTAATTGCAACCGGATTATTGGAAAAACTCGTCTAAAAGAGGTTCAACCAAACTTAGGTCAACTCACCATATGTACTTCAGATTGCATGGAAAAGATCACTTGGAAGATTATAAGGAAACTCAAACCCAGAGCGTTTATTTTCGGATTAAGACTAACTATATTTACAAGAAATGTAGCGTCGCTTTACATACGAAGAGTTGTTTCACAGCCCATCTTAAGATTTAATCATTCTATGTATACATCTTTAACATACATTCAATTTTAGTTTTATTATTAAATCTTAAATCTTCATTATATTATTTTTAGTAAAATAAAAGTATTTTGTAGTAGTGGATTTTGACACTGTCCGTTTAGACGGACACCCGATTCCGGGAAAACTATTATAAGTTTAAAAAAAGTTATTTATTAAATAATGCTTAGAAATGAAAATAAAACTGAATTTCATAATTTTTTTTTAATTTTCTTAAAGAAATTGGCTGGCGCTAAATTGGTTAATATTTACACTTTAAATATTTTTGGCCACTTTCCCCATACAAGTGGATCCACTGTGCACTGCTTTAAATTGTCTAAGTTGTAACACATATTCATATGCTGGACATAAAATTTGGTCCACTATGGCATTACTATTGTTGTAGGTATGTTCAATTTTGTATACGTAAGCATCTTTAAAGTACATATTGTGCTCCACGCAGATTATCAGATCGATCATATTGTTTTCTCAGTGTATACCATGGGAATGAGATTGGCTACTTAAGGATATTGTAGCTTCAGAATACAGCTCGTTTGTACCGGTTCTGCTATATGCTCAATAAATTGGCGACAGAATTGTGTTGCTCACTTTTTGATATTTTAATGATTTCATGAAGGCTACAAAGAGATTTTTATTTGGAACCAAATACACACTTTTGATTGTAGGCCAAAGCTGTTTGAAATTAACTGGGCAGTGGTCGAGATTTTGTAGCCGCTTAAAGTGTCTATTCTCAAGAAGCAGCGACTCTACTTTAGCGCTGTAGTCTTCCGTCAACTGGGACGTTGCCATGCTTCTGGTCGTGTTATTGTAACAATATGAACGGTCTTGATTTATAAAATTAAGGATTTTCCGCTTTAAAAATGTTTTTCGGAATATTCTCCTCTTTCTATCACATGAGAACATCCCACCCGGATGAACAAGGGAGACTTCTCTCATATCAATAAGTGCACCCCGATTCATATTAGCTGAATTATATGGGATCTAGTTTTTAGCGCCGATTCCGAACAGCTTGTCTTATGACACCACTTGTAAAGAAGCTTTACATGGCTGAAATACTATGGAAAGGTCGCCAATATAGCGTTGAAGAGTATATTTGCCACCGTTGAAAATGTGATGTTGCCTGACCTGGGAATTGAACACGGGCGTACAGTGTGCTATTGTACCACGGTAGCACCCAATTATTACTGTATACATAATACCATTAAAACGTTTTAAAGATAGATTTAATATGCAGATATAAGGTAAGTTCTCGTGGTTAAAGATATTTTCAATTTGAAATGTGTCTTGATCTTGGTATGTACAAAATAGGAGAAAACAGGTCCGGTCAGGTTCATTTTGAATTCTAAATATCAAAGAACTATTATATAAAACACATCACCAAACTTATATCTTAACAAGTAAGAAAAGTCTATAGTCGGACGGAGCCGACCATAGGATACCCTATACCACTATCCCTGAACAATCACTCTCCACGGAACTTCTTTTTAATGATTGTGAAAATTTAATTATCAAATATCAGTGATCAGAAAAGTTATCTAGCATGACAAAGACATTTTTGTAGCAGGAAAGAAAAATTTAGTTCACACAAACTAAAATGTAATGAAACCCACTTATGGAGTACAACTACTTCCGTTGTTTAACCGCTACGTTATTGAAATTTTTACCAATTTCACACAAAAGTTTCAGTCCATTTAACCCGCTAAGTATTATCTGATCTTCACGTTGGTTTGTACGCTTCATCTTCATCATAAACTCAAACTTAATTTAAAATTTTGCGGGTTTTTTTTTTTTTTTGACCTACAGAGCCGCTACAAAATTGGTTAAAATTTTGTTTTTGGTCCATTTCATTCCCTGAACATTTCACGATCATCAGCAAAAACTAATCATTTCTATTCTGGCCCGAACCCAACCTCCTTAAAAAATTCGTTACAATCGGTCCATAATTGCGGCCTTTAGCTTGTTTACAATTTTTAATGGACGGACACACATCGCTACGACGAATATTTCGTGGTGTTACATAAACTTTTAAAGAAACAATCTGTAGCATGGGATAAAAATGTGGTTCTCTACACAGAACCCATTATATATTAGGCAGTAGGCCCGTTATCTAGCAAACACTTTATTGCAATTTACATCAGAGGAAAGGTCAGTAGTTCTTTCCCATATGTAGGCTACTTTGCGAAATATATATGCCCTCAAGGAATTAAAATATCGACCAAAAATAAAATTTTTATATTTTTCATACAAAAGTAATGGTCCATTTCACCCGCTAAAGAATATCAGATCATCATTCAAAATTGTAGGCATCATTTTCGAACTATACCCGGTGAAAATTTCGTGACTATTGATGTATAGTTGCGACTTCTAGCGAGTTTATTATAACACTACAATGGAGTATATTAGGCTGTAACTCTGTTATCTGATCATGCACATCAACATAATTGGCATCAATTGAAAGGTCAAGCGTTCCACTTTCAAGTATATCTCACTTGTCCGGAATATCACTTCCAGGAATTAAGATATAACCTGTATATTAAAAATTTTCACAATTTTCACACAAAAGTTTTGGTCCATTTAACCCTCTAAATATTATCCGATCGCCATCTCAAATTGCAAGCTTCTCCTTTGTGATATACTCTTACCTTATTTAAAATTACGCGTTGATCGGACTATTATTGAGACCTACAGAGCCGCTAGAAAATTGGATAAATATTATGTTTTTGGTCCATTTCACCCGCTAAATATTTCACGATCATCACCAATAAGAATAGGGATCTATTCTGATCTGAACCTGACCTCCATACAAAATTTCGTGACGATCGGTCCATAATTGCGGCCTGGAGCGTGTTTACAATTTATAATGGACAGACGGACGTACACACATCTCAAAATCGCTTTATCTCGTCGAGATATGAAGATTGGTATACCACATTGGGGGTCTCCGACGAATATTTTGCGGTGTTACATGAATTTTTACCAAAACAAACTTATAATACCCTTTTCCACATTGTGGTATAGGGTATAAATATTGTGAGCTGTGTCTACTTTGTGTCATATGTTATATAAAATCAACAAACGACAACCTTAAAAACAGCTTTATGTAATGTTACACATTATTTTTAACTTTTGTGATATTTGGTTAAAAGTCAAAGTGGTTTGGTTACATGTGATTTAGGTGATATTACTCTTAAAATGTTAACATACATTTAACTGTTTGGGCCGGTTCAGCTTAGCCGAACTCAATAATAGTTTTTTTTTCTTCTTTTAGCACATGTCATTTTACCTGTTTGAAAGCAAACATGGTATTTCAAAATGTTTAGAATAATGCCATAGATATTTGTTTACCTGCAATAAATGTGAATGACACGTTATCATATTTTGATGTCTGAAACCCCGTTAGCGTTATCAATAAATTTGATTTCCCTTGTCAAGTCATTTAGAGCACATAATGCATCCCTTTTAAGCACACACAATAGTTTGACACCCCACACCCTTTCTATAGTTTGAATGGATTGTTTGACTTTGAACACAATACAAAGGACAAACAACATTTTAAAGTTCCATAGTTTTGGCTTTTCTACTTCCTTTTTCTGCCTCTTACCAAACAAAACTTTCGCCCAATTAAACTTGTCAGGGACTTTGTATCTATAAGGGACTGTTCCTACAAACGTGTATGTGGTTTCATAAAAACTTTTCGATAACAGCAAATTTAATTTATTTTTTATTGAATGGGTATCGGTTTTGTGGTTCATTCATTGCTGCTTAGTGTGTAAAATGAGTTTGACCCAGCTCCACACGTAATATTGGGGAGATTCATTTTGATTGGGATTTTATTTGGCATTCCTGTTACAGCTTAATAAAAAACGAATCGATTTTGAACAGTTCAGTTTGGAATTTGGAGAGGGAAAAAATCTGTTCGTCATTAGTAAAAAATAAACTGTTTAAGTGCACATGTACATACACACATATACACATGGATGTTTGCTTCAAATACTGACCATTTAGAGGTGATTGGCTACCTCAATCTCTGCCATTGCTTTGATCCAGCTATATTAGAGGCATTATAAGGGATTTCATGCTTTTTGGGTATATTTTCTTAGAAATTGCCACAACAGCAATTACTGTTTTATTTTACAACTTTCCGGTCATTTAATTTCAAGTGGTGGGTATTTTGAAATGAAACGCACACTTCTTTTCAACTCACACAAAAGAAATATGAATTACATATGTATGTAAGTAAGCTAAATATTATCCTAACAGGATTTGGATGTCTACTTTAAGGAATATAAATAAATCACGACATTTCCTTTAAGAAATAAATAGACTTTTGACACATCATTGTATTGAAGTATTAAAGAGATTAAAATGAAATCCTAAGAATGCTGTTTTGTTTTCATTTGGTATACCGGTTTTTCTGTTAGTAAGAAAATGTTCACAATATGTTTACGTTGTAGTGTAGATGGTATACAGGACGGCCGATTGCTTACAGAATTAACCAAAATTGTTTGGTTTTTCTTCTAATATGAGTTTGCCGTAGCTGGTTGAGTTATTTTATTTAAGGGTTTTCTGTCCTCAGGAGGTAAAACATTCTTTAAAAAATTTAACCTACTTCTACATTTCCAAATAAACATACTAAAACGTTCAGAACAAAGAAAGAATTATGAGAGATAGAAACCGTTTTCGCATTCACATAAGACCAATGGTTAAATACCAGACCATAACACAGGATCTTATCTCAAATCTTACAGCGTTAGTCCTACTTTCTCCCCCAATACCTATATCATTACATGTATAAACATGTCATGCATTTTAAGTGGAAATTTTTATAATCATTCTGATCTAATCCCAACAGTTCATTTAATATTAGTACTTCAATGTTTAGTACGTCTAAAACACTTATTGCATATTACTTTTTAAAACTTTACGTGCATTAATTATATAATTCTAACTTTATTACAACAACTAAGGTCAATTTTAGTACCATTTTTTAGTACCATTTGTACGCGTTAACACTTTATGTTATCGATTATGCAATTCCAATATGGTACCAGTGCTTGATATACCAACCGCCATTCTCATTTCTATTTCTATCCAGCAAAAACCAATTATAGTACTATTTAGTACTTTACATATAAATACATAATTACGAATTTCCAGTTATCTCCATATCTTAACCCCACGCACCAACAGTGACTCTAAGAAAAAATTTTAGAATTCCAGCTCTGTTCCTACACCCGACACCAAATTTAGAACGATTTAGTAATTTTCGTATACTTATTGTACGTATTTCGACAAACACATATCTCAACCCTGTACTGACATTAATACCAAATAATAACCGTGGTATTAACTCCAAATCTCAGGATTCCAGCTCTATCCGTTCGTCCAATACCAAATTGTACAAAACATAGTACCATTTAGTACTCTTCGTACCCATAAGTACGATTTTCCAAAACTACCTTACTCTCCAACAGTAATATCGATTCCAAATTTCAGGATTTCAGCTCTATTGGATTTGGGCGAACCCAAATTGTATCAAATTAGTACCATTTAGTACTGTTCGTACCCATAAGTACGAATTTCTAAAACTACTTCAATCTTACACTTCAGCAATAATCTCAATTCCATATTTTAGGATTCCAAATCCCCATTGTACCAAAGTTTAGTACTTTTCGTACCCATAAGTACGAATTTCCAAAACTGCCGTAATCCTACACTCCAACAGAATACTCAATTCCACATTTCAGGATTCCAGCTCTACCCGTTCACACAAATTCTCATTGTGCGAAATTTAGTAACATTTAACTTTTCGTACCCATAAGTACGAATTTCTAAAACTACCTCGTTCCCACATTGCAACAGAAATCTCAATTCCACATTTCAGGATTCCAGGTCTACCTGTTCACACAAGTTCCCATTGTACCAAATTTAGTACTATCTAGTACTTTTCATACACTCATAGTTCGAATTTCCAAAAACTCTTCGTTGCATCTTTCTTACTCTTCATCAGTGACCCTCAGTCCAAATTTGAGGAATCCAGCTCTATCCGTTCACCAAAATCCAAATTGTACTAAATTTTTTTTTTAAAAAGCCGCATTGTTGTGGTTAGGAACGAATCCTACAAAAATTGTGAAAAATTTTATTAAAACAACTTTAATTTATTTAATGGAAAAATTGGTGATGTTTACCAAGGGTTAGACTATAGTTTCGGATCTCTCCACAGATACTAATCAGTTTTTCAAACAAATAAATTAAAGTTGTCTTAATAAAATATTAAAACAGCGACTATGGGATTAAGCCTGACTATTCGAATCCCACTACCAAATAAGACTTAAAATTTTTGTAATTAATCATAGTTTAATGTGTATATATATATATATATATATATATATATATATATAATATATATATATATATACAGTATAGTCTCGATAATCCGGACACCACATGTTTCTGCGGTGTCCGGATTATTGAATTGTCCGGATTACCGAGTATCAACAAAAACATATAATTTTGTACATTAATAAGGGACTTTTACTATGTAATGAACTGACATATAAGGTAAACGAATTCATATTAAGCAAATATCACGGTTTGCGACCATTTTATGACCGGGAGCAGCTTCCATGGCTACCAAATTTACTTCTTATATTACTTCAGCGTAATTTAAATGGTATTTGGGGAGTATTTTTGCCATCTAAAACTTCTCTACAACTAGTACATATTTATTCATATATATATTAAGGATACAAACTTCGTAGCCTATGTATATATATATTGATTTCGCTGGTCCATGGAACATGAGCCTCATATGACTATTGATAGAACTTTACAACTCAAATACACTCATCTCATTATGGTGAATATTTAGCCATAACATCACCAAACGACCTCATCTCGTCCAAGAAACCAAAAAGAGATATTGTTTTATATAAATCTTATAGCTTAGAATTAAGACATAATAGAATTTGAATCTATTGGTTGCATAATTACGAGAATGCTATACAACAATCCTTAGTTACCGATGATTTAGAATGTCAAAGAAAGAAAATAAAAGGGACCAGGGACGTAGCCAGGATTTCATTTCGTGGGGGGCCCACCGGACCAAAATTTTGGAAGTTCATATTAGCAAAAAATATGTTATTTAATAAGGATGTCAACCTTGTTTTAGACATTTATTACTGACGATGTATGACGATATTCACCAATTTTTTCTTGTTTTTAGAACACTTTGAAAATCATAAATCGGTTTTAATATATGAATGTTCAATACAATAATAGTCACATATACATATTTTTGAGCATATCATTTATCAAATTGGAGGCCGTCGTCAGTAAACTTCAGGAATAGACTATAACTCACATCGAGATGATATAAGTACCATTCACTTCGGTAAGACCAACGTAGTTTAATGACCGAAACATAAAAAAGAGAATGCAATCAGAAAACCAAAGGAATATCTTAAAATATTTAAAATAATGTTTTTTGGCTTCGACATATTTATTTATTTATTTGTGCATATTGAAATCGGTTCAGATTTGGATGTAATATAATGTTTTTTTAATTGACAGGCAAGATTCAGGAGTTATAAAAGTGATGGGAAAAAATGGTGAGACATCTTTTTTATAACGCTGACTGAAAAAATTACACACTGTGTTACTAGGGTTCCCACACGAGGGCCTGTTATTATAAAAGTTCTTGCGCCAATACATGGGTTATTAGTAGACAATTTCTGACTTCCAATCTTGTATTTTAAGTAGACACATTCTGGTGACAATTTACAGACAATTCTGGGGCTCAAAGAGGTTATTTTCATAGAGAGCAATCATGGATATTTTGTTATTTCCAATTGTAGTTATTTGCATAAAGTCATTTTGGTGGCCAATCCTGGAAATCATAATGAAATGTTGGTTGTCAATCGGGGATTTTATCACAAATAATTTCCAATAGTAATTTTGTTGACAGAGAACTAATGCTGACTAAAAAACTAATTCTGGTGTCCAATCGTTGATCTTCTCTCTGAGAAATTCTGGTTTCCTATGGTTCATCTTGTCAAAAATGTTCAGGAGCAAGCAAAATTCTGGCAACCAGTCTTGATGTCTTTTAAAAATATTTACACTGTCGGAAGCTTATTCATCTTCTTCTACATTGAGCGCTTTCTGTAATTTATATTATTATTTCTAGATATGATAATAAATTAATTCTTTATGGCCAAAAATAAATACTAGTTTTAGAAGTTGTGCGCAAATAGTGTAAAATAATTCGAATTGTGGAATATGAATTGGTCGTAAAAAGCCAAAAGCAAAATATCTTTTACAGTTTTACGGCATCCACACCAAGTTACCCAAAAAAACCATTTAAAAATGTGCATTTCCAATTTAGTATTTCAGCCGTCGTAATGACAGTGTTAAGAAGTGGTTCCAATTTTATTTGGTACATAAATAATTCTTAAAAGAATGATAGAAAATATGAAAATAAAAGAACTCTTAAGTCCTTGGCCACACAAAAGGGTTTCCTTGAAATAGTTTCATGAAACCAAGGGTTCCTAGGTCGAGTTCCATACTAGAGTAATATGATGAAGTTGCTGTAGTGGGGAACTCGATTTAAGACCACCTAAAAATTTCAATGAAACCACTATTGTGTAACCTGCGACTAAGCAATGTAAAGAATTCTTTTAGTAAAAACCCACGAACACAAATTTGCCCAGTGTAATTTTTCGGCCTTTTTTCGTTTGTCTTTCCAAATTCCTATGCGTAAGAGACAATACGCATCTTTTGTTATTGTTCAAAAGATAGGCCAAATGACATTTTAGCAGAGAAAATACGGCTTACTCTTAAACGGCTATACCTGCGAAACTTATTCAAAATAAAGCAAAGTTGTAGCAAGATACCAGTTTAAAATAATATTAACGGACAGGACTGCGATGGAACAGTTTTCAAGTAAAATGGTTAATATATTTTTATACCCTCAGCCTTTAGGCTAAAGAGGGTATTTACACTTTGATACGACCAAAAATGTGCCTCATCGAAATAATGGTTTTAGACCCCAAGTATGTTTGTACGATATCCGCTTCAGACAATTTTGAGTAGATCTAGCAATGTCCGTCCATCTGTCTGTCTGTCTGTCTGTCCGTCTGTCTGGCTGGTGCGCACGATAACTCTCGAACGGATCAATCGATTCGGTTCAAATTTTGGGTATCGAAATATTTTGTCCAGATTTGATTTAAGTTCGAAGATGGGCCATATAGGTCCACTCCTTCAGGTACCTCCCCCACAAATGTTCAAAAACTGTCGCAAAACTTGTGCGCACGATAACTCTTGAAGGGAATAACCGATTTGGTCCATACTTTACACATCGTGTAATTTCTAACAAACTTAGATGAAGTTCCAATATGGACTCAATCGGTCCACTCCTTCGGGTACCTCCCACACAAAATTTCGTAAAAGTTCAGTTTAGGACCTGGTCTCGAATCGCTTTGATTTTTGTTTACGCAAGTTGTATTCGCTGTCCTCTATACGACGCTGTAAGTTTCATTAGGGGCAAGTCCATACTTCCTGAGAAAATAGCCTGAAAGTTACAAAAAACCCTATGACACCGTGTGTAGTGGTTGGAGCGCAAGATAACTCTCGAACGGTTCTGCCGATTCGGTCCAAAATTTGGCTTTCGTAATATTTTGTCCAAACTTAGTTCACGTTTTATATCGGTCCACTCCTTCCGGTACCTCCCCCACAAAAGTTCGAAAATGTTCGGAAAATTTGTGCATACGATTACTCTTGAAGGGAGTAACCGAGTTGGTCCATACTTTGCACAGCATGAAATTTCTACCAGACTTAGATGAGGTTCCAATATGGACTCAATCGGTAAACTCCGTCGAGTACCTCCCACACAAAATTTCGAAAAAGTTCAGTTTAGGACCTGCTCTCGAATCGCCTTGGTTTTGTTGTAGCATCGTGTCTTCACTGTCCCCTATACGAAGGTACAAGTTTCCTCAGGGGCAATTCCATACTTCCTGAGAAAATAGTCTGAAAGTTGAAAAACAAACCCTATGACACCATGTTTATGGGTGGAAGCGCAAGATAATTCTCGAACGGATATGCCGATTCCGGCCAAAATGTGGCCATCGTAATATTGTTTCCAAACTTAGTTTAAGTTCGTAGATAAACCATATCGGTCCACTCCTTCAGGTACCTACCCCACAAAAGTTCAAAAATGTTCGGAAAAATTGTGCGCACGATAACTCTTAATGGGAGTGAAATCGGTCACTTCCATACTTTGCGCATTCTCATAATATCTACCAGATATAGATCAGGTTCGAATATGGACTATATTTGTCCACTCCATCCGGTACCTCCCACACAAAATTTTGGATAAGTTTACTTTAAGACCTGCTATTGAATCACTTTGATTTTTGTTGAAGCAACTTACATTCGCTGCCTCAATTACGATGGTAAAAGTTGTTTCAGGGGCAAGTCCATACCTCTTGAGAAAATAGCCCGCATGGTGTAAAAACCCCGTATGGCACCCCCATTGGTCTATGTCGGTCTATTCCTTTAAGTACCTTTTCCGCAAAATTTTTGAACTTTTATCCTAATCAAAATTTTTGTCGGTTCATACGACCAAAATTTTGAAAGTCCCTAAATACATAAGTTTTTTTGTGAAAAAAGTGTTTCAATTTGCACAGGCTGAGGGTATATCTCTGTCGGCAAAGCCGACTGATACTTTTTTACTTGTTTTGTACAAATTTTAACAACAATAAGGAATTGGTAATTGTTATGATATTAAAAAATGTATTGAAGAAGTTATGGAAAAATTTAAAACCGCAAATATTGACCCACTTTTTGCCACTGGTTGTTTTAACGACACAAAAAGGGGTTGCAAACATTTACGTAAAACTCGGTTATTTTCACAAGTTTTTGTGCTTTGTTTGCATTCTCTTATAGTATTTTCTTTTATCTGTCGTTCCAAGCTTAAAAAGTTTCATTTGGCTTTTGTACTTCCAAGAATTTGGTTTAAAACATAAGTAGTTTGAAAAATCAAATTTCTAAATGCTTGCCAGAGTAGAGAGTATTTACTTCAAAACCAAGGGATTAGATCAATTCTATAACCATATATTACCCACCAAATTTTTCAGTATTTTCAAAAGAAAGCGATTCCGTTTTATTTTTGTTAAACATTTTTTAGAAAGTCTTAAAAAGGTAATTTTCTTATATAACACTGTGCTACATTTTTTATACCCTCAGCCTTTAGGCTAAAGAGGGTATTTACACTTTGATACGACCAAAAATGTGCCTCATCGAAATAATGGTTTTAGACCCCAAGTATGTTTGTACGATATCCGTTTCAGACAATTTTGAGTAGACCTACCAATGTCCGTCCGTCTGTCTGTCGGTCTGTCTGGCTGGCTGGCTGGTGCGCACGATAACTCTCTAACGGATCAATCGATTCGGTTCAAATTTTGGGTATCGAAATATTTTGTCCAGATTAGATTTAAGTTCGAAGACGGGTCATATAGGTCCACTCCTTCAGGTACCTCCCCCACAAATGTTCAAAAATTGTCACAAAACTTGTGCGCACGATAACTCTTGTAGGAAATAACCGATTTGGTCCATACTTTGCACATCGTGTAATTTCTACCAAACTTAGATGAGGTTCCAATATGGACTCAATCGGTCCACTACTTCGGGTACCTCCCACACAAAATTTCGTAAAAGTTCAGTTTAGGACCTGGTCTCGAATCGCTTTGATTTTTGTTTACGCAAGTTGTATTCGCAGTCCTCTATACCACGCTGTAAGTTTCATTAGGGGCAAGTCCATACTTCCTGAGAAAATAGCCTGAAAGTTATAAAAAAACCCTATAACACCGTGTGTAGAGGTTGGAGCGCAAGATAACTCTCGAACGGATCTGCCGATTCGGTCCAAAATTCGGCTTTCGTAATATTTTGCCCAAACTTAGTTCAAGTTCAAAGATGGATTATATCGGTCCACTCCTTCCGGTACCTGCCCCACAAAAGTTCGAAAATGTTCGGAAAATTTGTGCGCACGATATCTCTTGAAGGAAGTAACCGATTTGGTCCATACTTCGCCTTGGTTTTTGTTGTAACATCTTGTATTCACTGTCCCCTATACGAAGGTACAAGTTTCCTCAGGGGCATGTCCATATTTCCTGAAAAAATAGCCCGAAGGGTGTAAAAACCCCCTATTGCACCCCCATTGTCTTTGTCGGTCCATTCCTTTAAGTACCTTTTTCGCAAAATTTTTGAACTTTAATCCTAATCAACATTTTTGTGGGTTCATACGACCAAAATTTTGAAACCCCCTAAATACATAAGTTTTTTGTGAAAAAAGTGTTTCAATTTGCACAGGCTGAGGGTATATCTCTGTCGGCAAAGCCGACTGATACTTTTTTACTTGTTTAAAGGTAATTTTGTGCAAACAACTTCTAATGCGGTTTTTATGATAGTACAGACCCAATAGGTAAAAACCGTCTTTATGTTTTGTTTCGTTAGATCGGGTTCGGATTTTATGGCCCTATCTAAACATAGTTAAATATTGACTTCTTAAAGCAAATCGAGGCTGTATCTTTGAAATTAATGCGAATCTTTCCATGACATCCACAACAAACTTGTATATAAGAACATGAATAAAGTATTTGGAAAACGAATGGACATGAATAACCTTATTTATATATCAACATTGAAATTTCAAATATGAGAATAAACAGCCTGTGTGAACGTTGTTTGAAATATGTTTGGTAATGAATGATATAAAATACCGCCTAAACAACATGAAATAAGTGTTTTACAGTTTCAGAATGTTCTAAAGAATTGCTGAGCACATTATTTAACAAATTTTTGCGAAAGGTTACTTTGTTCAACTCTCAATAGTTTGGCTGTAACTGACCATAATTTCAGAAATTATGTAAACTTTCATATATTTTATCAGTTTTGATGTGCTAGGTGCGGTTTTCCTAGTTTGTCTATTTGACACTTAAGTTCTACTACTTTAGGACTACAATACTGCTGAAGACCGCATCAATCAATGGAAAAAAGGGTCGTTCCAGCCCGGTATAGATGAGGCCATAAAATCCAAACCCGATCTAAAAACACGAAACCCAACTATGGGTTTTGTAGTCTCATATGTAAGTTAAGCAATCATTTTATCTTCAGCAATTTTCCAAAAATTTGAATTGATCTCATCAAAAATCTCAAAAACCAAAAAAAAAGAATTGTTTTTCCAAATGGTGTTCATAAGCCAAAGTATTGATTGTTATATGCCACAAACGTAATGTTTTGAAGACAGTAATACTGCCGCCAGTCTAAAGTTACGGTTAAACACTTCTAAACAATTTAAAACATGACATCGACTATGCAGAAAATTACTTCAAAGTTCTAATTGTTCATTATTTTTGGGCAATTTATATACTTAGTAAAATTATCCTCTGTAATACTTCCCCCAATACTTTACATTTTTCTTGACAAAGTTAAAACAGATAAAAATTTTACACTGAAATGAAAAAAATGTGTAGAATATGCTAATATCTTATGAAAACTAAAATCATTTCGGGGGGCCCGGGCCTCCTGGCTACGTCGGTGAAAGGGACCATACGTTTTCTTTTATTTATTTAAATTCCTATACAAGGTCTCCCTAGTCGTTTCCTCCTTTAGCTAAAAATCCCAATAAAAACCAAGCTTTTAATCCCAACGCTTTAAAGGATTTAAACATTTCTTGGTCAAATATCTTTGGAATACAAGGGTCTTTCTCACTAAACGGAGGGAAAATGAACCAATTCCTTTAGAGGAAAGGAACACGCAACATCGATTTTTCCGGGAAATAGACTACCCAACACTAGGTTTTAAATATTATTGCTTATCATAGCCAGCCATCAATGGTTGAATGGAAGGAATATCATTTGACATATTCAAATAGTTAATTCCTTATTGACTATATAACTGAGTTACAGTGGCTATGTAGAAAGTCGAAATTTGGGCCAACAACTTTGAAAAACTTATGTTTTCTTATTTATACACCATTTGCTATTGTTAAGAGCAAAAACGTTAATGAAATAAATAAATAGAAAGTTACATCTATATAAGAAAATATCTTGATGTCCGGATTATCGAGGTAAGAAAAATATGTGATGTCCGGATTACCGCGTTGTCCGGATTAACGAGTGTCCGGATTATCGAGACTGTACTGTATATATATATATATATATATATATATATATGGTAACATGGGGCGCCTACGCCACTGGGGCGGCTACGCCATGGCCGATTTTCTCGCAAACTACAAATGATAGAAAAAATCCGTTAAAGGAAAAATTGTGAGTTTAATCTAGGTCTACCATCTCCCAAAAGTTGGCAGTTGTGTCATAGGTATGATAGCGGACGCACGCGGTTTTGTGTTTTCAGGGTATTGGGAAAAATAATTATGGTAGGTATGTTAAGTCATATCTTCTTTACCTTTTGTGATACCAAAAACATATTTTATGCCGTTAAAAGACAACTACTGAAGATTATAAATCCAAATAATTCGCATGAAAAAAATCAATTACAAATGTCAATATAGTAATATTATGAAATATGTAAGGGGTGGGGTGAATACGCCATGGTAGGGGTGTGATGGATTAATGTTAGAAATTTGTAATGTTTAACTTAAATTCTTTATGTCATAGATATACCCCATATAATGTGAAGTTAAAATTAATTATTATCCTAAACGTATCTTGTTTTAGTAATATTCTGATTTTTGTACCTAAATTCAAGGTACCTACTCCAACTAAGTACTGACTCCTGTTCTTTTTGTGAATTTTAAAATCATTTTTGATTATTCAATAGAAAACATGTTTTTTTCGCATAATGTTGATATTTAAGGAAGAAGTATGGTATTTGCAGTTTTAGAGCCCGTTGGTTAATGTCCCATATCGATGGCGAAGCTGCCCCATGGGTGGGGAGGTCCACTCCTTCCGGTACCTCCCCCACAAAAGTTCGAAAATGTTCGGAAAATTTGTGCGCACGATAAATCTTGATTTGGTCCATACTTTGCACATGGTGAAACTTCTACCAGGCTTAGATGAGGTTTCAATATGGACTCAATCGGTCCTTTCCTTCGGGTACCTCCCACACAAATTTTCGGATAAGTTCAGTTTAGGACCTGGTCTCGAATAGCTTCGATTTTTGTTGTAACAACTTGTACTCATTGCCCCCCATACGACGGTACAAGTTTCATTAGGGACAAGCCCATACTTACTGAGAAAGTAGCCTGAACGTTACACGAAAACCCTATGACACCGTCTGTAGTGGTTGAAGTGAGTGACCGATTTGATCAATACTTTACACAAATATGGACTATATTTGTCCACTCCTTCAGGTACCTCCCACACAAAATTTCGGATATGTTCACTTTAAGACCTGCTCTCGAATCACTTTGATTTTTTTGAAGTAACTTGCATTCGCTGCCTCAATTACGACGGTAATAGATTTTTCAGGGGCAAGTCCATACTTCTTGATAAAACAGTCCGAAAGGTGTAAAAAATTCCTGTTGCACAATATGTAGTGGCTGGAGAGCACTATAACTATCGAACTGATCAACTGATTTGGTCCAAAAGTTGGCCTTCGTCATATTTTGTCCAAACATAGTTTCAGTTCGAATTGGCCCAACTTAGGATCTGTTAATATTTTATACAAATTTAGTTTAACTTCTAAAATGGCCCATATCGGTCCTCTCCTTAGGGTTCCTCCCGCAAAAGGTTCAACATTTGACCTGTTCGAAGATCCTTCGGAAATGTAGCCAATACCAAGCTTAGTACCATTTAGTACCTTTCTTATACTTGTGATACAAATTTCCTAACCCACGTCCATATATAATTCCACCTCTAACTCCCCGACCAATCTAAATTTTAGTAACATTTAAATTTACAACATTTTCTACAAATCTACAACATTTTTTTTAGTCCCATTTCGATAGGACTTGCCTTTTCCACGCAAAACCCTAAAAACCTAAAAAAATTTAAAATGTGAACTTTGAACGCGATTCGCTTAAAAATCCCAGCAGCGAATTTTTCTTGTTTTTGAATTTTTCTCACCTATAAACATTGCCCTTTCACTATCCACAAAAACATCTCAGATGGAAGCGGTTTTCATTTAAAAATAGTTAAGGAGCACCGTACATGACACTCTGTTATAAAGAGGTAGAGATGGACAGTGGGTAAATACCCAATGGGTAAATACCCGGTAAATTGGGTAAATTGGGTAAATACCGGGTAAATACCCATTTGTGGGTATTTATTTGGGTATTTACTATATTGAATCGCTAATACAACATCTTAGACCCTATTTCTGGGTTTAGGCTATGAAATCGATTCAAAATGGATAGTTTTACAATACTTTAAACATGTGGGTAAATACTTGGGTAAATACCCGAGTATTTACCCAAGTGTTGGGTAAAAACTCATTAACTGCCGAACCACATGACGTAGGCTGACAAAATTTGGCTCAAATCTTATTTATGTCAAGAGAATATCTAACATTGAAAATGGGGTCTCTGGGTCCATGTTTTGATATAGACCCCATATAACCGTACCTCCCGATTTAAGGTATTTTTTGTCTATTTGCCTCATTGTACAATCATAGTGGCTGAAATTTGGCATAGTGAGTTCTCAATATGTAGAAAATACCCTTGCAAAAACTTGTCAACATAGGTCCACGTTTTCTAATAGCCCCCATATAAGGGTACCCCGATTTCGAGTATTTACCCAAATTTTGGGTAAAAACTCATTAACTGCCGAACCACTTGACGTAGGCTGACAAAATTTGGCTCAAATCTTACGTATGTCAAGAGAATATTTAGCATTGAAAATGGGGTCTCTGGGTCCATGTTTTGATATAGCCCTCATATAGCCGTACCTCCCGATTTAAGGTATTTTTCATCTATTAGCCACATTTTACAACCAAATTGGCTGTAATTTGGCACAGTGAGTCCTCAATGAGCATAAAATATCCTTGCTAATATTTGTCAACGTAGGTCCACGCTTTCTTATAGCCCCCATATATGGGTACCCCGATTTCAAGTATTTGCCCAAATATTGGGTACTTACTTACTTACTTAGCTGGCCCATTACAGAACATTTGTTCTATAGGCCGAACTAAGAAGAGACCTCCATTCCTCTCTATTTGTTGCTTTGCTCTCTGGAATACCGCGCCTTTTCATCTCAACATCCACTTGTTTGCGCCATCTATTCCTTGGCCTGCCAATTCTGCGTGCACCGCCATGTGGCATGTATTCATACGCCTTTTTAGCGGGTTCATCATCGCTCATTCTTATGATATGGCCTAGCCAACGCAATCGCTGCATCTCGATACGTTTAACAATATTCATGTCGTTGTATAGCAGATACAGCTCGTGGTTCATGCGACGTCGATATTCACCGTCAACGCAGATTGGTCCGTAGATCTTTCGAAGAATTTTTCTCTCAAACACACCAAGCACTGCCATGTCTGCTTGCGCAAGTACCCAGGCTTCGGAGCCATACATCAGCACGGGTAGTATCAGTGTTTTGTAGAGCGTTATTTTTGTTTGACGAGATGTGGCTTTGTTTTTAAACTGCTTACTTAATCCAAAGTAGCATCTGTTGGCCAATACAATTCTTCTTTTTATTTCACAACTGATGTCGTTTGTTGTGTTGACGGAGGTGCCGAGGTAGACGAAGTCTTTTACTACCTCAATATTATAGGAACCAACTTCCACAGTCGGTCCGAGCTCAATGGACGCATTGCGCGTCGACACCATCAACTTGGTCTTCTCACCGTTTACCGCCAGACCCACTTTAGCAGATTCTCCTTCGACCTTTATAAAGGTATCAGTTACTTCTTTTACTGATCGACCCATGATGTCTATATCATCAGCATAAGCAAGTAACATGTGACTATTGGTGTAGATTGTGCCACTTCTTTTGACGTTTGCCTCTCGTATAACCTTTTCTAGCAGGATGTTGAAGAGGTCACACGAAAGGCTGTCTCCTTGTCTGAAACCTCTTTTGGTACCAAACTCTTCGGAGAGGTTCTTTCCTATTTTAACTGAGGACCTCGTGTCAGTTAAAGTCATTTTACAAAGCCGGATGAGCTTTGCGGGAATACCAAATTCAGACATGGCTTGGAATACCTTTGAGCGCAGCGGACTGTCGAAGGCTGCTTTATAATCGACAAAAAGGTGGTAGGTGTCGATCTGCATCTCTTGGGTCTTCTCCAGGATTTGCCGCAGGGTAAATATCTGGTCAATGGTGGACTTGCCAGGTCTAAAGCCGCATTGGTATGGTCCAATAATCTCGTTGACCATTGGCTTTAGTCGTTCGCACAATATCCCTGACACGATCTTGTAGGCAATAGGGAGTAGACTTATGCCCCTATAGTTAGAGCATACAGTCTTATCTCCCTTCTTGTGGACGGGGCACAGGATACTCAGGTTCCAATCGTCGGGTACTCGTTCTTCCTGCCAGATGGTGCTAACTAGCTGATGAATACACCTTATCAGCGTGTCGCCTCCGGTTTTGAACAGCTCGGCTGGTAAGCCATCGGCCCCTGCTGCCTTATTATTCTTCAGCCGATTTATTGCTGTCTTTACCTCATCTTGGCTGGGCAGTATACATTCAATACCATCTTCTGGGATTGGGACTGTGGTATCTTCGTCTTCTTCGCTGCTATTGGATACCAACAGATTTGAAAAATGTTCTTTCCATATCCTGAGTATACTATCTGTATCAGTTACCAAATTACCTTGCTGGTCTCTACAGGAGGATGTGCCTGTACCAAAGCCATCAGTTTGATGCTTGACTCTTTGGTAGAATTTTCGGACTTCATTCTGGCTCCTGTACATCTCGATTTTTTCACACTCCCGCTTTTCCATCTCTCTCTTTTTCCTGCGGAAAAGACGTTTCTCCTCTCTCCTTTTCTCCCTGTATCTCTCTCGTGCGCTACGCGTTGCTACGGATTGTAAAGTAGCCTTATATGCCGCATTTTTCTCTTCGGTGGCAGCACGACACTCCTCATCATACCATGGATTCCTTGGTGGAGGTCTCTGGTATCCAAGTATGGATTTTGCGGCTGTTTGCATGGAGTGGGCAATGCTTTGCCATTGCGCTGATATGTTATCGGGATGAGGAGGGCTTTGATTAAGCAATTGGGCTAGTTGAGTGGAATATGCTGTGGCTATCTGTTGTGATTGCAGCTTACCGATGTCTAACTTTCGTGTTGTGTCTGCTCGTACTTTGTTTGCTACGTTTAAGCGGGTGCGTACCTTTGCTGCAACAAGGTAGTGGTCCGAATCAATGTTTGCGCCTCGGAACGATCGTACATCCAACACGCTCGATGAATGTCTTCCATCTATCACAACATGATCAATTTGGTTTCTTGTTTTCTGATCTGGAGACAGCCAGGTGCCCTTATGAATATCGAGATGATTAAATCTGGTACTGCTAACTACCATGTTTTTTGCAGCTGCAAAGTCTATCAGTCTCATACCATTGTCAGATGTTTCACTGTGGAGACTGAATTTCCCGACTGTTGGGCCAAAGATATTCTCCTTTCCAATTTTGGCATTAAAATCGCCTAGAATGATTTTAATGTCATGGGCAGGGCAACGGTCATATGTTTCTTCTAAGCACTCGTAAAATATATCTTTGGTCTGTTCGTCCTTTTCTTCAGTGGGAGCATGAGCGCAAATAAAGCTGATGTTGAAGAATTTAGCTTTTATTCGAATTGCAGCAAGTCTTTCATTCACTGGAGTGAAGCTGGATACAAGATGTTTTAGTCTCCGACTAACTACGAATCCACAACCAAACTCATGCTTTACGTCATGGCAGCTATAATACAGTGCGTCACCTTTAGGTGTTGTTGTGACGCCTTTCCCAATCCATCGTATTTCCTGTATGGCAGTAATATCGGTCTTGTACTTTTCAAGTACGTCTGCCAATGCGAAGACTGCACCTTCTCTATAAAGAGTGCGAACATTCCAGGTGCAGATTCGCAGATCATGGTCCTTAAAACGTTTGCGGGGTTCGTCAACTTTAGAGGGGTTTGTTTTTCTTTTCTTTCGTTTTTTCATAGTAGGCTGTTTTTTCTAGGGGAGGGTTACTAACCCGACGCCCAAACCCAAGTTTTTAACGTTCTTATGGGTGAACGCGCGGCACATGTTAGCTCACTACCTTTAACGGGTGTTAAAGGCAGTTCCCCAGGTGACACCACGGGGAGGTCAGTGTCCACTTGGGATGAAAGAGGGACCAAGATAAATCCTGGGCTTTGCCATGTTAAAACCGGTCAGGACCGTTCCTTGGTATCTTCCATCCCCTACGTCACCCCCCAAATATTGGGTAAAAACTCTTTATCTGCCGAACCATTGGCGTAGGCTCATAAAATTTGGCTAGAAACTTTCTTATATCAATAGTATTAAAGGTATTGAAAATGGAGTCCCTGGGTCCACTTTTTGATATAGCCGTACCTCCCAATTTCAGAAACCCATATTGGGGCCACAAGAAAACGTGGACCTACGTCGACAATTTTTTGCAAGGATATTTTATACATATTGGGAACCCACTGTACCAAATTACAGTCAGTATGATTGTAAAATGTGGCTAATAGTTAAAAATACCTTAAATCGGGAGGTACGGCTAATGGGGGCTATATGAAAACATGGACCCAGGGACTCCATTTTCAATACCCTTATTACTATTGATATAAGAAAGTTTTGAGCCAAATTTTGTCAGCCAACGTCAACTGGTTCGACAGTTAATGAGTTTTTACCCAATTTTGGGTAAATACTCGAAATCGGGGTACCCTTATATGGGGCTACAGGAAAACATGGACCTAGAGACCCCATTTTCAATACTAAATATTCTCTTGATATCAGTAAGATTTGAGCCAAATTTCGTCAGCGTACGTCAAGTGGTTCGGCAGTTAAAGAGTTTTTACCCAAAATTTGGGTAAATACTCGAAATCGGGGTACCCTTATACGGGGGCTATTAGAAAACGTGGACCTATGTTGACAAGTTTTTGCAAGGGTATTTTCTACATATTGAGAACTCACTATGCCAAATTTCACCCACTATGATTGTACAATGAGGCAAATAGACAAAAAATACCTTTCGTCAGCCTACGTCAAGTGGTTCGGCAGTTAAGGAGTTTTTACCCAAAATTTGGGTAAATACTCGAAATCGGGGTACCCTTATATGGGGGCTATTAGAAAACGTGGACCTATATTGACACATTTTTGCAAAGATATTTTCTGCTCCTTGAGGACTCACTGTGCCAAATTACAGCCAATTTGGTTGTAAAATGTGGCTAATAGATGAAAAATGCCTTAAATCGGGAGGTACGGCTATATGGGGGCTATATTAAAACATGGACCTAGAGACCCCATGTTCAGTACCAGAAGTTCTTTTGATATAAGAAAGATTTATGCCACGTTTTGTCAGCCTACGTCAAGTGGTTCGGCAGATAAAGAGTTTTTACCCAAAATTTGGGTAAATACTCGAAATCGGGGTACCCTTATATAGGGGCTATTAGAAAACGTGGACCTATGTTGACAAGTTTTTGCAAGGGTATTTTCTACATATTGAGAACTCACTATGCCAAATTTCAGCCACTATGATTGCACAATGAGGCAAATAGACAAAAAATACCTTAAATCGGGAGGTACGGTTACATGGGGATATATCAAAACATGGACCCAGACACCCCATTTTCAATGCTAGATATTCTCTTGACATAAGTAAAATTTGAGCTAAATTTCGTCAGCCTACGTCAAGTGGTTCGGCAGTTAAGGAGTTTTTACCCAAAATTTGGGTAAATACCCGAAATCGGGGTACCCTTATATGGGGGCTATTAGAAAACGTGGACCTATATTGACAAATTTTTGCAAGGATATTTTCTCCTCCTTGAGGACTCACTGTGCCAAATTACAGCCAATTTGGTTGTAAAATGTGGCTAATAGATAAAAAATACCTTAAATCGGGAGGTACGGCTATATGGGGGCTATATCAAAACATGGACCCAGAGACCCCATGTTCAGTACCAGAAGTTCTGTTGACATAAGAAAGATGTAAGCCAAATTTTGTCAGCCTACGTCAAGTGGTTCGGCAGTTAATGAGTTTTTACCCAACACTTGGGTAAATACTCGGGTATTTACCCACTAGTCTAAAGTATTGTAAAACTATCCATTTGAAACGAATTTACAACCTAAACCCAGGAATAGGGTGCCATTCAATATAGTAAATACCCAAATAAATACCCCCAAATGGGTATTTACCCGGTATTTACCCACCGTGTGGGTATTTACCGGGTAAATACCCGGTAAAAACCATCTCTATAAAGAGGTGATACAGTCAGTGCATTGTACCAATGCAATATAGGCCCAATGGCAGGTTTCTGAGGCAAAAAGTCTATTTTTGAACTCATATATTTGGATAAAATACCAACGGGATTAGATTCTTAACACTTTGAGCTGTTTAGAAACAAAATCATTTCGACCTGGCAACGCTTCATGACCACATACCGGGCTGTCCAAGATATTGCATCTTACATTGTAAAATTTTATAAAAATCTATCAAACGAAGAACAAATTTGTTTCGCTCGACAATTAAAAACCACTAATAATAAACAGTTTTTTACTGGATAAAACGTGTAAAGGTATGTAAATGAATATTCTGATTCAGAATTAAAAAAGTTAGATTTGGTAAAGAATATTTGATGTAGACTTTTGGCGTATTTTTTGTGTAGTTTATATTGTATGTTTAGAAAGTTTAAGCCCCATATGGATCCGTAAACTTATAAAAAAATACTTACAGAGAGTGTGGCACTTAAAAATTTGGATATTTTTTAAGTATTGGGCTTTGCTGGGAGTGGGACTTGTCAATATGACACAAGTCGCCAAATTTGATAGTTATCTTAATCGAGTTATACAAAGTATTGAAAGCTTTTATGTTCAAGATCTCTTAATTTAGTAACTGGGACTACAAACACCTACTAATTTAAAAATCTTAATCTGTAATTATAAAGTATTCAAAAATCGGACGCGATCGCGGTATTCTACTTCCAAATCATCAATTAATGATGGAGGTCACAATTACTATTGTATTGTATACCAATACATCTAATAATCTCTGAGATTTCGCGTTTGGCTAAAATCAGTTGTGGGGGAGGTCCCCCGCCCCCTCAATTTTTCGGTATAAAAACTACCTTACGATCGATTCTAAGACCTAAAGAAGCTACCGTCAAAGTTTTATCAAATTCGGTCCAGCCATTTCAGATGATTTATATTTCGTACATCATGGCAGACCTAAATAATTGTCTATATATATCTATATATATATACCTGAACCGAACCAGATTCTAAATTGAACAGGATTTACCATATCGAATGTTAAAGCGGTCGGATGCAAATTGTGACCAGCAATTGCAAAGTTACCAATTTGGTTTTGATCTGGTGACAGCAATGGCTATTTATATTGAGATGTCTAAAACCAGTACTGCTTACTGCTGTTTTCTGCATGCTCGATATATGTACGAGTATGTGCCTATAGCTAATATGCTATGCGTCATGTTCACATGAATTTGTGACGCTTTTCGCGATCAGTATCATTCGCCAGTGGGTAAAATACATATTTTCTATGAAGAATTCGTAAAGTCCAGGAGCAGATTCGTGCACTTAAAATATTCGCTAGGATTGTCAGATAAACTGGTTTGTTGGCTAAATAATTTAATTTACATAATTTAATTTGATGACCAGAGATGGGAAATGGGTAAATACCCAAATAGTAAATACCCATTAAAATGGATAAGTTGGGTGCAAATTGGTAAATACCCAGGTATTTACCCAACATGTGGGTATAAACTATAGAAACTAAAATCATAAAATTAAATGCGAAAACGCAGTGTTTTAGCAAATATTAACTGATTATGAATAAAATTAATTTTATTGCATACGTGGCATTTTAAAATATGACCAATTTTGGTCCATATTCTCGATAAAGCTGTAACTTTTGCATACTTCTTTAACTTTTTCGCACAAGAAACTCCAACGACCGATTTGACATAAAAAAGTGTTGTCCGCTTTGATTTTCTGTCTGGCAGAAAAACAAAATTTTGATTTCAAAATACAGTTTTTGTTCTGTTTCAGAACCTGCACGAAACTACTATTTTTTTCTACGATAACATTTTTTCCTTTATGTTATCGAAAAAATAGCAAAAATTAGTATATTCTTGCAGTACTAAAACATACCATTTATTTACCCAAATAAACACACAAAAATGAAATCCCATCTACATATATTAATGACTCAAATTTTATATTTGTTATTAGAAATTGTCAGTTTAATCCCAGCTAAGAAAATAAGTACCTTTAAAATGGAATTATAGTGAAATAGTAATTTACATTTAGATACATGTAGACAATTACCTTGAATTTGGTGTTTCGCATATTCTGTGGGTTAAACCCTTCCTACATACTCAATATATTAGTGTTAAAACAATTTGCTTCATACATATTAATAAAATATATATATATAATCAATGTAGACATTGTAGATTTAAGAAAATCAAATAAAAAGAACTCATCTACCTATAATAATTATGGTTTCTACGAAAATGTTTCTATGGCAGGATAAATTGCATATAACGCTTAATGATTTCTCAACACAATTTATCGAACGTTAAACACGCCTTGAATTTTAAAATATTAAATAATTATGGAAATGTACATAACTATCGTCGTCTTTACTTTACACTTCATTATAATTATAGCTTATTAATAAACGTGAGGAAATTAATTTCGTCGAAATAATTACTCATCACATATAATTTTAAAGGCCGCGGCACATACGGCGCGTGGAGCGTCGCGTTACAACAACCACATGAAAATTTCAAGAACAAACTTGGCACCACTTACACATTTTTCATATGGTTGTTGTTTTCAATGCGTGGCGCGACTCACATCGGGCCGTATGTGGCGGGGCCATAACTGCTTGGCTTATATGAATGTTTATTACCTTAAACTGGGTAGGTATGCACATAGGAAATTGATTGCTTTTAAAGATTTAGTTAAATCATATGTACAAGTGATTTGAAATGACACCGTGTGCCTTAATCAGAAGCGACAACGTGCTCAGGTCCGACTTTCAGGTAAGGGATCATCATATATTTGGAGGTATTTCCGTAATGTTAGCGACATTTCTGAGCTTTTAATTCATGAAAACTTCCCTACAAAATATGACGTTCTTCTTTGCGAAAAATCCATTTTTTAGGATTTTAAAAATATTATTCAGTTATACAATATATAATATTAAAAAGTATTTAAATTAAGATGGAATTCCCATTTTAGCCTGCTAAAAATGTTGATGTAAACACGAAACACGTGGCTTCCCTTTATTGCCATCCCATAAGATGGAAACAATATTAACTTTGTTATTCTTTTTTTAACACTTCGAAATATTCCTCGGAGGTCCTACAAATTATATATTCTTGATCAGCATAAAATTGAAAATGCAGCTCGGATTATTTAAGATACATCCATATAAATTAGTACAGAAATTTACATTACTCCTTGGATGTTTGGTATTGTTGGTTTATATTTGTCAACGTTATGGTATAGCTCCTGTAGAAAGGTGCTGCCCTTTATTTTTCGACATAAATGGCTGCAGTTTCGTATTTAATGTTCAGTAGGGGTATTAAACATTCCTTCAGAGGATTTTCGGCAAAGGTTCACGATTTAATATAACCCCAACCAAACTAACTGAAACATTGGTTTGGTCTTCACTAGAGCTATAAAGCATTCCATGGGAGAATTGACTGTACAGGTCCACGATTTAATATAACCTCAACCAAACTAACTGAAACATTGT
This sequence comes from Musca autumnalis, assembly GCF_047663935.1. Classification (NCBI taxonomy): domain Eukaryota; kingdom Metazoa; phylum Arthropoda; class Insecta; order Diptera; family Muscidae; genus Musca; species Musca autumnalis. The sequence continues at coordinate 150,124,325 of NW_027411977.1, forward strand.
ATTTGGTCTTCACTAGAGGTATAAAGCATTTCATAGGAGAATTTACTGTATATGGGTGAGTATTGCGAAAGGACTTGTTTCTGTATCCCGACGAATTTGAAGTTAAAAATATTGAAACAATTTTAATTCTTTAATTCTTACGAGGCTCGAAAATCGAAATAAAATTTTCCACATATTGTATGAAAAAAATTGGTCACAAGGTGCAAATACTCATTACCGTGGCGTATCCCCGGTAATTTTGTGCTCAAAAAACACTGATATTCATTAATATTTCAAAATATATTATACTAGCAAAATGCCCGCTACTTCGTATGCGGAAAGGATATAAAAAAAAAAACAAATAAACAATATATAATATGGAAATGACAAACACTGAAAATTTGGTCGCACTAATACCAATTTTAATCAATATTTATTTTTATCTTAGTACTGTACGTACCCCTTAAGTTCGTTTTTAAAAAAGATCAGCCGTATCTCACCCTTACACATTAACAGCGAGATCAACGTTGCACACCAATACACACCCTAACACCAAAAAATAAAAATTCCAGCACTGTCCCTACACCCAAAAACAAATTGAGTACCATTAAGTAATTTTCGTATACTTATGGTACGTATTTCGACGACATATCTCAGCCATACACGGACATTAATACAAAATAATTACAGTAAATTCCATAATAATTACAGTAATTCCAAATCTCAAGATTCCAGCTGTATCCGTTCGTCCAATTCCAAATTGTACCAAACTTAGTATCAAGTCGAACTCTTCGTACCCATAAGAAAGATTTTCCAAAACTACCTCAATCCTTCACTTTAGTAGTAATCTTACTTCCAAATTTCAGGATTCAAACTCTATCCGTTAAACCAAATTAAAATTGTACTAAATTTAGAACAATTTAGAATTTTCGTACCAATTTTCAAAACTTCCTCAACGCAACAGGGCTACAATAATCATACTTTCAAATTGCAGGATTCCACCGCTATCCGTTCACCTACATACAAATTGTACTAAATTTAGTACCATTTAGTGCTTTTCGTAACCATAAGTTTGCTTTTTCAAAACAACCTGAATCCTACTCTTCGACTGTAATCGTAATTCCAAATTTCAGGATTCCAGCTCTATTAATTCACCCGAATCCGAATTGTATCAAATTTAGTACCATTTCTTTCCCAAACAAAAAATTCAGGATTCCAGCTCTACCCGTTCACCCAAATCCACATTGTACCATATTTAGTACCATTTAGTACTTCTCGTACGCACACGTACGACTTTTCAAAATTTCCTCAATACTACACTCCTACAGTAATCTTAATTCCTAATTCCAACACTATCCGTTTACTAAAATTCAAATTGTACCGAATTTAGTGCTTTCTGTACCCATAAGTACGAATTTCCAAAACTACCTCAATTCTACTGTCCGACAGTAATCTTAATTCCAAATTGCAGAATTCCAGCTTTATCCGTTCATCCAAATCCAAATTGTACCAAATTTAGTACCATTTAGTACTTTTCGTACCCAAAGGTACGAATTTCTAAAACTATCTCAATCCTACACCCCTACAGTAATCTTAATTCAAAACTTTAGGATTCCAGCTCTATCCGTTCACCCAAATCCAAATTTAGTACTGCTCGTAATCATAAATACGAACTTCCAAAACCATTTCCTTATTTCAACGCCATTTCCCAACCTTGATACTTAAAATTCAGGATTCCAGTTCTATCCGTTCACCCAAATCCAAATTGTAATAAATTTAGTACCATTTAGTACTTTTCCTACACATAAATACGAATTTCCAAAATTTCCCCAATCCTATGATCCAACAGTAATCTCAATTTCAAATTTCAGGATTCCAGCTCTGTCCGTTCACTCGAATCCCTATTGTACCAAATTTAGTACTTTTCGAACACATAAGTACGAATTTCCAAAACCACCGTCATATCTCAGTCCTACACTTCACAGTAATCTTAATTCCAAATTTCAGGTTTCCAGCTACATACATACGTTCAGCCAAATCCAAATTGTACTAAATTTAGTACCATTTAGTACTTTTCGTACCCATAAGTACGAAAATTTCAAAACTACCTCAATTCTACACCCCACCAGTAATCTCAATTCCAAATTTCGAGATTCCAACTATATCCGTTCACCCAAATCCCCATTGTCCCAAATTTTGTACCATTTAGTACTTTTCATTCACATAAGTAAGAATTTCCAAAACTTCCCCAGTCCTACACTCCAACAGTAATATCAATTCCAAATTTCAGGAATCCAGCTCTATCCGTTCACTCAAATCCAAATTGTACTAAATTTAGTACCAATTATTACTTTTCGTACACTCAAGTTTCCAAAAACCCTTTGGTGCATCTTTCTTACTCTTCATCAGTGATCCTCAGTCCAAATTTGAGGAATCAAGCCCTATCCGTTCACCCAAATCGAAACGGTACCAAATTTAGTGCTATTTAGTATTTTTCGTACCCTATGTACGAATTTCCAAAACTTCCACAATATTAAACTCCACCAGTAATCTCAGTTCCAAATTTAGAGATTCCAGCGCTATCCGTTCACCCAAATCCCCATTATACAAAATTTAGTTCCATTTAGTACTTTCCGTACACATAAGTACTAATTTCCAAAACCACCTTCATATCTCAATCCTACACTTCAACAGTAATATTAATTCCAAATTTCAGGTTTCCAGCTCTATCCGTACATTCAAATCCAAATTGTACTAAATTTAGCACCATTTAGTACTTTTCGTACCCATAAGTACGAATTTTCAAAACTACCTCAATCCTACACCCCACCAGTAATCTCAATTCCAAATTTCGAGATTCCAGCTATTATCCGTTCACCCAAATCCCCATTGTATCAAATTTAGTACCATTTAGTACTTTTCATACACATAAGTACGAATTTCCAAAAGTTCTTCAATCCTACACTCCAACAGTAATCTCAATTCCAAATATCAGGATTCCAGCTCTATCCGTTCACCCAAATCCCTATTGTACCAAATTTAGTACTATTTAGTACTTTTCGTACACATAAGCACGAATTTCCAAAACTACCTTCATATCTCAATCCTACACTACAACAGTAACCTTAATTCCAAATTTCAGGTTTCCAGCTCTTTACGTTCACCCAAATCTAAATTGTACTAAATTTAGTACTTTTCGTACACATGATTGGTAATTTTCCAAACCATTTCCTTTTAGAAGCACCACTTCCCAACCTTGATTTCCATACCAAATTCCTATATTCCTGGGGCCTATTATTGATTTCATTAATTATTTAGCGATTTCATCAAATTACAGATTTTGAAATTGAATAGTTATGACTGTACATCTCCATATACGATAAAATTCTTAATTGCAAATAAATCGTGGTAATATGCACAATTCTATTGCACTTTCATTGATTTGCAAACATTTAGTTATTACCAAAAAGTCAGGTCCATACAGTTTTTAGTTGTTGTTATTTCTGACCGATTTCTGAATTTATTCCCCTAATGTTGTTGTCTTCAACAGCAACTCATTTGTTCATGTGCGTAATTGATGTTTATACACCATTATCACCAACTGCGACATCTGTTGCAATGGAAGATAACAAATGTCTTGTCTTTCTATTATTTAGTGGCTTACGATAAAATAAGTGCGCCTAGAAGTAAACTACAAAATTTGAAATTATGTGTGATCTCTTACGATATCAAGAAGTTATGGCATTGTTAATTTTACACATGTCTTGCAGAGGGCCAACTAAGTGAATAAGTACGTAATAGTAATGAAAAATAAGGATTTTTGTTGTTGTTATTTTTTGTGGTTCCAGGACGAATTTTCTAAAACCCGGCCTTATCTCGCACATTTGCATCAACAGTGACCCACTGGTAAAATTTCAAGCTCCTAGCTTTAGCCGTTTTGGCTGGGCGTTGATGATGAGTCAGTCAGTCAATCACTTATCACCAAGCTCATTTATATATATAGATAAATGAAGTACTATTACATATATAAATGAATTACGCCGAGTTATTCTAGAAGAATGAACAAAGTCTATTTTAATTTCATAAATATAATTTTAATCTAAATTATGATTTTGAGACATTTTTGTCGTGCCCCTATTTTTTATCATTCCCGTACGCCAATGTATTTATTAAGAAAAAAATGCTTTAAACAGGTTTTTTGTTTATATGTAATCTGTCAATGAAACGATAATTCCCGTTAGTTTTAAAGATAATCGAAAGAAGTGAAAAATATAGTCAGTTGTTTGAGAACTGTTGAAGCGTTTAGTGTTTTTTGTGCATGTTCCCGAAAATTTGTCGTTTCCGTGCTGAGTGTTTTTTCCGTTATTTATATTATAATTTCCAAATTTATGATAATGGTGTATTCATTTCTTAAGCCTTTATTGAATTATATTATAATTCGTAACAAATTTTGAAGATTTCCACATTTAAATACAAGAATAATCACGTTTCCATCATTACCGTGCTTAGTTTCTAACTACGGTAATGGCAAAAAAGACCCATCGCTTACTAATGCATAATATTGTACTGGTTGATAAAACTCCGACAGTGTTCCCTTGTTCTCTTTTGAGTTATACCACCACAAACTTACATTAAAACATTGACGTAAGTTGCATCCACCAACACTCGTCTCATACATTGCATTGCAGTTATTTGGAAAATGTGTATGCGAATTTATACAACCAAATTCAAACTGCGTTTCTTGGGTGGCACTTTGGCCTTTTTATTTTAGGCCATTTTTGATGAGGAAATTTGTTTTGTAAGTGATTTGTTCGTATATTTTAATTTCGATAGTTGTTTTTTTATGGTTGAAGAATATATGGGTTTTCAGAATACCAATTGCAATTCTTGAAAATGAAAAATGAATAATGTTGGTTACAAAAATATTTTCTCTGCGTGTCTTAAGGTTTAACTAAAACATGTAAGAAAGTATCAGTCGGCTTTGCCGACAGCGATATACCCTCAGCCTGTGTGAGCTGAAACTTTCAGGAAAATATATGATAGAAATATGTTTGCAACATTTTGCAATATATCTCAATTTTATTGGTTTGGGTACTAACATATTTTTTATGTTAGAACATAGAAAGAATTTTTGTCAAAGAGGGTAAGAACAGGGCTCTCGCATATTTTATAATAAAGAGCTGTGTACAGTGCAATAGAAGACACAGAAGCAACGACGAGAGGATAAGAAAATGGTTTTTTCTTTGACGGTGTGTATGCGGCCAAACGCTAGTGTTTCGTGTTGTTGTTGTTGCCATTTATTCTTCAGCAGATTTTTTTCTGTAACTCACAGCCAAATCGTAGAGAAAAAGGAAATATGTACTGGGTTATTATTTGTTGTTCTGTTTGGTCGTTATTGCGAGAAATGCAATTTGATTTATTCTGGCAGTTTCTTCTGGCCTATCTTTCAGTGTGGGCCGCTCTAGTCGGTAAAGTGAATAAACCCAGCAAAAAAAGTCCTCCCAAAATCATGGATTTTGTAAGGGATTTTCGGCAGCCGTAACTACTCGCAAACCCCCTTTCTTCCCCATTATTTTTACAAGGGCATGTCGCACTCAGTTTGTAGTTATTTTGTGACCACTAGAATAACTAGTTATTCTGTGGCCATTAGAAGTTGAAAAGTTGATGAGGGCAAGAGCTTTTTCTTGTCCTGTCGGGTGCGAAAATAAAGTCCTAAAATCCACTTTCAATAAAAAACTATATTTTTATATTCACAAAAAATAAACTCCAGGAACTTTATTATTTCAACTTAAGTGATAGACTGTACCAATAAGACTGAATGTTACTTAGAAAAAACAAAAATGGATTTTGTCTACGTGACAAGATTAATGTTTTATAAACGGTACCAAAGAACTAAAATTTCTTGTGTTTTAACCAATCAGATCGTGGGTGATTGTTACGCCTATGATGTAGTATGTTTGTTTTTGCATGTTCGATGTTTTGTTGGTACGATAATTCAACTGCAGCAAAATGACCCTGTGGCACTTGTCCATCATCACCTGGGTTTGTTGAGACTACTCGAGCTAACGGCCATTTTATTGGTGGTGTAGAATCTTCCTTGATGAGAACCAGGTCATTCACTTGAATGTTTGGTTGAATACCAGTCCATTTAGGCTTCTGTTGAAGCGACTTCAGGTATTCATTGCGCCAACGATCCCAAAAAATTTGATGAATGCATCGTATAATTTGGTATCTTTTTAAAGATGAAGGAATATGATCAATAGTTGTTGGTTCCACTACTGTAGTTATTGGCCGACCAATCAAAAAATGTGCTGGTGTAAGTGGTTGAAAATCGTTAGGGTCGCTAGACATTGATGTAAGTGGTCTGCTGTTGACAATAGCTTCTGCCTGACACATGACGGTGTGCAACTCATCGAAGGTTAAAATATTTACTCCAACTGCTCTCTTTATGTGGTATTTTGCTTGCTTCACCGCACTCTCCCACAGTCCACCAAAATGAGGAGAGCGAGGGGGTATGAATCTCCAATCGATACCCAGCTGACGACAACTCTCATGGACAAGTTTTTGGTGAGACTCAGATAAAAATGATGCAAGTAATTCTCTTAACTCTCTATTTGCACCGATGAAGTTTGTTGCATTGTCGGAGTAAATTGTTGAGCAACGACCTCTACGGGATACAAACCGTTTCAATGCAGCTATGAATGCGTTCGTTGTTAAGTCCGGTACCAGCTCAAAATGTACTGCCTTCACGCAGAAACATATGAAAACTGCTATATAAACCTTTATGGGTGACCTCCCTCTTATTTGTTGTGTTATGAAAAACGGACCACAATAATCAACGCCCGACACTGCAAAAGGGAATGACTGCTGTACTCGGTCTTTAGGTAGGGCACCCATCACCTGTGTTTCTGTGACCGGTTTATATCTATAGCAAAGTATGCAATTGTGAATGATTTGTCTGATTGTCCGTTTTCCATTAATAATCCACATACTTTCTCGAAGAATATTGTGTAGGGTGAGTATACCTGCATGTGAATGCTGTCGATGAAAGTGCCTGATGATAGTATGAACACACGGATGGTTGGGTGGTAGTACAATCGGGTGTATTGTAGTGACTGGCAGATGTGAATTTTTTATACGGCCGCCAACACGTATTAAGCCATCACTTAAAAATGGTGACAATTGTGAGAGCTTAGATCGTCGATCTACCTGTTTATTAGCTCGCAAACAACGGAATTCCTCTGCAAAATACTTTCTTTGGATAGTCCCGCATGCAGCAAGGAAAGCATTGTTTATTTCCGTTACCTTCAAGGCTCCATGATTGGTGTCTGCTTTGCGCAGCTTTCCGACATAGCGAATAATATAAGCAATGATCTTTAACATTTTCTCATAGTTGTTGATGTACTTGTGGCAGGAAATCCAGTCATCATTAACAATTGCTACTAAAGCTACCTTTGTCTTTCGAATTTCACAGACTGATTCCTCTGGATGTGGTGTAATTTCATCTGGCCAACATTCGATGTCTTCTCTCAGGAAAGGAGGTCCATGAAGCCACAGGTCGTTCTCGATCAATTGTGAAGCCGTTGCACCTCGTGACACAATATCTGCAGGGTTAAGTTGTGAGGGGACATGGCGCCATTTGATGGACGGACAATATTGGTGAATTTTGATTACACGATTTGAAACAAACGTCGTCCAACGTGTTGGTTCTCCAGCAATCCAACACAACGCAATTGTTGAATCTGACCAACACACTATGTTTTTTGGAGCCACGGGAAGTAGTGAGAGCACCGAATTCAAAAGTTGAGCAGCAAGCAGCGCTGCACATAATTCTAGCCTGGGCAATGTTGTGGGTTTAAGGGGAGCAACCCTAGATTTGGAGCACAAAAGTGACGAAAACACTTCTCCTGATTCATGTGTTACGGCATAGATGCAAGCCCCATATGCTTTTGTGCTGGCATCTGCAAAGACATGAACGTTAGTATAATTATTGAAAACAACAAACCTGGGTATTTTAATTTGTGCAGTGAGTGACAGCTGTAGGCGAATATCAGACCACTCCATCATAATATTTTGCGGTACTGTTTCATCCCAGTGACATTTGAGTGACCATATGCTTTGCAGGAGAAGTTTGCACCTAACCACTAAGGGGTTGACCAATCCCAAAGGGTCAAACAATCTTGCCATCTCCGATAAGACAGCCCGTTTGGTGATCCTGGATGCAAAACCATTCATGTTGTTATAGGTGTAAGTAAAAACATCTTCGGTTGGTGACCACTTAAGTCCGAGTGTTTTGATGTATTGAAAGTCATCCACAGTGATGATTTCCTCACGATCTGGCGGTGAAATGTCGTCCAATATCTCCTCATTGTTTGCACCGAATTTCCGTAACACAAATCCAGATTTTTTAAGAAGTTCCGTCACTTGCCTCTTAATTTCAATGGTGTTCTCTATTGTGTCGCTACCAGTTATGAGA